>NC_138233.1:39193200-39600700 GCF_964197995.2 Scardinius erythrophthalmus
ATGCTATGAAATATAACAGTAACTACACTATTAAAGTGTTTTTTAACAGTAACTACAATATTAAAGTGTTTTCTTACACTGATCTGTAGGTTTTCAAACTCTGACAGACAGGAAAACACACAGTCAGTCAGACGGCCGCAGGTTTTCATCATTTCCTGATAAGGGTGTAACCCTACATTTTTATGTAAACTAAAAAGCTGAAGGCTGCTGAAACGAGTCACTGACGCCTTTGCTGCTCATACATTTAATGTACTGTCACTATATGGCAGTAACACCATCTATTACAGCGGGTAATGACTCCCTCCAGCTATTCCTCCACTTTTCTAAAATAACAAATATCACGTAGCCACTGCTTATTAAGTATATGATGTGTGGTGGATAAAGTATAGTGGCGAGGTATAACAGACACAACTTACCTGGATTCAGATGATGAAACATTTTTCGCCACATGGTGTATTGAAGAGGAGCGATGCGTTTGCTTCTGAACGTGTTCAGGTTGACGTGCAGCTCTTGCAGAGGCGATCTGGAGTCATCAGGGGTTTCAGAATAAACACAAGAGCAGTTAACATCTTAAACACACACAGGAGGTCATCTTACTCATCGTTTGTGGTTCTGTGATAAGATACAGGGGTTCTGGTTGGATGTTTCTGTAGAACTGAATATAATACTGGGTGTTTCTCTGGTTCCAGATCCAGTGTTTGCTTACTGGGAATGTCTTCCCCTATAGGCCTTGATAAGTACAACATAAGATTTTCTGTGCCAGAATATACACTTCTACAATGGATCTTGAATAAAGCCCCCTCTGTTAAGATGTGGCGTCAGACTATTCTTGAATATGTGTCACTGGACTACCTGACTTGTATATTACATGATAAGAGTGTAGGATTTCATAAAATTTGGAAACCTTTTCTGGTATAAGTTGATGGTGACATTGCCTCCATTTTGATGGGAGGATTAATGTAGGATTGGCTTGTGTGTGTCCTGGTTGATTTTGTCAGTTGCACCTACAGTATTATGTAATGTCTGTACGTTATTATCGCTAGCCCTTTTATCCTGATAGATACAGTACCAGATGCATCACAGAAGTAATGATACTATGAGGTTGAAAAGACTGTTTGTGAAGCGCCAACACAGATCTGAATGTTGCCATATGATTTTATCAAAGGTTTAATAGACAGATGAATCTGAAGAAGATCGCGTGTGTGTTTGAATGGAGATCACAGTCGGATCGTGCAGCTCTACGGTCTTATCTCTCTCTCAGCATATGAGCAGCGCGAGGGCTTTCAGTGCGTTCAGTCTCACGCATTACACCACTAAACACTCATAGATAACGACACATCCTCTGTGGGAACGAAACTGGCTAACTTCTGTCAACTCATCCACAAGCAAGGACAAAAATAAAGCCATTTCACTTGAATTAATATCGATTCTGAAAGAAAAAGATCTCTCCCAGATCCCAGAAGAAAAATGTTCTCCCAGCAAACGTAAAAATACAAAGCTGTTTTTAATTTCTACTCACCCAGAGTTCAGTTCTGGAAGCTGTGGAGGAGGGAAACAGAACACAACAGGTTATTAGCTGAATCAACTACAGGAGCCAGCGAGCAAAAGCACACCATCTGTCTGATCATTATTTTTCTACAGTTCTGCTGTTGTGTGAAATATACATGAGACTCGGGCTGTAGCTACACTTCACTAATAACTCATTCTGACACCAGCACTCTGGTTCCTGGTGTAAATATGGCATTAATCTTCCCAATATTAGCTCTTTGACAGATGGATCTGCTGGAAAGCATCAGTGTAATCACCTCTACGAGCACAGACTGGTCTGCGCAGCTGGCGGTGTGTCGGAGCGTGTGGATGTTCTGCTCCACGCCTCGGATGGCCTCCTGTAGGGCCTCCAGATGTTGCTCCAGGCCCGTCAGCATCTGCTCCATCTCCTGCTTCAGCTCCTCCATCATGGCCTCCTCCTCCACCCGCAGGAAGTGATGTAGGGCCTGGAAGTCACTGTGCACTCGGCCCTGCAGCTCGGCTCCCGCTTTCTGAACGCAAGAAAAGGAGAGCTGTGTGATTCCCAGTTCGCTCGAAGTGTCACGTTGTGATTTTTCTCTTCTTAAAGATAGACCCACTCTTAAGTTCTCCATCTGGTCTCTGTCTGCACGGATCATAGAGACGTAGGCCTCTTTCAGGGAGCACTGCGATTCTAGACGCTCCTTTAATTGCTTCTACAAGAGACACAGACACAGTATTAGAAGCACTTACACAGAGCATTCACTGAAAAATGGGAAGAAAACGGCATTATCTGATCTAACTGGGAGTCAGGATCAACAGTCAACAATAGAGAGCAGCCATCGGGTTCCCGAAGTAAAATCTCCATTCATTTCATCCATAAGGAAACTGATCTTTGATAAGTTACACAGCTTTAAGTTACACAAGGTTGTTATTCGACGGTCTTTGCTGCGGTTGAAGCCGTCAGCCTGCATTATTTCAGCTTAGTTTTGAAATAGTGGTGTTTAACAGTGGGATTCCTGGTGAAAAACTACATTTCCCATGATGCTGTACACAACATTCCACCAATCAGAGAGTTGAAAAGAACTCTTTAGCTCCGCCCACTCCCACAAACCACTGCGAATGACATAATCCAGTCGGTCTCCCGCTCTCAAAATACATAAATATGTATGCATAGTTTGCAATAAACTCAACATATGTATTTTTTTATAAATATAATCAACAAGAACTGTACTTTTCATAAAGAATGTTTCCGAAAATCATGCTTACCTTTTACTATTTTATATTACAGTAGTTCATCCATGTGTACTAGGATGAACAAGAATGATTTCTGAAGGATCATGTGATGATGTGACACAGAAGACTGGAGTAATGATGATGAAAATTACACTTTACTAGGCCTATACATTCACATAGAAAACAGTTATTTTAAATTATAATGATATTTGATAATATTACTGTTGTTTTTTTTTGTTTTTTGTTTTTTATGAAATAAATGCATCCTTGGTGAGCATAATGACTTAAAAACATTAAAAATAATACCGATCCCAAACTGTTGAACAGCAGTGTATATCTATTCTTCCCACTATTCCCACTGATATGAATGGATTGGATTCTCTCTCTCTCTCTCACACACACACACACACACACACACACACACACACACACACACACAAAGAGAAAGCGATAGCACAATGGTAATCTTTCTTTTTTTTCCTATTAAAATGACAGAGCTCCCTTGGAATAATTATCATCTATATTTCAGCCTTTTGGCAGGCGCTCACTCATATCACTATATCCATGTTTTTATATCCAGCAAATCAGTCTGAGCGAACACAAACATTGCCCTCAATATTCATCAGCCCAACAGCATGTCAGACCTAATCGCTTTATACTGTTATTAGCAGGCTTAGTATTAGTATTATTTTATTAGTATTATTGTTAGTCTTTTTTTATAAAAACACTGAATGACCAATAATGTCTCGAGCATCACTATTATAGTAAGTTCTCTTTAGTATGACAAATATGCATTTATACATTTTCATTCATACATGATAACTAAAAAAGTCCTGTCATAATCAAATGGTTGATTGACTGATGTTTCTTAAAAGTTCTTACAAATGCAATTTATGACTATCTTCATAAAAATCTGTGAAAATCATATCTGATTAGAAATATTTGTTTATCTCTCTGCAGCGAAAGTCTGGCGATTTAACTAAAATCTGTTTTGGTCAATGCCAATGCGATTGTGAGCTAACAGGGTTGCGCTTTATTATGAAATGGTATATTATAATTCAACACAATGGTAACACTTTACAATAAGGTTCATTAGTTAATGTACTAACTAACATGAACTAACTATGAGCAATACATTTGTTACTGTATTTATTCATCTTTGTTAATGTTAGTTAATATAAATCCAGCTGTTCATTGTTTATTCATGTTAGTTCACAGTGCGTTAACTAATGTTAACAAATACAACCTTTGATTTAATAACGTATTAGTGAATGTTCAAATTAATATTAACTAAGATTAATAAATGCTGTATAAGTATTGTTCATTCTTAGTTCATTTTAACTATTGTAGTTAACTAATGTTAACTAATGAACCTTATTGTAAAGTGTTACCAACACGATTATAGCAAATCTTTGCCAGTTGAACAAAGCAGTGTCAGATGATACACAGTCCACTTATGGTGTGTTGGAAATTCACTAGTCACATGACATGATTACGTTAAGTCTTGTGGTTTATGAAACAATAAAACAATCATGCTTTATATCTCAAAAATAAGGAAGAGCATTTTCAAGACATGTTTCTGGAAATACAGAACTTGTCATTTAATGCTGACATGATGTAGGACCAAGTGAAGGACGGTCACGAGTCTGGCCTTATCCTGACTAGGCCTGGGAAAAAAAATTGACTTTTCGATTTAATAATAATCAATTCGTGGCCAAATCGATTTTTTCCCACATTTTTTATCTATCACCCAGAAGCCAGTATTAGTTTTCCTCCTCTGTTCAGGCTTGCAGTCTCCATGTTACACTAATGCTGGGAGATTTTATGTGTGTTTAAACTTAAACATAAATTATCCGGATCGTGTTTGATCAAGGCGTGCGACTGTTCTCACTCGACCAGTTTCCAGCATTAAAATCCAGTCTAATCATTGTATGCATCTGAAATGTAGAGTTGGGTTCTGTGTTAATGTACCCAAGAGTACCTAAAATAAAAAGAGTTTAATATACAGGTTTGTGGCTCTTCATTTCTTTATATTAATCAAACACTTGTAAACTTATGTTCACTGTTCTTTTTTATAAATACGTGACCCTGGATCACGTCACCGGTCTTGAGTCGCACGGGTGTATCTGTGGCGATGGCCAACAATACAGTGTATGGGTCAAAATTATCCATTTTTCTTTTATGCCAAAAATCATTAGGATATTAAGTAAAGATCATGTTCCATGAAGATATTTTGTAAATTTCCTACCGTGAATATAGAAAACATTTATATTAGTGAGTGAATGCAGCACAATCGTGAACATTAAAGACTATTTTCTCAATGTTTTGATTATTTTGCACCCTCAGATTCCAGATTGTCAATAGTTGTATCTCGACCAAATATTGTCCTATCCTAACAAACCACACATCAATGGAAATATTATTTATTCAGCTTTCAGGTGATGTATAAATCTCAATTTGACCCATGTGACTGGTTTTGTGGTCCAGGGTCACATATAAGATATGTATTAAATCTATATTCGAATCGGGAATCAAAATCGAATCGAAGTGAGAGCTTGTGAAATGAAATCGAATCGAATCGAATTGGACCATCCGAACCGATACCCAGCCCTAGTCCTGACTGTGAGAGGAAACTCACCTCCAGAAGCTTGATAGATGCAGGCGTGGAGCCGGCCCTGACCTTCTCCACCACCCCAGCCACTAAGTAGTTGGTCTGAAAGCTCCTGTCGGGGAACTCCTGCCTGCACTGAGGGCAGGACGCCGGACCCCTGACGCTCTTCCAGTACGACACGATGCATCTCCGGCAGAAGTGGTGCATGCAGCCCAGCATCACGGGCTCCCTGAAGAGCTCGAAGCAGATGGCGCACGTCAGGTCCTCTCGCAGACTCGTCCTGCTCCTGCTGGAAGCCATGTGAGCGCGCAGATCTCCGGTCCGTTTCACTTTCACTTCTGGAGCACTTCATGTAAGAACGAACATGAACAATAATCACCTGGGCCCAGTTGCACAAAACACAGCCACAGCGAGACCGTTTGCTAAATGCATTTACATGACATAGTAAAACCATCTAAAAATCATGGTAACACTTAACAATAAGTTAACTACATTAGTTAGCATGAACCAATAATGAACTGCACTTATACAGCTTGTATTAATCTTTGTTAATTTCAACATTTACTAATACTTTATTCAAATCTTGTTAACATTAGTTGTGAACTAACATGAACAAACAAAGAACAGCTGGATTTTTATTAACTAACATTAACAATGATTAACAAATACTGTAACAAATGTATTGCTCATTGTTAGTTCATGCTGGATAATGCATTTACTAATGTCAACTAATGAACCTTATTGTAAAGTGTTATTATGCGAACTGTTGTTAATCACAATTTCAAAATAAAAGTTTAGACCCTCGCTGTAGCATTTCTATCATAAAGAAGTGGCTAAATATTTAAGAATAAGTGGACATTTGAAATAAATGTTGTTCGACCAATATTAAACAGTGATTTGATCTGCTGTAAAGTGTAACAACAATCGCCAGGCTGTTGGCGCCCTCTGAGTCTGCAGGCATTTGTTATTATACATTATGTCCGTAAGTTGATAATATTTATATTTTGTATTTTAACAGTGTTGTTCACTAAAACCATATGATTACTTGCTCTTGAACCAATTATTGCCTCATTGTTATTATATTTTAAGTGATTTTAAAGGCTATTGTTCACTTGGATTAATACAAAAATGATCCATTTACTAGATTAAACGTCAAAATAATCAACTCATTACCAAAATAATCGGTAGTAATAGCCCTAAAAAACCTTCAAAACGCATCTGTATTTTATTGCATTTTGTGACTTTCAGTTGAATAAAAGGCTATTTTTCCACTCATGTATTTCATCATTGAATATTTCTTAAAACTAGTGTTATTGTGTTGTCTTGTTCTCGTGAACCCAATATCTTGTATCGTCTGGTCTCTTGAAGAAAGCATGTCATCACACCCCCAGTAATCAGTTTTCGGGTTCATAGGCCAGTCTACGCTTAAATGATTTTAAAAAGGCATGACCAGCTTTAAAGAAAATCAGATGACTTGAAAGACTAGTCTAAGCAGTTTATCAACCGGTCACTGTTTTCATTTTTACTACTCAGTATATGATATTAAATTATGATGGTGTGTCTCTTACAGAATTATACAATTGTCAACATACCATAGTTCATTTCTTATTAGGCTACTACAGTAAAAACATTATATATGATTATGGGATCTGCCTTATACACAGTGAAATGGCTCAGAGTCTAAACAGCATGTGAGTATAGGCCTATGTAAAACAGCATGATGATTTGATTAAAAATCACATTCATAGTACTACCAAGCATGCATTACAATGACACACGTCTGAAAACATCCTGCAACCCATGGTCAATGATTGACGACAGTCGCAGCAAATACTTAATGTTACCACGTGTATACTGTAGTAACTCAGGTATTTAGGCAGAAATAAGGTTATTGTGATTTTTGTATGCTGTAACAGTTCAGTGCTTCCGAAACTAATGCATTTATCGACGAACTGCATATTAGTAGCCTTTTACAACAGCTATAAACTCTAAATGTAAACTTTTTAACTACACAATATGGTAGTATATTTCATTAAAGCAAATGCACAAACATACCGCACATATCCTGTTGTTAAAGCTGCTGTTACGCGCTCTCGGTGTGGATGTAAACAAAACATTAGCCTGCTGTGAGTTAGCTAACTGTTACACGGCTAAACACAACTAAAGTTACACGAAAATAAAGATGCAGATGAAAAAGATGTGCTGTTATGAAATAAATAAACAGTATAACCTACCCTCTGTGCTTTGGTTTGGTTGTCCCTGAAGCCGTAGTAGAGAGACTGCGAAATCAGTTCAGACTCCTGTGCTGTGTGTGGAGGAGTGCTTTCGGTTCACTTTCATTATGATTCAGACAGCCGCACAATGGGTTAAACACATGATGGAAACGAAATCAAAACTTTGAAGAGTACAGGCCTACCACATCTTGGAAAAATTTTTTTTTTTGTATTCATAGCAGTGCTGGGCATGAAAAAAACAGCTAAAACCAGATGCACACCAGCTTGGCCAGGCTGGAAGACCAGCCAAACAGCCTAGGGTGATTTTAGCGTTTTTTTCTTCTTAATTTTTTTCTTTCAGCAGGGTAGTTCATGGGAAGAGTGGGGTAAGATGAGCCATTTTTACTTATGTGGTCCTCAAGATAAGAGAAAAATAGGCAGAAGTACAATGAAAGTATCTAATGAAATTTCAGGATGTTTCCTATCATTTTAAATGATCATACATCTACACGACAAAGGGTTTTAAAATGATGGCTTCTTATATAAAAGTGTTCCTGTGGCTTAATTTAACCCAGGTTAGGAGTAAGTTGATACGGGTCAGTGGATAAGTTGCACCATCTGGGAGTAAACTGACTATGCAAATGAATCTGATTCAAACCCATGTGATATTTTAAAGACAACTTTCCATTTTTAAAAAACAATTTAATAATCAAATTTCCCTTTACAAATAGTCATTTTTCTTTTCTTAAAGCCAACTGAAACAACATAAAACCAACTGAAGTTGTAATTTCAATATCTGTAATTGTTTGCATTTCTGAAACAATATGTTGAACACCAAAGTTCTAAACCTTCCCAAAAACAAACTAAACAGAGAGTTTAAGTAATATTAAATAAAATCTGAATTAGAATGAATGAATAAATGTTACTGAAACGAATAAACATTTAGTCAAAATATTCTTTGGCATGGTTTTCTACAATGGCGAACATGTTAGGCCATTAGGGACTACAGGTGGAAAGATATATATGTTTAAAATCTTCTGGTTCTTATCAGAGAAGGATTTGGTGTAATTGTACATTGTTCCTATCAAATAAACTCAAGCTAAAAAAAATATTTAAAAAATTATAAACTAAACCAGTTGCGTAATTTTAAATTGAAATTATACCAGTTTATACATCAGGGATTTAACTTAACTAGTGCCTTATGGTGGGGTAAGTTAAAATGCTGGCTCAATTTACCCCAAAGGATTTGTCTCACTTTGCCCAATTGCTGCCATTTTGGACAAAACTAACTAGCTTACCAATTCAGGCTAATATTTAGCTAAATGATTTGCTTGGTTTTATACATTGTCACCAATATGGATCATAAATATTTATAGACCTGGACAAATTTGCTTTGATGTAATAGCCATTGCATCTATTATAATAAAATGTATTTCCCTCCCATGTGTTTTTATCCTTTTCACAGTCTGACAGAAATTATGGGTTGTTCCAAAAGGTCACATAACAATAAAAGTGTACAGTTGCCAAGATAAAGGGGTGGGTCAACTTACCCGCTGGCTCATCTTACCCCACTCTCCCCTACTGATAATAAGCTTATGGTAGTAGCCTAAATTTCATTGTAACATCTCTCATGTCTTGAACAGATAATAACCAAGTGCTAGTCCCTTGCACAAAATGTGGATTTTTTTTTCTAACAACATAAATCACACTATTATCATCACACTATATAATTTTAGATGGAATGAAGTCACATGAAGAAGTCACAAGATCTGTATTTAAATAGCTTTAGAGTCAAAAGTCCAAGTATGCAGGCTTGTTTTTTTTTTCAAAGCCCTAGAATCATGTTTCTGAATTCTGTCCAACAAATTAAAATGTTAATATTTTCATATTTTTTTGTAATAACCAAGCTGTTGGATAAACAAATGAGTAAAACCCCACTGACAGATTGAATAAGAATTTAATTAAAAAGTTTGTTCTCTGGACAAAAATACTGACAAGTATTTTTCATAAATGTCAAGTCGGGGCAAGTTGTCACATTTTTATGAGTTAGATAAATCCTTTTTTTCTGTTTTAGAAAGGTCTGTGACTTTCAGAAAGTCCTCACAGCCACGAAAGATCCAATGTGTTACCCTTTGGCCAGCTGTACATGAGACCTAACAGTCTCTCGAACTGTTTCACAGTGCGTGACTGGCCTAGCTTTAGCTCTTTCGTGGCTGTGAGGATAGGAGGATAGCAGCTACACGGGCGGGCGACAGGACGGCTCGCATCGTGACCGAATCCCAGACCACACCAAGGAAAGTGGTTCTCTGTAGCGGAGAAGGCACACTCTTCTTGGCATTGAGCCTTAACCCTAATGTCTGCATGTGTGCGAGGACATTTACATTTACACTATTCATTTAGCTGACGCTTTTATCCAAAGCGACTTACAAATGAGAACAATAGAAGCAGTTAAACTAACAGTAGGACAACAATAAGCACCAAAACTCTGGAATAGTCTTCCGGATACTGTTCGTTGCTCAGACTCGCTCTCCCAGTTTAAAACTAGATTAAAGACGCATCTCTTCAGCCAGGCATTCATATAATACTTTTAATCCTACAGTTAAATCCGACCTCTAGTTCATAAACGCCAGAGGAGAACTGGCCCCCGACTGAGCCCGGGTTCTCCCAAGGTTTTTTTTTTTCTCCATTAGGTCACCTGATGGAGTTTTTCGGTTCCTTGCCACTGTTGCCTTTGGCTTGCTCAGTTGGGGATATTTGGGGATATTTAATTTAATTAATCAATCAACGATACTATTGATCAGCATTACCGAACGTAGACGTTCCACTAGAAACAAACATTGATGTATTGTTCTAATTTATTACTGTGAAGCTGCTTTGATACAACCTGTGTTGTGAAAAGCGCTATATAAATAAACTTGACTTGACTTGACTTGACTTGATATGCAAGTGCTATGACCCTTCTCAGTTTAATCCAATGCAGTACGTTAATTATTATTATTTTTTTTTAAATAATAGAATAGAAGAGAAAGTGTTAGTATTACTGGATCAAGTGCTGTTGAAAAACAAGCGTCTTCAGCCGTTTCTTGAACGTGGCTCCGGACTCAGCCGCTCTGGTTGAGTTAGATCCTTCCTCCAGCAGGGAACAGTCATGGTGAAGGTCCGAGAAAGAGATTTTGTGCCTCTTTGAGATGATGCACCACAAGTTTCTGGATGGCACATAAATCCGAAGTCATGAGTTTACGTAAAAGGGAGCAGAGCCAGTGGTTGTTCTGTAGGCAAACGTCATTGACTTGAATTTGATGCGAGCGGCAACTGGGTTTTCTTTCGGGGACAATGAGGACGACATCTCGATGCCATCCGATATTGGTATTCATTTCCCCCGACAGAGAACCTCAGGAACCTCCTGTGCTGAGGGAGGATGGAGACATGGAAGCACGTGTCTTTTAGATCTATCGTGACAAACCAGTCCTCGGATCTGATTTGAGTCACGATCTGTTTGAGTGTCAGCATCTTGAACTTGCGTTTCTTGATTGTACGATTCAACAGATGAAGATCTAGTATAGGACGCAACTCACCATCCTTTTTTGGAACAATGAAGAGGCGGCTGTAAAAGCCTGATTCTCTGTCGGGTCAGTACACCTGCTCTATAGCCTCCTTCGCTGACAGAGCTTTCACCTCTTGCTCCATTACCAGAGCCTGCTCGGGATGCACTAACGTGAACAACACCCTGTTGTAGCGTGGTGGACGAGAACCGAACTGGATTCTGGATCCTCTTTCTACTATCTGCAGGACCCACTGAGATGTGTTTGGCAGGTTCTTCCATCCTGTCAGATAATCTACTACGGGTACCAGCCTCTTGAGACTGGCCTCTGGTATAACTGGAAGCACTGAGCCATGAGCTCGCTGGAGACCGCTGCGCCCCGAGGCACCAAGGGTGGTAGGGTTGGCAGAACAGCCTGAGGGCACAGAGGTGGAGCGCGCACCGTATACTGAGGTGTACACCTCTCCACCCCAGTTGGGGCTGCCCTCACCAGTGGCGTCAGGACCTCTTCTGAGCCGAGGCCTTCTCAGCTTGAAGAGCGGTCCTCAGATCCGGCTTCTGCTTCGAAGGCTTCGGCTGAGAGTGTCGGCCCTGCCCCCATGACTTTTGAGGAGGAGCACGGGACGCGACACTCTCCTTTTGCTGTGCTCTGTGTGAGGAGCTGGACGGCTGGGTCTGGCGGTCTCCCTGGTGGCCCTGAGAGACAAATCTGTGGCCCGACCCATTCTCGAACTACGTCAGGTCCTACTCCCTCGCTCTTATCCAAATCCCCCAGCAGATCAGCCTGATATGCCTGTAACACTGCCATAGTATGAAGGCATGCTCCGGCCTGACCTGCTTCTGTATATGCTTTACCCACTAAATTAGATGTAGTCTTGAGTGGCTCAGTGGGCAGCACTGGCGCATTCAGAGACGATGCTGAACCAGGGGACAATGGCTAGCTAGCGTCTGTTCAGCCCTGGGCATCGCCCCGTAGCCATTTTCGTTTAGCCCCCTTATATCAGAATATACATGGACTTGGGGGCTAAAAAGACAGGATGAATATGGCTTGTTCCACCATATAGACAGATCACTGTGTAGATCTGAAAAAAATGGAAGGCCCCGTGATGGAGGTGATATATTTGATGACAGGAACCTTTTCTCGGCCGGCCACTCAACATTTAATTTAGCCACGGCACGAGTAGTCACCTCCACCAGGTCCTCATATGCTGGGGAAAGAGGTGGTGAATCTCTTACCCCTTATTGTCATCTTCAACACTCAGTACATCTACTTCCTCAGAATTAGAGCACTGAAACACTGGGCTCTGTTGCCGGGCGGAAGAAGCCGCTCGGCGGCTGGACGCAATCACGCAGGGGCGTTCCCAAAGCATCATCGACGCAGTTCGAGTTCCCTCGAAAGGGAAATACTGATATCAAAGGTAACACTTTATTTTGAAGGTCCCTTTTGAACATTTTGTTGACTATAAGTAACTTTGCAACTACATGTCAACTTATTCTAACCCTAACCAGTCTACTAATACTCTACTAATACTCTAATGAGAGCAAGTAGACATGTAGGTGCAAAGTTACTTAAAGTCAACAGAATGTATTAAAGGGACCATCAAAATAAAGTGTAACCATATCAAATAACTACTTGATGATTAAAACTTTATTATCTGAACGACTTTGCTCATTCTTTGCAACAAATTATGTGCTTTAGCAAAACACTATTACAAAAACCACAAACTCACAAAAAGTCAAGAGTCAAACTGCCCAATAAATGAAACACTGATCACCATAATGGTGACCAAATATTTTCAATAAAACATCAACATCTAAACCTGTTAATTCTCAAAAAGAACTGTAGACGAATTACAGAAATAAAGTCATTCTGGTTTGTAATACGAGAGATTTAATGTATTTTCATCTAAGACTGTGACTGAAGTCAGTTGTCGTTCTTGTGTACCATTTTTCTTCATTGATTCTGCTCAATATCATCTGGTGTCTTCAATGTTGGCAATAAAAAAAAAAATAGTGCTTAATTCATCTTTGATGTCTTTTGTTTTAAATGTTACTAAACAAAAATTGTCCTATTTGCAGTTACTCATTTTAAATGGTTGACTTTTAAAAAAATAATTGGATTAATTCTAACTAAATTCTTATTTGTCGAGTTTAATTAATAATATTGCTTGTAATCTATTGCCACAATTTTATTGAGTAGATATAGTGTATTATTTTTTACAGAGTATAGAACGTTATAAATAGAATCTCAGTATGGATGACTGATGGCATGCATGACTGAAATATAGCTTTGCATGCCATCCCGATTCAACATACACGTACCTCAATGCACTGACTGTCAATCATATCTGATGATTTGATGAGTTTATTGAAAAGCGTCACATTGCATGGACAGAGCCCTCCACTAGAGCAGTTCCTCCCACACACACACACACACACACTGCCCGCATAGAAGCGCTCATGCACCTAAAGTTCTACATCTGATCTCGAGGTGCTTTGCTTTAAAAATACGGAAAAGTGCATGTGTTTTTCCTCCGTCCACGGATATGCACTGAGTGTGCTGTGATCGGGGATGTTTGCGAGGATGAAGCGGATCCTGAAGGTTCAGTAGCGTGAAGCTGTCGCGCGCAGAGGAGATGCGTGAACTTCCCCGCATATGAACTATTATCATCATAATCCCGGCTATTACAGGGCTGATGTCTCAAACATAAGGTGAGTGGACTGATCTCTGGGTTAAGGCGTTTTATAGAATTCAATACGATGGAGAAATGTGGATTTCAGTTAAATATGTCATGCGGCAGGTTTTAGGATTTAGCAATTAAAAATATTCGAATTTGAATTTCAGAGAATGGAATTAAAATGTCATGACATTCAAAGAAATTGCTAACTCTGTAATTATCAAAGCGAATTACCATCAATATATGAGATATGATACTCATGAAGATAATAACAAGGTGTAAAAAATGCTAGTTATAAAAAACATACTTAGATTATTCGTTATGTGTAATAAATTCATTTGAAGGATTACATTTCACAGATTTACCCGAAGGTGATCAGAATTGTCATCAGTATAGCCTAGATGTATAATTCACATTTAGACAAATACAGAATGTCTAATTAGTTGATAATGGCATAATTTGTCAAAATTAATGAAGTGATTATATTTGTTTTGTCCATAAGATTTAATGAAATTCCTGTGGGGTGTGTGTGTGTGTGATTATTGAATTTCTTTGCATTCCACTTCAGTAAATTCCTCTTCCTGTCATTCCAACTCAACATCCTGTGGGATACGGCCAATTCAACTCCAACTCCATCTCATGAAGCGAAAGCGAGCCAATTCCAAAATTCTACTCAGCCTTGGTTTGTAATTGATTGTTGGGTTTATCTGTTTTGAATTTAAAAAAAAAAACACAGAGTACATCATTCCTACTATATTACTATGCATTATTATTATTTAGTAGATAATTACATTAGATAATGTTCTTTTTACATTACGTAGACAGTTCTTCCAATGCTTTTGTAGTTATTGTGTGATTGCATTATGTGGACAGTGTCTGGCTCAGTAAAGAGGTTCTTCATGAGTTAGTGCAGTGTTGATGTGGAGGAGGAGGAGCAGAACATCATAATGCCAGTCAAGCTGATTCACTGAGGACACAATCATCTGACCCTGTAGAGCAGTGAACAACATAAAACCAGCAGCTGTTCTCAAGTGTTTTGCCATTGGTTTTCATCTCAGAATGCTTGATATTCATTAAGCACTTTGGATGATTTACACAATGCCTTCAAGAAAGAGTCAGTATTACAAATGCAGAGAGATCATAAGAATCCAATTTGTCCAGTCTTGATCCATTAGAAACAAGTGATTGGACTGTCATAGAATGAAAATGAAAAGGAAAGGTTGTACGCACAACCTTTCCTTCCAATCACTTGTTTCTTGAGGGATATGAACTATTGATGAATAGTGTGTTGGATTCACGCGTGTGTCTCTGGTGGACAAACTCAGAAAATCTGCACATTGTACCATTGCAGGACGTGAACAGAAATGCTAAAGCACATAGGCTATGACTGTAAATTAACAATGTCCTTTCGATATTTGGCATATCCTTCTAAATGAAATCAAAAGTGACCTTGTTTACTTTCATAATTCACATTCCCTGTGTTTCTTGATATTAAATAGATGCTATTATGTCTCATCATATCCGTAAATAGAGTGAAGTTGCTCCGGATGCTTTGTGTCTGGTGTGGGAGTGTGTGTGTTAGTGTCTGGTGTGGGAGTGAGTGAGTGAGTGAGTGTGTGAGTGAGTGAGTGAGTGAGTGAGTGAGTGTGTGTGTGTGTGTGTGTGTGTGTGTGTGTGTGTGTGTGTGTGTGTGTGTGTGTGTGTGTGTGTGTGTGTGTGTGTGTGTGTGTGTGTGTGTGTGTGTGTCTGGTGTGGGAGTGTGTGAGTGAGTGTCTGGTGTGGGAGTGAGTGAGTGAGTGAGTGAGTGTGTGAGTGAGTGAGTGAGTGAGTGAGTGAGTGTGTGTGTGTGTGTGTGTGTGTGTGTGTGTGTGTGTGTGTGTGTGTGTGTGTGTGTGTGTGTGTGTGTGTGTGTCTGGTGTGGGAGTGTGTGAGTGAGTGTCTGGTGTGTGTGTGTGTGTCTGTGTGTGTGTGTCTGGTGTGGGAGTGTGTGTGTTAGTGTCTGGTGTGGGAGTGAGTGAGTGAGTGAGTGTGTGAGTGAGTGAGTGAGTGAGTGTGTGTGTGTGTGTGTGTGTGTGTGTGTGTGTGTGTGTGTGTGTGTGTGTGTGTGTCTGGTGTGGGAGTGTGTGAGTGAGTGTCTGGTGTGTGTGTGTGTGTCTGTGTGTGTGTGTGTGCCCATTTTTGAGTGGAAGGAAAAACATGCTGTTTTCCTGCATGTATCTTTAAATGCAAATGAGCTGCTGCTTCCCGCACCCTTTCCAGAAGAAGGCGGAGCCTTTACAGCTTGTGCCTCGGATACTCTGACGAAAACTAAACATCTGTTTGCTTTTGATTATCCTCTATATCGCGTTGACGCTCACATGACATGGCAGATCTTCATCATCATGAAAGTGTATTATCTGCATGCATGTTAAAGGGTTAGTTCACCCAAAAATGAAAATTCTGTCAGTAATTACTCACCCTTATGTTGTTCCAACCCCGTAAGACCTTCGTTCATCTTCGGAACACAAATTAAGATATTTTTGATTAAATCTGAGAGCTGGTGGATCACTCCTCCATAGGCTTCTATGTGACCGAAACTTGCTGGCCCAGAAAAGTTATTAAAGAGATCGTTAATATAGTCCAAGTGACTCCAGTGGCTCAATCTTAAGTTTATCAAGCGACGAGAATACTTTTTGTGCGCAAAAACAAATAAAAATAACGACTTTATTCTACTATTCATTTCCTTCTCTCTGGGCCTCGAGTGAGTTCACGTAGTGTTTTAGCGCAGCGCTTCTGTGTTGCACGTCACCACGTATGCTCACTATTGGTCGACGCCGGTCATGTGTGTGTTGCGTGATGACGTATAACACAGAAGCGCTGCGCTAAAACACTACGTGAGCTAACTAGAGGCCCAGAGAGAAGGATATGAAAAGTGGGATAAAGTCGTTATTTTTGTTTGTTTTTGCGCACAAAAAGTATTCTCGTCGCTTGATATACTTAAGATTGAGCCACTGTAGGCACTTGGACTATATTAACGATCTCTTTAATAACTTTTCTGGGCCAGCAAGTTTCAGTCCCTTAGAAGCCTGGAGGAGTGATCAGCTCTCAGATTTAATCAAAAATATCTTAATTTGTGTTCCGAAGATGAACGAAGGTCTTACGGGGTTGGAACAACATGAGAGTGAGAAATTACTGACAGAATTTTAATTTTTGGGTGAACTAACCCTTTAAAGCCATTTCAGTTTAAACTTCTGATATATGTTTTTCTGAGCGCACACATCTGAAGCAGCGCACAGAAAGCTGGATGTCAGACGGAGTATTAAACTACTATTAAACTAAGCTCTCTTTCACGTCTTATTGCACTTAAACTATCAAATAAACACAAGGTTATGTCAAAAACACAGAAAGTTCACATAAACACACTCGGTTATGTCTGTGAAGGTAAACAGCAGGGAAAGAAATTGCATGTGTATATTAGATCTGTGTATTAAAGTGACAGCAGCGTAATATACAGGAACTGTTGATATAAATGCTGTTAATATCAATCAAACAATAAAAGAAAAACAGAAACGCTGCTCTTGACTGAACAACTTTAGTAGCTTTAATAAGAATAGATTTCAGACTTGAATGCTGCTGTTAAATGCTCAGATTTTTACCACAAAAGGCTGGTTGTGTACACACACTGTGGACACATAAATATGTTCAAAAACAATATAAAAGTGAATTTTGCATAATAGGCTTATAATCTTTAAGCCTAGCAGTCATTGTTTTATGAGCAGGAGGATAATCTCTCTCTCTCTCTCTCTCTCTCTCTCTCTCTCTCTCTCTCTCTCTCTCTTTCTCTCTCTCTCTCTCTCTCTTTCTTTCTCTTTCTTTCTCTCTCTCTCTCTCTCTCTCTCTCTCTCTTTAGTTATGAGAAAGAACCATAATCATCCTCACAGTCACGCAGAGCCAAAGCACAACCAAAACAATGTTCTTCCACAAAATGCGTGCACTTTTGTTTTTTGAAAGTTACGTAGTTTTACCTTTAACCAAAAGTCAAACAGCTATATTAGCAGTTATTATTGGCATATAACTGTTAATATGCCATAAAATGCTATATTAGCAGTTGTTTCAGTTCAGGAATGGATCATCCACTTTTCCAATGGATATTTTGGTAAATACATATTTGGAAGGAAAGTAGAATGTGAACGTCTTTTCATGTTGACTTTAAAGGGCTAAAACCTGGTACCAAAATGGTTATATCATAAAGCAAAGCATTTATGTTCATGGCCAAAAAGCTTTTGTACACACCTTCACATCTCTGAGCGGCCATAGCTCAGTAACAAATGGAGGCAATACTTTTTTTATAAGGAACAATAGAAATACCCATCAGCTAAAAACAGTGTTACAACCTAGTTTCCTTTTTTTTAATTCAATGCGCCCTGATAGATGGAGAGCCCTGCAAAAACTTGTGTCATCTCTTGCGGAGGGAAGACCACATTAGAGCAGTATTTCTGTTTTCAGTCTCTAAATGACCTGAGATGTCAAAGTCTTTATTGGCAATTTTCATTTCCCCTTGAGCAAATAGCTGTCCGTACAGTTTGAGTCATATAATCAGCTTAAATGACAATATAGGCACTTCTAAATGTGCTCTCGAGCTCCAATCGCTCTCAGAAAAGGCTCTGCATTGTCTTGCTTTGAGCCGCCTGCAAATGGGGTTTTAATGAAGCGCTATTCATCTCTCATGAGCAGAAAAGGGCCTCGTTAACCTTTTTGTAATTAAATATAGTTCAGTATTTTGGTAGCATAGCCATGATAGTTGTCTTTTAACACTGGCTTTAATTGAAAAAAAAAAATAATAATAATCAAAGATGGCTGTGTTTGTGTAAACTGTGTGAAATGCCAATATCTCAGCTGCCATTTTTCAGTCTAATGATGCCATTATCTGACTCTCAGTTATATGCCCTGTGGTATTGTAATGATATATTATGGCTTACCTTCCACACTACATATTTCATCAGGTGTGCATGTTTCAGCCAGAGCATCGCTCACTTCTTCTCCAACTGCGCATGTGGAGAGAAAAGACATTGTTCAGATGTCATCTAAAAAATCCCCCATGCTGAGAATGAGATCTCTGACGTGCATTTATAATTGAGCGTGTGCAATGAAATGTGAACTCCCCCCCCCCCCCCCCCCGTTTCATATGTTCTTAAAACAAAGTCCACATACTGTGGCTCCAACAGACTATTGAACACTTCAGTGGTTTTTTTTATTTATTTAAATCTTCTGAACGTCATCACGTTATGCACTAATATCAGAGTATCATTTAGAGCAACACAACACAAATGTGGTGCAAAAAGTAGTTCTGGGTTTTAAATGGTTAAAAATACTGTTCATATATTAAGTAAAAAACACCTTCAGGCTGGTTGCTTGTTGGCAAAAGCTATTTAGACTAAGTCTGTTCAGCATTATCTGGTTCATCAGACAAAACTACAAAAGAAACCCATCTGATAACAGGAGCAGTGTTGTGGAGAGTAAACTTGATTTAGTTTTTGACACAAACAATCTGCTGTTCTCTGACCACATTCACCTTCCTTTTCCCATCGCATACAGAAGACATTAACGTAGAAATAACGTGCCTGACATGTCTAAAAGTTATGAAACAGAAGTTGCGCTTGTCTTTTCTCCTCTATAGTGTCGTATATCTGAGTGAAACTCTTCTGGAAGAAGAACAAATGTGGGCGGGGCTTGACTGTGTCTGTGGGGAATTTTTGGACATTTTTATCTTTTTCAGTTTTGTTTTTTTTATGTTGCCTGTGTTATTAATGTCAAATGCATACATTTTGGCACAGGTGTGTATTTCTAATGGAATTTTACTATTTCACCCTCATTTCCTTTAATAAATATATTTTGCGCTAGTAACACACAATAGTTCCTCTCAGGACCTTCAGGACAAAAATCACCCCATTAAAACCCAACAGAAATTGTTTAATCCCAGGGCTTGTTTAACTATAAAATGATGCAATCTTTGTTAATAGGCTTTCATTCTGTTGGCAAGGCTTTAAAAAATTTATTTTGACTATTTTTTTTCCCAGATGTGCCATTTTCTCAGGTTTTGCCTATAAAGCAAAAACTGGCTTTATTCCTGTTTTCTGCTTCTGCATAATGTAGAGCCAATCAGATAAATGATGCAGCTATAATTGTGTGGTTGTGTCTGTGCTTGTAATATTTGAGAGAGAAAAACTCTTTTGTCCCAGTGAGTTTTCCTGCATCTAAAGGGAAAAATCTGTTACTGCGCTCAAACACACACTCACTGAACGCTCAATATATCAGCCTCACATTTGGATCACGACTTGTTTAGATTTATGGCTTTGATTTTCAAGCAGTTTTAGAGTTCAACATGTTTCATAAAATAGACATTTTTTCATAAACTTAAACCTTAAAACTTTTTATTGGTTTTACTTTTTATACTTTTTTCACTTCAACTCTAATCTGCCACGGGTCTTCTTTAAAATGAGACCAAACTAAAGTCTGAGCTCTCAAGCTTCACATTTGTAAGACATTTTTATCCACTATTGACCATGTGTAACTTTTTTTAACAGACGCACGAGGGTTAAAAACATGCTCTTCATAGAAGAGGTATATTCATGTCAGTGGATGTAATGCATTTGTGTCATGTGATTGACCTCCACATGGCTGCCATTTTGGAAACGGAAATGAACATTTTCTCTTCTTCCTGACAGGTTGATGTTGTAAATCCAGGTCAGTATGGGCCAATCAGATCAAGCCAATGCAACGGAGGACACGCCCCACGATGCAGATCTGGGAAACGCCAGCAGCATCAACACCTACAAACCAGCGTTTGTGGACGACATCACCAAACACCTGGCCGTTCAGATCTCTCTCATCTTCGCGTATTCGCTCATAATCCTGCTAGGACTTGTGGGGAACACCCTGGTCATTTACATGATCGTCCTGTACCGAAACATGCGCACCGTCACCAACTACTTCATTGCGAATCTGGCCCTGGCGGATCTGATGGTGGACTCGGTGTGTTTGCCGTTCACGCTGGTTTACACGTTGCTGGACGAATGGAAATTCGGCGCGGTGATGTGTCACATGGTGCCGTACGGCCAGGCTCTCAGCGTCCACGTGTCCGTTCTCACGCTAACGGTAATCGCCGTCGAGCGCTACCGCTGTATCGTCTTCCACCTCGGCCAGCGCCTCAACCGCTGCACGAGCTTCATCATCATCGGCCTGACCTGGACGCTCGGCGCAGTGCTAGCCGGTCCGCTAGCGATTTTCCGAGAGTATCGCTACGAGGAAATCCCGTACATTGACTTGCGCATCGCGGTCTGCTCTGAGAAATGGCCTAGCGGCACCAACGTCGTCTACAGCGTCTCCATGCTCCTCTTGCAGTATGTGGTCCCTTTAGCGATCATCAGCTACGCGTACGTGTGCATCTGGATGAAGCTGAAGAACCACGTCAGCCCGTCCAGTCGCAGCGACGGCCTCGTGCGCCGGAAGAAGACCACTAAGATGCTAGCGCTAGTGGTCGTGGTCTTCGCCGTTTGCTGGCTTCCCTTCCACGTGTTTCAGCTGACCAGCGATCTCGACTTGATTCTCAAGTTCAAAGAGTACAAACTCATTTACACCCTGTTTCACATCGTGGCGATGTGCTCGACGTTCGTCAACCCGCTGCTCTACGGCTGGATGAACCAGAATTACAGGAACGGCTTCCTCATGTTCTTCCGCTGCGAGCACAAGCCCGACTCCATCTACCCCGAAGGGTCCTTCAGGACTCGCTCGCTGAGAGGGATGATCGTGAACGGGGTCAATGAGGGCCAGCCCGCGGCTGCGGTGTGATGGCGAAGACCTTCTGCAGAAAACTGCTCACTGTTATATCAGTATACGGTAGGGTACCGCAGGGATGAAGGTGCATTTCATTGTAATCTCCTGTAAACCACTAGATTGGCACAAAAACTCACTTTCCTAAACATCCACGGGTCAGTTTGCATGTGGAAATTTGGCGGCCCTTATTATAAGATAATTTGAAGTATACTTATGTAGTAAGTATAATGATATGTTCTTGTAGTATACTTGTAAGTGTACTATTTTAGTAGAACTTGGGACTAAATTGACCAACTTTTTAGTGTATAAAAGTTTACTTTTAAGTATGTTTTTTTGGTACTGCATCTATACTACAAGTGAACTTATAGGTATACTTTCTTTAGTTTATGAAAGTGCCCTTTGAAGTATACTCTCAGTTAACTCTAGTTTAGTAGTTTTATACTGAAAGTATACTTGTAAGTTTTCTTTAGTCAATTCTTTAGTCCCCCTGTAGTCAATAATTTTATCCCTAAAAAAACGTATAATTTCTTAATACCTTAAAATAGTTTCATTTAGTATGCGTGGTTCTATGAATATGCAAATGAGCCCCGCCTCCACTCACTCGCTCAGCTCAGAGATCCACTGGTTGACGATCACACGTTGATCTGATTGGTTACAAGGTAGTTTGTGACGTCAGAAACACCAGCGATTTCAAAGCGTGTGTTTGAGACTGTCTTTGGTTCACTGCAGTTTTAAGGAGGAAATACTCAGCAATGCTGTCGACTTATGAATTTACACATGGTTTGTCTTAAAGCAGATTAAAAACACTACATAGACACATAAACAACATTAAAAGCTGGATTTACACCACAGGGGGACTACTTTAGTATAATATAGGTATACTATAGCACACTTGAATAGCCTTCTTTTTGTAAGTGTGATCCAGCAACTGAGAGTAATTAAATCAACAGTTTTTCAATAACTGAAAAATATGTAAAAGTGTGGTATTTGGGATAAAAAGTGATAATAAATAGCTGGCTGAATTTTCCATTTGACATGACATAGTTAGATTCAGATGGTCATTTATTAATAATATAGTTTATGAAGTTGGGTATCCACCTTTGAAATAGTCATTTTTATAATCAAATCATCATGTTTAAAAAATATGATAATAGTCATTTCATATACTAAAATATCACATGCGTTGTTACTTCCATAAAGCCATATTGTATTCTCCTTTAAGCAGCGTAAAATGCTTTCAGAATATTCGCTTTTTTTAAATAATATTTTTTCTGTCTTTTTTTTATTTAATGAGAAATAATAAATTATTTTATTTAAGTAAATAGAAAATGGTACAAGCTTTGAAGTGATTGTCGTGAAGATACAATGAAAAAGCCTGTAGCCTCGTTGTACCCTACGCTGCCTTACACAACGACGAACATGTCCAACAGTGGTAAGCTGTGTTATTGCCTCATGACTTCATTATTGTGCAGGTTTAATGTCCATTTATGATCATCCAGGCTTGTGCAAAACTCTGATTCATAAAGTCTGGAGTCAGCCTGGATGCTGTGGAGAGGCTCTCGCATCTGTAAACATTAAACAGCCAATCACCCGAGCTGTAAATGTCATGTGACGGATCAGGATCAATATAACACCTGGAGATCTTGAAATCTACCATCTCTGTTTATGGCGCCACAGTTTTCTGAGTCAATCGACTGAACCATTAGTCATGTGACTAATCACTGTGAGCCAGATGAGATGACATCATCATAACTCTGATTGGCTGACGGCACTACAAGAGTGCACACAATCCCAAACCCTTCACTGTTACATGAAGTCCATTTCATGCTTCAGTAGCCCTTCAGAAGAGTAAAATAGACTTAATGTCGTCAGAAAACACAGCAAATACTGAACCGCTAAAAATATGTTCATCCATTGCATTGTGGGATACAGTCTCTACACAATGTGCTTTGTTGTAAAATGCTAATTTTGGCAATTCTGGGTGTTACTCTACATGCATACATGAAACTTGCTTTCTATATAGGCTACTGCAGAAATCGCAAGAAAATCTATGAAAGTATACAAGCATCGACATGCAACCAATGAGCGAACATTAAACTAATGAATGTCTTTGTAATTCACTTATATTAACAGTTTGGTGATGAGTTTAAATATTCAAGGAAATTGTTTTAACTGGATGAATCTGATTTTGTGAAAATGTCTTGCATGTGTTGTTGTGTGTCGGTTTGCATAAGGCCGATCCTTCATGTACATAAACTGCTTTAGGCTACTGATTGTATTTATACTGTAAGCTGTGAAGGTTATGATGTGCAAATCGTTAATGTAATCTTGCTTCACTGGCATATGTAATATATATTCTGTGGAGGCAGTGAGATATGAAATTATTTTAAGTATTGCTTATTTAACCTGATCTGTGGGAAAACTGAATGCACGGGCAGACTGACGAAAGGAAAATAAAACTACAGCTACATTTGCATATTGTTTTTATCTGTCTGGTGCCTTATCGAATCTACTAATCTATTTTAGTGTGAGACAAAGCCTTGGCAACACAAGATATGAGAAAAAAGATCTGCTTTGCGGCAGTATTTGGCTGAATTATGAACACAAAGCAATAATGTCCACACTGCAGCTGCTGTATTATTAATCTCCACTACACAACTCAGAGTTTCTCATGCTGTTTTATTCTGTGTGTTGTTGCACACAGGGCTCAAAGGGAAAGAAACAGCTGCGACACACACACCTCGATGAAGATCTGCACACAGATGGACAAAAAGAGTGTGCTCATCACACTAATGTGTCTTGTCCACCAACATAATTGGGTGGTTATTTTGAAATGTGGCGATTTAAGAAAACTACTTCATCAGGAGAGTGAATTGTCGGCTATTTTCTGGATAATTTTGTTCTAAAAGCAGCAAATCCTGTGTGCAAATGGAGGCTTGTAGGTAGCCTATATTACTGTGCACATCTCCAGAAATATATTTTTTTGTTGTTGTTGTTGTTGTTGTTGTTGTTGTTTGTTTTTCACCACAGCAAATCGAAGTAAAAAGAAGAAGAATGACTTGAATGATTATAGGCTGTTGTTTTCCTGTCAGGCTTGGATCTAATCTGATCAGTTTCTGCCCTCTGTTGGACACAAGCGGAACAGATCGAGCCAAACTAAATACTAGCATAAAAAAAAAGCAAAAATAATAATTTAAAAAACAAAGCTATATGCATGCTAATGCACAGTGAAGGTTTTCATATGTATTGTTTAAATATAGAATTCCATTTCAATTCCAGTTTAGCAATTGATTTATTATTTTACCTTAATAAAATCTTCACTGGTCAGTATGATCTACTAAATTAAAGTAGCCTAATGAATGATAGGCTATGCGTTTCAGAAAAGTGATTCAAGTACACAGTTTCGTTGTTGTTTTTAAACAAGGGAATAAACAGCTAGTTGAACAAGATAAGTAGTGAGACCATTAATTCAGCTTGACAGAGGATGAATCAGAAACAACTGGGGGAAAAGCTAAATGAAAACACTGCCGTATATTCGCACAGGTCTGAGCACAAGCGACTGACAGATGCTGCTTGCTTTGTAGTTTAACAAATAAATGATATTTCCATCTCGAAAGGACTTGTGTCAGGGTTAGGTGTTTACAGGACAACGACAACTTCGTCAGAGCAATCCCGTTCACACGGATCTGCAAAGTTACTAAAGTAGATGGAGATATCGTTGAACATGTTATACGCATGCGCAAGATGACACCATTATCACAAATTCACGTTTTTGTTGTTTACATGGAAAAAGCTTGAGTTTTAAGGCCCTCTTGTCATGTAAATGAACAGCCAAAATGCATAAAAGTGGTGTCATGTTAACAAACCTTTAGTTTTCATCGTGTTCAGTTGCTATTTTCCTTTTCCTGAGTGTCTCATTGATTCACCCCATTCACTTGTTTGCCCTTGTACTTCAGCTCTCAGGTTCAGTCAGTTCTCTGTCTTGTTTATCGTCTACTGTAATGTGGTTGTATATTCTCCTAGATTTTCTCCTGTTCGGTGTGTAGAATATTAAAGTCTGTTCGAGTATCTCCTTCACAGCCACCCTTCCGTGACGATATGCATACAGGTATTTTAATTGTTATTTTGTGAATAAATTAAAAGATCCAATCAGACATATTAACGTCTCTCCCCTAATCTCATTTGCGGACTAAGTCACATGATGAATCTGAGTTTTGACACTGAACAGCCCAAAAGATATCTGATCTAAAACAGTCATTTTTCACTACTTTATTTACAACAGCAAGCGGAAATGTTTATACTGGTGGAGGCATTCAAGATGAAGGACAAGACGATCTGCTCCCTGAACTGCAGGACTGTTGGGACGAGTAAGATTTCCCATATCACTTTGTAATGCAAGTTTATCCAAAATAAGAATAAGTGGTTGTTGAGAGGATGCTGTAACCCAGTGGGCATTTGATGTCAATTTTACATTAATATGACATCAAACAAAATGTCAAATGATGTCACGAAATAGGTCAAAAATGAAAGTCATATTGACGTCAAAGTGTCGATGTCAATTTGATGTCAAGATTTTGACCCCTGCTGATGTCATTTTGATGTCATGCTTTGTTGGCATTTGATGTCAATTAAACTTTTATTTGACGTCAAGATGTCATGATGTTGCTGTCATTATTTAATAATGGCATGATTATACAATCTACATATACAGTATATTTAGTAATATACTGATTGGTTTCATCACGGTCTCCTCTCCACCAGTAAGTTGGTGTGTGGTGGGCGTTGTAGTACTGCTGAAAAGGAGTATAAGGATTAAAAAAAAATAATGAGAAAAAAAAATGAGAGCGCTGCAGTGATGACTTCTTTGTTGGTGTATTTACTCAGATCAATCATAAGAGAATATGCATATTACAAAAGCTCAAAACATTACATTTTCAACATGTATATCACTTTTTTTTACAGTTGTAGACATACGTGACTTTAAACATTCCATCACACTAGAAGGAATACGAAAAATAAGATCAACAAGCTATTTAACACATTTTAACACTATTTAACACATTAGTCATGCTCTAGCCCCAAAATGACGTGTGGCATTTACAGCTGGTAATAACACTCCAATCTCATGCTTTTTACAAACAAAATAAGACTGAAACAACATCATGCACTCTCATGCACTCAAATAACATCGACATAATGACCATTTATAATGAATAGAGGGCTATCGCGCTTATGCTAACCATGTGCTCAGGCATACTAAACTCATGACACACTATTAATATAGTAAAAACAACTACTTTAAACACACACAACTCATCAGTATTGCATTAACAATGTTTATACTCAAAACCGAAGGTTGTTTTAGTTACCTGAAAAGGAGTATAAGGATTAAAGGGGTCATATAATGGTACATGCACTTTTACAAGTTGATTGTACTGAAGTGTGTGTTGGCAGTGCCTGTACACAACCATCATAAAATGATAAAAATCCATCCAGTGTTTTTTTTTTTTTATCTTCTTAAATGTTTTCCAATCTCTCAAATCAAGCCGTTCGATTTTGTGACGTCACGCGGTCGGACGCCCTTCCCACGATTGTTGATTGACAGCAGCGTTTCAATCGGTTCGATCGGTACCAACTATTCGTGTTCCTGCTGCACCTCCAGAAGAACTGAAGTGAGTGTAACGTTTTATTAACCTTTATATTAATATTTATATTAATCTTTGCAAATCGCTTGCACGCTTCACGATGAATGCGGCTGTTTACACTCGGGTACATTACGGCATGTTTTCGGTACTATACGGTTATCTGGACCACACCTGACCACAACCGCTTTTGGTTAGTCGTAACCCCAGTGACGGGTAGGTTTAGGGGCGGGGTTGGGGTAGGTCATCTTATGTGGTCCGGATAACCGTATAGTACCATGTTTTCTATGTATGACGTTCTCAATATAATTCATAATCCCACGTTTATAATGAACAACGCGTTATGGTTATTGTGTTACAAACGGCACAGAACAGAGGGGCGGGGTGAGCAAAGCTCATTATCATTTAAAGACACATGCACTTAAACGGCGTGCTGAAAACAGAGCTGTGTTTGACCAGGTGTTTTCTTACAATACTAATGAGAATTTTTAATTAAAGTATATTACAAACTTTTAATTTAGACCCTAAAGAATCATATTAGCTTGTACAAAAATGGCATTATATGACCTCTTTAAAGAAAAATGAAATAAGAGAGAGCGCTGCAGTGATGCTGTATTTACTCAGAATGAAGCGCATCATCACGGGCGCGCACGCCACCCACCCGCCAAGTGTGCGATGACGTCATCACGCTGGTATGCCAAGCGAAAATAATTAATTTAATAAATGCCCATAACACTCTTTTTAAACATAAAGCACAAATAAGAAATTGAACAGTATTTAACAGTAAAAAATAACATTTTACTATATTATAATGGAATTGAAGAAATTGTACAAACATAAACAGCTTGTACTCGCTATATTACACTGTGGCATCGTCCAGGTGGAGCTGCACACTGGTGGTGGTTGAGGAGATCCCCCCTTCTGTGTAAAGCACTTTGAGGGCTGAGAAAAGCACTATATAAATGTAACGCATTATTATTATTATTATTATTATTATTATTATTATTTCCAAAGTTACCATTAGAAGAAGTTTAGTTGGTCCGCTTGTTGGTTATGGTCATGACCTCTGGTTCAATGGGAACTAAATAATATATTCTAGAATGAGCAAGTAGAGTACGGCCTTCTGATATAGTCAAAATCGCCTCTGTCTAATGACCAAGACTGATGAGTTTGTGATTATGAGATCCGTTTACCCGGCCTATGTGAGACTCAAAATGTTTTAGGAATCTGGATGAATGAGTGCAATAGCAAGTAAAGAGTTAAATAAAAAATAAGTAAGGAATAATTGACTTCAGGCCGTTGAATTATTAGAAAAATAATGCACACCCGAGGTGGTAATGCGGTCATGACGCGAAGCGGAGTGGCCGATCACCTCGGGTGTGCATTATTTTTCTAATAATTCAACGGCCTGAAGTCAATTATTCCGCTTATACTACAGCTACCACACCTCGAAACATTGTTCAGATTATGTATTTCAAGACGTTTGTAAAGTTTTTGTCATTAAAACGTTCTTGTATGTAGGACTAATTTATTACGCATCTAATCCCATGCCTCCGTTGCTAATTCCAAAACGTCATTTTAGAGTTAGTAACGGAGGTTTGAGCCACTGATAGCAGACTAATGCTGGGGACACACGACTAGCTGACACATTCTCTGACTGTTTTCATCCACTGCAGCAGATTTTAAACACCGACTCTGAACACAGACTGAACGCGCTGAACACGCGTTTGGGCATGATCAGTCATAAGTATCAAACTACATTCATAACCGGCCTTAAAGTGTGTCCCCAGCTTTATGCAGTTATTAATGCAGTTATTAGAGAGAGATGTTGCAATAATGAGACAGAAAAGCATGTGCGTCAGTATTATTATTTATTTATTAATTTAATTGGTTTTGATTAATTCGTTCATTCTTTTTTTTTTTCATTGACAGATGACAGTAGACTATAGCCAAATAAATGAAACACAAAGCCCTTTTAACAAGTGGGCCTATAAATAATTATTTATTTATTATTATCTGCAATAAAAATCCGTGCTGCAGGACTATCCATTTATTTAGCCTATATTCAGTTTAATTTTCTATTGATTATAATATAGACAGGACTATATACTTTATTCAAATTAAACTGCATGTTTCCATTGATTGTGAGGGTATATGTCGAACGTCGCATGACGAAACCGGAAACCTGGTCTCATCGCATCCGCTTGTCATAGAAAGTGTTAACAGCCGTATGAACTGATGCCGATATCTATGGAATTTTAAGGTAATCAGCTAACCTACCTATCTCACTTTGTTATTAGCTTTTTATTCTATTTAAATATCTAAACGTTAGTGTGAAGATTTTATTTTTTTTTACTTTTAAATATCGATCTTCACATGCGAGGGACATTGGTTATGATCATCTTTGCTCGCTCCTTTTAAGTTATCTTGAGTAAAACAGTAAAAAAATGCATGAAGCGCATACAAAAGACCTGAACCGGAAGCGATGCGTTCTGTTTTCCGGTTTCGTAATGCGGCGTTCGACATATACCCTATTGCAGATCAAGCGCATGCGGCTAAATGTTTTTTCTTGTTATGAATTGTAGCCTATCCTATTTTCCGTTATTACGGTTAACTACGCGAAGTGATATGGAACTGTAATGCGGTCAAGACCTGCCTGGAACTACTTTAGCTGTGCGCTTCCCTGAAAATAATGCACACCTTAGAACGTTCGTCAACCAATCAGATTTAAAGCATTCAACGGCCCTGTAGTATATATATATATATATACATATATATATATATATATATATATATATATATATATATATATATATATATATATATATATATATATATATGTGTATATATATATATATATATATATATACATATATATATATATATATATATATATATATATATATATATATATATATATATATTACTGTATGTTACTGTATGCTGAATGCCAATTACAAATTTCCTCCCCAGACATTGAAAAGTAAGAAGCTCAGACTAAACTGGTCCTGTCGGGTTGAGATGTTGAACACTGAGATTCTGCCTGCAGACCAGCACACACACGAGAGGGTCTGAAATCAGTCTCACACTCAACAAGATACGAGGAATATACCAAACATTAAGAGACTTAGGATAATCTGTAGTAAAGACTAAGAACCCACTGAAGAAAACATTGGGCAGTAAAAGCACCAGCTGAGTGAATATGAACACAACCCAAATATGACGATCTGGTTTTCTGGATGTGTGAGAGTGACGATCAGTCCAACACAGAGCAAAACAAGATATCATCCATGTGATCACTGATATAATGAACACGAAAATATCAAAAATAAAAGAATCTGGCAAAAAAATGTCACCGATAATGATAAAGAGAAACACCAGTATGTAGAAAGCGATGAAAAAGGGTGAGGAGAAAACCAAAGCAGTGTACGGTGGATATTTCACTGAGAGGATTCCCTCTAGCGCCACCAGCTGGTTCAGGAGGAGACCACAGTATCTTGATGAGGACCATAAAGATACAGAAGCCCAATTCCAGAAATATAAGACAAGGTTTGACACTATGACGGGACTGAAGATAAGCTCAACACAGTCAGTGAGGAGGAGGAGGATGATGAAGGCTGAAATACGGAGTCCATTCTTTCTGTGATGAATTAGATCTCTGGCAGCCCAAACAAGAGCTGGTAGACCTGCACACACACCGATGATGATGAAGATGGACCATCTGACCCTTATCTGTTGCGGGAGCGGCAACCAGAGATATAGATACATGTCCGTATTCCAGTCTGGCTTTGATCTCTTTGCTGAAAATATGTAATTAAATAAATGAGTGAAAAATTTGTAGCTGCTTAAAACATGCTGATCAACTTTCAGAAGTCACAAAGCATCTTATTCCAGCTAAACATACAACTCAGAATCATTAGACTGAAGATATTCATTTATTCTATAATCTGTATGACGTCGGTTCATCTTTAATGACTTGAAGTGAAAAAAAAAACAACAACAACCGTGTCTTACCTAGATATATTCAGGAGATTTCTGCAGCGCTGTGCTCATGGCATGAGAACGTTTACAGTCTTGCTGGATTTCTTCTCTCGTTCTGACTGTGTTTTTGCTCTTTCTTCTCTTTTCTACTGCTGGTTTCTGGTTTATCTGCTGGTTTCTGGTTTATCTGCTGGTTTCTGGTTTATCTGCTGGTTCGATCTCAGATCTCACTTCTGAGCTCTGACTGTGGTTTCAGTAAGAAACAGATCATATTTACTTAAACCATCTTTACTTAAATGTTTAAAAGCTGTAAGTGAAATTATATAGCACCTCTTTAAATGTAGTGTAGAAAAATTAAGTATTTTCCCAAAATTTTCCGTCCTTTATTAAGTTTTTAATTAAGTTTTATTATCATACTTGTCCTCTGCATTTCACCCATCCGAGTTAGTGCACACACACATTAGGAGCAGTGAGTAGTGACATTACCTATCATTCTTGGGAATCGAACCTGCGACCTTTGTGTTACAAGTCTGACTCTAACCATGACCCAATAGAGAAAAGATCATATTAATATAATAATATAATAAAACACAGACTTGTAGTGGAAATAACAGTAGCCTAATTGATGTACTTTTGATGTTTAATCAACGAAATCTCTGAAACCACAGTCAGAATATGTGAGCTGAGAACTTCAACCACACAGAGTTTTAAACCACCAGATAAAACATTAATTCCATTCAAAATACGTGTTTATCAATCATTTTTACTTTAATACAGACATGTTTATATATATATATATATATATATATATATATATATAAACATGCATCTCGGTATGCATCTCGCGCTGATCACCATTGTTTTGACATAAATTTCCTTATTTTCCTTATTTCCTGACATCAAATCCACATCGATTTAATGTCAATGATATTGACCTGAGATGTAGGGACCAGAAAAAAACATGTCAGATTGATACCTTTGTTGGGCCTCTTTACAACTACAAGGAAATAATTACAAAATATAATGAAAATATGCATATTCATGCATGTCATACATGGTGGTCAAAATCTTGACTATTTGTTGATGTCAAATTGACGTCAAGGTGCCCACTGGGCTTCGTCCAGCTGTTGGCTTCGTGTTCTCTGCCACTGACTCCTGTAAATCTATATTTATATATGGATGTAGCTATTCAGTAGCTGTACTTCCTGACCAATATTTTCACATATTTTAAAGGGATATAGTTCACCCAAAAATGAAAATTAGCCCATGATTTACTCTCCCTCAACCCATCCTAGGTGTATATGACATTCTTCTTTCAGACGAACACAATCAGAGTTATATTAAAAAAATGTCCTGGCTCTTCCAAGCTTTATAATGGGAGTCAATGGCCATTTCTGTTTTGAAGTCCATAAAAATACATCTATCCATCATAAAAGGGCATCAATCCATCATAAAAGTGCATCTATCATCATAAAAGTGCATCAGTCCATCATAAAAGTGCATCTATCATCATAAAAGTGCATCTATCCATGAAAAAAGTGCCTCTATCCATGATAAAAGTGCATCTATCCATCATAAAAGTGCATCAGTCCATCATAAAAGTGCATCTATCATCATAAAAGTGCATCTATCCATGAAAAAAGTGCATCTATCCATGATAAAAGTGCATCTATCCATCACAAAAGTGCATCAGTCCATCATAAAAGTGCATCTATCATCATAAAAGTGCATCTATCCATGATAAAAGTGCATCTATCCATCATAAAAGGGCATCAATCCATCATAAAAGTGCATCAGTCCATCATAAAAGTGCATCTATCCATCATAAAAGTGCATCAGTCCATCATAAAAGTGCATCTATCCATGATAAAAGTGCATCTATTCATCATAAGTGCATCAATCCATCATAAAAGTGCATCTATCCATCATAAAAGTGCATCAATCCATCATAAAAGTGCATCTATCCATGATAAAAGTGCATCAATCCATCATAAAAGTGCATCTATCCATGATTAAAGTGCATCTATTCATCATAAAAGTGCATCAATCCATCATAAAAGTGCATCCATCATAAAAGTGCATCAATCCATCATAAAAGTGCATCCATCCATCATAAAAGTGCATCTATCCATCATAAAAGTGCATCCATCCATCACAAAAGTGCATCTATCCATGATAAAAGTGCATCAATCCATCATAAAAGTGCATCTATCCATGATAAAAGTGCATCAGCCCATGATAAAAGTGCATCCATCCATCACAAAAGTGCATCTATCCATCATAAAAGTGCATCAATCCATCATAAAAGTGCATCTATCCATCATAAAAGTGCATCAATCCATCATAAAAGTGCATCCATCCATCATAAAAGTGCATCTATCCATCATAAAAGTGCATCTATCCATCACAAAAGTGCATCAATCATCATAAAAGTGCATCAGTCCATCATAAAAGTGCAACTATTCATCATAAAAGTGCATCAATCCATCATAAAAGTGCATCTATTCATCATAAAAGTGCATCTATCCATCATAAAAGTGCATCAATCCATCATAAAAGTGCATCAATCCATCATAAAAGTGCATCAATCCATCATAAAAGTGCATCTATCCATCATAAAAGTGCATCAATCCATCATAAAAGTGCATCCATCCATCATAGAAGTGCATCTATCCATCATAAAAGTGCATCTATCCATCACAAAAGTGCATCAATCATCATAAAAGTGCATCAGTCCATGATAAAAGTGCATCAATCCATCATAAAAGTGCATCTATCCATGATAAAAGTGCATCTATTCATCATAAAAGTGCATCAATCCATCATAAAAGTGCATCTATCCATCATAAAAGTGCATCAATCCATCATAAAAGTGCATCCATCCATCATAAAAGTGCATCTATCCATCATAAAAGTGCATCCATCCATCACAAAAGTGCATCTATCCATCATAAAAGTGCATCAATCCATCATAAAAGTGCATCTATCCATCATAAAAGTGCATCAATCCATCATAAAAGTGCATCCATCCATCATAAAAGTGCATCTATCCATCATAAAAGTGCATCTATCCATCACAAAAGTGCATCAATCATCATAAAAGTGCATCAGTCCATCATAAAAGTGCAACTTTTCATCATAAAAGTGCATCAATCCATCATAAAAGTGCATCTATTCATCATAAAAGTGCATCTATCCATCATAAAAGTGCATCAATCCATCATAAAAGTGCATCAATCCATCATAAAAGTGCATCTATCCATCATAAAAGTGCATCAATCATCATAAAAGTGCATCAATCCATCATAAAAGTGCATCAATCCATCATAAAAGTGCATCAGTCCATCATAAAAGTGCATCTGTCCATCATAAAAGTGCATCTATTCATCATAAAAGTGCATCTTTCATCATAAAAGTGCATCAATCCATCATAAAAGTGCATCAATCCATCATAAAAGTGCATCAATCCATCATAAAAGTGCATCTATCCATCATAAAAGTGCATCAATCCATCATAAAAGTGCATCAATCCATCATAAAAGTGCATTTATCCATGATAAAAGTGCATCAATCCATCATAAAAGTGCATCCATCCATCATAAAAGTGCATTTATCCATGATAAAAGGGCATCTATCATCATAAAAGGGCATCAATCCATCATAAAAGTGCATCTATCATCATAAAAGTGCATCAGTCCATCATAAAAGTGCATCTATCCATGATAAAAGTGCATCTATCATCATAAAAGGGCATCAATCCATCATAAAAGTGCATCTATCATCATAAAAGTGCATCAGTCCATCATAAAAGTGCATCTATCCATGATAAAAGTGCATCTATCCATGATAAAAGCGCATATATCCATCATAAAAGTGCATCAGTCCATCATAAAAGTGCATCTCCATGATAAAAGTGCATCTATCCATCTTAAAAGTGCATCAATCCATCATAAAAGTGCATCCGTCCATCATAAAAGTGCATCTATCCATCATAAAAGTGCATCAATCCATCATAAAAGTGCATCTATCCATGATAAAAGTGCATCAATCCATCATAAAAGTGCATCAATCCATCATAAAAGTGCATCTATTCATCATAAAAGTGCATCAATCCATCATAAAAGTGCATCTATCCATCATAAAAGTGCATTAATCCATCATAAAAGTGCATCTATCCATGATAAAAGTGCATCTATCCATCATTAAAGTGCATCAATCCATGATAAAAGTGCATCTATCCATCATAAAAGTGCATTAATCCATCATAAAAGTGCATCTATCCATGATAAAAGTGCATCTATCCATCATAAAAGTGCATCAATCCATGATAAAAGTGCATCAATCCATCATAAAAGTGCATCAATCCATCATAAAAGTGCATTTATCCATCATAAAAGTGCATCAATCCATCATAAAAGTGCATTTATCCATCATAAAAGTGCATCAATCATCATAAAAGTGCATCAATCCATCATAAAAGTGCATCTGTCCATGATAAAAGTGCATCAGTCCATCATAAAAGTGCATCAATCCATCATAAAAGTGCATCTGTCCATCATAAAAGTGCATCTATCCATGATAAAAGTGCATCTATCCATCATAAAAGTGCATCTATCCATCATAAAAGTGCATCTATCCATGATAAAAGTGCATCTATCCATCATAAAAGTGCATCTATCCATCATAAAAGTGCATCTGTCCATGATAAAAGTGCATCAGTCCATCATAAAAGTGCATCTATCCATCATAAAAGTGCATCTATCCATCATAAAAGTGCATCCATCCATCATAAAAGTGCATCAATCCATGATAAAAGTGCATCAATCCATCATAAAAGTGCATCAATCCATCATAAAAGTGCATTTATCCATCATAAAAGTGCATCAATCCATCATAAAAGTGCATTTATCCATCATAAAAGTGCATCAATCCATGATAAAAGTGCATCAATCCATCATAAAAGTGCATCAATCCATCATAAAAGTGCATTTATCCATCATAAAAGTGCATCAATCCATCATAAAAGTGCATCTGTCCATCATAAAAGTGCATCTGTCCATGATAAAAGTGCATCCATCCATCATAAAAGTGCATCCATCCATCATAAAAGTGCATCTATACATGATTAAAGTGCTCCACAGGCATTGAGGGGTTAATAAAGGCCTTCTGAAACAAAATCATGTGTTTGTGTAAGAAAAATATTTTTTAATACTCAGATTGTGTTCGTCTGAAAGAAGAATGCCATATACGGATGGGTTCAGGGTGAGTAAATCATGGGCTAATTCTCATGTTTGGGTGAACTATCCCTGTAAGTCACATGTTACGTCTCCAGATTACTCTTCATCTCTCCAGTGTTCCTGATGTACATATGAAGGTGAAGGTGATAGCAAGCAACTGTGGTTTTATTATCTCTCTATTCATGCAATACAAATGAGATTTTTATAAAAGTTCTATTACAGGGTTAATTCCTGATGGACAGAGTAATATTTTAAGATCCCCTCTTCATTATTTGGTTGAACTTCTCTGATTAAAATCGTTTTAAAAGAAAAGATAAAACAAAAGAAAGGTTAATATAAATACGTTCACAAATTGTTTTATAACAATTGTTTTAACTTTTTTATTATTATGTTATTTATCTTATTTATAAAACTTTTTATATTGTTTTATATTGTTATTTATGTGTTTTTCATGTTTGGATGAAATTATTCATATTGATTTCAGTCTGGAGTACTTTGAGAAAATATATTCAAGTAATTGTATCATATTGAGCTCTTCTTACTGAGTAATGATGAAATTGGTTATGCACGCATTTATTAAATCATTGATCATCGTCAATTGTTTGGGTTACTATAATGAATTAAGAAAAAATGCTTAAAGGTTTACTAGCAATACAAGAAATCATGTGTTCATTTCTGTTCGCATTTGAAGATCCAGTCATGTGAATGAAAACCAAGAAGTGCTTTTGGTTTCAGTGTTTGAAGACTAAATGAACAACACTCCACGGTTACACTTCTCCCAATGCTTTGCGTTAAGAATCATGTTAATGTTCAAAACTTCATGACATTATAAATAGGCCTATCTGCTGCAGCAAAATCTGCTTTGTTGTCCATGCTGCATTGAAATACTGTAAATACCACGGCAAAACCTGACGTTAATCATTAAAGAAAATGAGTAGCCTATAATATGCTAAAATCGTATTATTAATCAATAAACAATATGTGTTGTACCAGCACCATTACTCTGGCAAATAGGTTGAATTTTAGCAATTTAAAAAATAAAATAACAATAATAATAATTAAAATTGAGTAGCCTACTGTGTCCATTAGGAATGCACTACAACCTTTGGAACATGAAAAAAAAAAAACATTTGGTGAATTACATTATTTTTTTCCTCTAAAATAATGATGTAGCCTACTGTACAGTGCATGGAAAACCAAAATCGCTCAGTAGTATTTCCCATTCAGATCACACGTGTGAATATTTTATAAAACATTTTGCCTTTTCTGATTATACCTATGATTTTGTTTTGTTTTGACCCAAAAGTCGAAGTTTCGTACCAATTTGATATAGCAAAACGTTTTAAAAATTCAAAACGTAATATTTTTCGTTGTACGGTAAATCCCCCATGCTTAACGCTAGAGGGTTCGCGCGTCTGATGTCCAACTCCTTGATATTTGAAGGTCCGAAAAGTTACAAAAGAAAAGTCTGTATGCTCTAAGATGCTACAGTGGGTTATTGTAGCATCTTAGCGCATACAGACTTTTCTTTTGTACACAAAACGACTCTAATAGAACTTATGTATTTTGATTAAATAACCCACGTTAACATGATGTAATATTAATAATTGAAGGGTTGTGGTGGGCTCAGTGGTCTCCCGGAAGTGTCGTCACTGACTGAGTCTGACCATGACCTTCTCTCTTCTGTCACGTAGTCGTGTGTAGACGAGCCTCACGAATGATTGTGCAATGTAGGAGTAGAGAAATCACCTCGCACGACGACACACTCTGTTTACTCTGGTAAGTGCTCATTCATATTTATTTAATTGGTTGTAGTTGCAGATAGACCGTCATTCAGAAAGCGAGTGACAGTTACACATGCGTTAGCCGCGAGCTCAGCTAGCATCCGGTTCACAGCTCATAATCTACTCTTACTTTATTACTCTAATATGTTTGAGTACTAATACTCCTTATAATATAAAGGGTCTATTAATTGATTTTCATAGCCGTCCACGTGTCCATTAAAGTGTGTATTTCTATGGCTGTGTGTGTTTTTAGGCTCACTGTCTGAACTCTGAACACTCTCTCAACAGCGTTAATCGGATTCATTGAGTCAAATCTAGTCAGTTCTGGGAAATTCTTATCTAGATCTTCTTAAACCCCCCGAGCTGGTTTCTGCTCATCTTTTGTGTAGATTATCTGTGATCTGCTTGCTAAAATAGCATTCTCCAGCTGTCAGTCATCTGACATGTGTCAGTCATATAGGCAAAAGTTTATTTATATAGCACTTTTCATACACTATGACAATTCAAAGTACTTTATATAGAAATGAATAAAAATAATCACAAAATAAAAGCAAGGAACGTTAAAACAGTTATTCAAAATGCTTTACATGGAAAGGAATTAAACACTGGCAATTCAAAGTGGTTATTAAAGTAGTAAAAAGATGATAGAATAAACTTCTCATCTGGCAAAACTCCGGTGTATCTTATTTTGCATCTTTCAATATCCCCAATTTAGTGCTTTATGTTTCTCTCTTACCCAATTCTCAGAGCCATTTGAGTTCAGTTTAGAATCAGAAGGAAGAATACAGGGCAGTCAGTCGGACGTACAGTGGATACTCTCACATTTTCCCATGATGGTCAGTCTTTTCTGTGGTTTTTCCCTCGGCGTGTCTATATAACTCTGGACATCTCTAGAGAGATCAATTTTCACCTCAATTGAAAAAGGTGAGCACTCACAACTTGCTCAAAAATTTGATCATCCAGACCCTCAGGGTTTCCCCCACTACAGTACCATGGATTAACTAAACCCACCAGACTAGTATCCCCGTACTAATCTGGACTAGTATCCACTTAATCTGGACTAGTATCCCCATACTAATCTGGACTAGTATCCCCGTAGTAATCTCGACTAGTATCCCCATACTAATCTGGACTAGTATCCCCATACTAATCTGGACTAGTATCCCCATACTAATCTGGACTAGTATCCTCATACTAATCTGGACTAGTATCTCCATACTAATCTGGACTAGTATCCCCATACTAATCTGGACTAGTCTCCTCCCTATACTAATCTGGACTAGTATCCCCTAATCTGGACTAGTATCCCCCTAATCTGGACTAGTATCCCTGTACTAATCTGGACTAGTATGATACTAATCTGGACTAGTATCCCCCTAATCTGGACTAGTATCCCCCTAATCTGGACTAGTATCCCTGTACTAATCTGGACTAGTATGATACTAATCTGGACTAGTATCCCCCTAATCTGGACTAGTATCCCCGTACTAATCTAGACTAGTATCCCCGTACTAATCTGGACTAGTATCCCCGTACTAATCTGGACTAGTATCCCCGTACTAATCTGGACTAGTATCCCCGTACTAATCTGGACTAGTATCCCCGTACTAATCTGGACTAGTATCCCCGTACTAATCTGGACTAGTATCCCCGTACTAATCTGGACTAGTATCCCCTAGGGATGCAAGCAACGGTACACGGTAAAATCCCGGACCGTTCAGTCAGCCCTGCACGGGACAATCTACCCTTGTGTCCCGCGGGACTTCGGTTTTGCCATTGAGTTCGCGCTGATCCTTTTAGTTTTTGCTTTAGCCGTCGTTCACATATCGCGCCTAAAAAGGCATAGAAAACGCTAGGCGCGCCGCGTTTTCCTTTTTCCAAAGCGCTAGGGCTGTTGCGCTCCGGAGGCGTCTGTCGTTGCTAAAGCAACTATCAGCTGCGCTCTGGTTGGTTCTTGTCACGTGACCTACGGTGCGCTTGCGGCATTCTGAAAAATTGAGAATTTTCTGCTGGGGACATCGTTAGTGCCAACCGGTCTCGCCTTGCACCAGACAGTGTTGATAGACTCATCTTTTTGCACAAAAATCTCTCAATAGTGGATGAGTAAATAACATTGCACTTTGTATCCTGAATGCAGTATTTTTTCATTATATTATTTTGCTCTGCTTTTTTTTATTCAAAGCACAAGCTAATTTATGTTTGTTAAAGATAAAAGTGCACTTTTTCTTTCACATTGATCACTTCATATACCAGTTATCAAGGTTTGGAATTGGGATCCACTTGAATATTTTGAGTGTTAATTTATTCCATACATTGATGTTCTTCCTACTGTGACATTCTGTTTATGCTCATAAGAAAAATAAAACATATTTTTGGGATGAAATAGCAGTCTTTTTCTACACAAAACATGTACCGAAACCGAACCGAGACCGCTGCCCAAAAACCGAGGTACGGACCGTACCGTGGGCTATCTGTACCCTTGCACCCCTAGTATCCCCCCTGTACTAATCTGTACTAGTATCCCCCTAATCTGGACTAGTCTCCTCCCCGTACTAATCTGGACTAGTATCCCCCTAATCTGGACTAGTATCTCCCTAATCTGGACTAGTCTCCTCCCCGTACTAATCTGGACTAGTATCCCCCTAATCTGGACTAGTATCCACTTAATCTGGACTAGTCTCCTTCCTGTACTAATAATCTGGACTAGTATCCTCCTAATCTGGACTAGTATCCCCCTAATCTGGACTAGTATCTCCCTAATCTGGACTAGTATCCACTTAATCTGGACTTGTCTCCTCCCCATACTAATCTGGACTAGTATCCACTTAATCTGGACTTGTCTCCTCCCCATACTAATCTGGACTAGTATCCCCCTAATCTGGACTAGTATCTCCCTAATCTGGACTAGTCTCCTCCCCGTACTAATCTGGACTAGTATCCCCCTAATCTGGACTAGTATCCACTTAATCTGGACTAGTCTCCTTCCTGTACTAATAATCTGGACTAGTATCCTCCTAATCTGGACTAGTATCCCCCTAATCTGGACTAGTATCTCCCTAATCTGGACTAGTATCCACTTAATCTGGACTTGTCTCCTCCCCATACTAATCTGGACTAGTATCCACTTAATCTGGACTTGTCTCCTCCCCATACTAATCTGGACTAGTATCCTCCTAATCTGGACTAGTATCCCCATACTAATCTGGACTAGTATCCACTTAATCTGGATTTGTCTCCTGCCCATACTAATCTGGACTAGTATCCCCCTAATCTGGACTAGTATCCCTGTACCAGTCACCACAGTGTTCCTTTGACCATCATGAGTAATTCCCCCTCCGGTACCTTTTAACAATTTAGACTAGAGATGCACCGATTGATCGGCTGGTGACCGGAATTGGCCGATTTTCACGTGATCGGCCGTAACCGGCGACCGGCCGGTCAGTCTGACAAATGCCGGTCAAATGCACTCGGGCGCGGCATAATTAACATCGCGCAACATCAGCATCTCACGTGCACACGGAGCACATGTAGAAAACCTCGTGAATTACGTCCGTTCAGACCGCAAGCGCGTATTTTTTTTCCGGCGTGCATGTTAATCAATGAGTGCATTCACAACGGAAGCAGGAGCAGCGCGTGAGCGTCAAGCAGGAGCGTCGCGAGCAGTGAAGCGCGTGTTTCGGCGCCGAGTCTATTTGCTGCACTGCTCGCGCTCAATTAAAGGGAAAGCACACTTTTGATGGAAAATAGCCTAAATAGGGTTTCACAAAAAAGTGCCCAAAATGCACAGAATTTGTGTGTTTTAACAAGAACTGGAGCAGGCTATGTCAGAAAAGAAAACAAAGACTAATATTTATAGAAAATGTACCCTTTAAACTTGTTTTATTATTCAGTTTGTACAAGTGATTGCAATAGGCCTGTGTGTGTGTGCTTTGAGAAATATCTTTATACTGCAAGGCTATATTTATTTTATTTTTTATTTATATAGCCTATTATTTTATTGCCATTCCCTGTTTTCATACAGACGTTTCGTTTGCTAAATATATATATATATATATATATATATATTGGATATTGAATGTGAAAAGGAAATGGTTCTTCCACAACACTGCACTTTAGATGTGTGGGAACTATGCAAATTGTAAAATGTTCTATTACAGAAAAGATATAAAATAAATATTTGTGTGTGCTGTAAAGTGGTTAGAAAAAATGAAATCGGAATCGGCTAAAATCGGTATCGGCAGGTCAAACTTAATGAAAAATCGGAAATCGGAATCGGCCCAGAAAATTGTAATCGGTGCATCTCTAATTTAGACAGTTATAAAAATAATAAAAGGTGTTTCATTTTAACATGAATCATTTTGTACAGCTGAATCTATGTTTGTCTCTTATCCAATTTTCAGTGCCATTTGAGTTTATAATCTAAAGGAGGATGCAGAGATAAAACACAGTGTAATCAGTCGGACGCACAATGGCACAGTGCTCATTCAGTAAATGCACAGCTGAACAGAAGTGTTATGAGTCTGGATGTGAATGTCCTAGTGTAGGAGCGTATCTGATCTCTTCTGGAAGCTGGTTCCAGCAGAATAGCTAAACGCAGACTCGCCATGCTTAGAGTGAACCCTTGGTGTTTCTAGCTGATATGATCCTAATGATCTGAGTGATCTGGTGGGTTTATATTCAGTGAGCATATCGGCAATGTATTGAGGTCCTAGGCCATATATAATACTATACTATAATACTATACACCAGCATAATACTTTAAATATACACATATTCATAATGTTATTTATTATTATGTATATCTGCCATTCCATAGATCAGGTTATGCACATGCACTCATATACCAGAGTTAAGAGTTGCCCATGCCTGTCTCAAAGATATCGTTTAGATCTCAATTATTAGCTGTTTTTGTCCTTTGTTTCAGTTTTTAACAGGTTGAGCGGGAACAATGGTGAAGTATTTCAGCTGTTCAAGCTTTCTGAAGAGCTCATGGGACCAAGTGTTTCTGGCGTTCTGGCAGAGATACCCCAACCCTTACAGGTGCATTTACAACACATATTCATAATGTTATTATATATTATTATACCCCAACCCTTACAGGTGCATTTACAACACATATTCATAATGTTATTATATATTATTATACACCAACCCTTACAGGTGCTGTTACAACACATATTCATCATGTTATTATATATTATTATACACCAACCCTTACAGGTGCTGTTACAACACATATTCATAATGTTATTATATATTATTATACACCAACCCTTACAGGTGCAGTTACAACACATATTCATAATGTTATTATATATTATTATACCCCAACCCTTACAGGTGCTGTTACAACACATATTCATCATGTTATTATATATTATTATACCCCAACCCTTACAGGTGCTGTTACAACACATATTCATAATGTTATTATATATTATTATACCCCAACCCTTACAGGTGCAGTTACAACACATATTCATAATGTTATTATATATTATTATACACCAACCCTTACAGGTGCATTTAGAACACATATTCATAATGTTATTATATATTATTATTCCCAAACCCTTACAGGTGCATTTACAACACATATTCATCATGTTATTATATATTATTATACACCAACCTTTACAGGTGCAGTTACAACACATATTCATAATGTGATTATATATTATTATACACCAACCCTTACAGGTGCAGTTACAACACATATTCATAATGTTATTATATATTATTATACACCAACCCTTACAGGTGCAGTTACAACACATATTCATAATGTTATTATATATTATTATACACCAACCCTTACAGGTGCATTTACAACACATATTCATAATGTTATTATATATTATTATACACCAACCCTTACAGGTGCAGTTACAACACATATTCATAATGTTATTATATATTATTATACACCAACCCTTACAGGTGCATTTACAACACATATTCATAATGTTATTATATATTATTATACACCAACCCTTACAGGTGCATTTACAACACATATTCATAATGTGATTATATATTATTATACACCAACCCTTACAGGTGCAGTTACAACACATATTCATAATGTTATTATATATTATTATACACCAACCCTTACAGGTGCAGTTACAACACATATTCATAATGTTATTATATATTATTATACACCAACCCTTACAGGTGCATTTACAACACATATTCATAATGTTATTATATATTATTATACACCAACCCTTACAGGTGCAGTTACAACACATATTCATAATGTTATATATTATTATACACCAACCCTTACAGGTGCATTTACAACACATATTCATAATGTTATTATATATTATTATACACCAACCCTTACAGGTGCTGTTACAACACATATTCATAATGTTATTATATATTATTATACACCAACCCTTACAGGTGCTGTTACAACACATATTCATAATGTTATTATATATTATTATACCCCAACCCTTACAGGTACAGTTACAACACATATTCATAATGTTATTATATATTATTATACACCAACCCTTACAGGTGCATTTACAACACATATTCATCATGTTATTATATATTATTATACACCAACCCTTACAGGTGCAGTTACAACACATATTCATAATGTGATTATATATTATTATACACCAACCCTTACAGGTGCAGTTACAACACATATTCATAATGTGATTATATATTATTATACACCAACCCTTACAGGTGCAGTTACAACACATATTCATAATGTTATTATATATTATTATACACCAACCCTTACAGGTGCTGTTACAACACATATTCATAATGTTATTATATATTATTATACCCCAACCCTTACAGGTGCATTTACAACACATATTCATAATGTTATTATATATTATTATACACCAACCCTTACAGGTGCTGTTACAACACATATTCATAATGTTATTATATGTTATTATACACCAACCCTTACAGGTGCTGTTACAACACATATTCATAATGTTATATATTATTATACACCAACCCTTACAGGTGCTGTTACAACACATATTCATAATGTTATTATATATTATTATACACCAACCCTTACAGGTGCTGTTACAACACATATTCATCATGTTATTATATATTATTATACCCCAACCCTTACAGGTGCTGTTACAACACATATTCATAATGTTATTATATATTATTATACCCCAACCCTTACAGGTGCAGTTACAACACATATTCATAATGTTATTATATATTATTATACACCAACCCTTACAGGTGCATTTAGAACACATATTCATAATGTTATTATATATTATTATTCCCAAACCCTTACAGGTGCATTTACAACACATATTCATCATGTTATTATATATTATTATACCCCAACCCTTACAGGTGCATTTACAACACATATTCATCATGTTATTATATATTATTATACACCAACCCTTACAGGTGCAGTTACAACACATATTCATAATGTGATTATATATTATTATACACCAACCCTTACAGGTGCAGTTACAACACATATTCATAATGTTATTATATATTATTATACACCAACCCTTACAGGTGCAGTTACAACACATATTCATAATGTTATTATATATTATTATACACCAACCCTTACAGGTGCATTTACAACACATATTCATAATGTTATTATATATTATTATACACCAACCCTTACAGGTGCAGTTACAACACATATTCATAATGTTATTATATATTATTATACACCAACCCTTACAGGTGCATTTACAACACATATTCATAATGTGATTATATATTATTATACACCAACCCTTACAGGTGCATTTACAACACATATTCATAATGTGATTATATATTATTATACACCAACCCTTACAGGTGCAGTTACAACACATATTCATAATGTTATTATATATTATTATACACCAACCCTTACAGGTGCAGTTACAACACATTCATAATGTTATTATATATTATTATACACCAACCCTTACAGGTGCATTTACAACACATATTCATAATGTTATTATATATTATTATACACCAACCCTTACAGGTGCAGTTACAACACATATTCATAATGTTATTATATATTATTATACACCAACCCTTACAGGTGCAGTTACAACACATATTCATAATGTTATATATTATTATACACCAACCCTTACAGGTGCATTTACAACACATATTCATAATGTTATTATATATTATTATACACCAACCCTTACAGGTGCTGTTACAACACATATTCATAATGTTATTATATATTATTATACACCAACCCTTACAGGTGCTGTTACAACACATATTCATAATGTTATTATATATTATTATACACCAACCCTTACAGGTGCTGTTACAACACATATTCATAATGTTATTATATATTATTATACCCCAACCCTTACAGGTGCTGTTACAACACATATTCATCATGTTATTATATATTATTATAAACCAACCCTCACAGGTGCAGTTACAACACATATTCATAATGTTATTATATATTATTATACACCAACCCTCACAGGTGCAGTTACAACACATATTCATAATGTTATTATATATTATTATACACCAACCCTTACAGGTGCTGTTACAACACATATTCATCATGTTATTATATATTATTATACCCCAACCCTCACAGGTGCAGTTACAACACATATTCATAATGTTATTATATATTATTATACCCCAACCCTTACAGGTGCATTTACAACACATATTCATCATGTTATTATATATTATTATACCCCAACCCTTACAGGTGCAGTTACAACACATATTCATAATGTTATTATATATTATTATACACCAACCCTTACAGGTGCAGTTACAACACATATTCATCATGTTATTATATATTATTATACACCAACCCTTACAGGTGCAGTTACAACACATATTCATAATGTTATTATATATTATTATACCCCAACCCTTACAGGTGCATTTACAACACATATTCATAATGTTATTATATATTATTATACCCCAACCCTTTCATGTGCAGTTACAACACATATTCATAATGTTATTATATATTATTATAAACCAACCCTTACAGGTGCATTTACAACACATATTCATAATGTTATTATATATTATTATAAACCAACCCTTACAGGTGCATTTACAACACATATTCATAATGTTATTATATATTATTATAAACCAACCCTCACAGGTACAGTTACAACACATATTCATAATGTTATTATATATTATTATACACCAACCCTTACAGGTGCTGTTACAACACATATTCATCATGTTATTATATATTATTATACCCCAACCCTCACAGGTGCATTTACAACACATATTCATAATGTTATTATATATTATTATAAACCAACCCTTACAGGTGCAGTTACAACACATATTCATAATGTTATTATATATTATTATACACCAACCCTCACAGGTACAGTTACAACACATATTCATAATGTTATTATATATTATTATACCCCAACCCTCACAGGTGCAGTTACAACACATATTCATAATGTTATTATATATTATTATACCCCAACCATTACAGGTGCATTTACAACACATATTCATAATGTGATTATATATTATTATACCCCAACCCTTACAGGTGCAGTTACAACACATATTCATAATGTTATTATATATTATTATACACCAACCCTTACAGGTGCAGTTACAACACATATTCATAATGTTATTATATATTATTATACACCAACCCTTACAGGTGCAGTTACAACACATATTCATAATGTTATTATATATTATTATACACCAACCCTCACAGGTACAGTTACAACACATATTCATAATGTTATTATATATTATTATACCCCAACCATTACAGGTGCATTTACAACACATATTCATAATGTTATTATATATTATTATACCCCAACCCTTACAGGTGCATTTACAACACATATTCATAATGTTATTATATATTATTATACCCCAACCCTTTCATGTGCAGTTACAACACATATTCATAATGTTATTATATATTATTATACCCCAACCCTTACAGGTGTATTTACAACACATATTCATAATGTTATTATATATTATTATACACCAACCCTTACAGGTGCAGTTACAACACATATTCATAATGTTATTATATATTATTATACACCAACCCTTACAGGTGCATTTACAACACATATTCATAATGTTATTATATATTATTATACACCAACCCTTACAGGTGCAGTTACAACACATATTCATAATGTTATTATATATTATTATACCCTAACCCTAATTTTTTTTTTTTGTATTCCCCAGTAATCATGTTTTAACGGAAGACATCATATTTCGGGAAGTCACTCCAGACAACTGCCTGATGTCCAGACGTCTCTTGACCAAAACCAGCCGGGCTCCTCGCTGGGCGGAGAGGTTTCTGCCCGCACACATGGCCCAGAAGGCCTACATCATCGAGGACTCAGTGGTGGACCCTCAGGGCCGGACCATGACCACCCTCACCTGGAACATCAGCCACGCTCGAGTGATGGTGCGCCATCTCTCTCTCACACACACACACACACACACACACACACACACACACACAGCTGCTCCACAACATGTGATAACACCCCCCCCCCCCCAAATCACAAGCGTTCAGATTTTACACAAACACAATGAAGCCTATTTTTAGAGCCATTAATATGTTGTGCATTCTGACAGTACTTTCATGACATAAACACTTAATTTCCCCTTTTTATTTCTGAAATGGAACAAAAACTGACTAATTATAGCTGATAATTTAAATAAAATAAACATTGTGTCTAGATTTTTGTTACTGCATTACAGTAGAATAATAAGAGTTTATTAAATAAAACATTTGAATCGATGAAAAAAATAAGAATCGGGGTGGAATATTTGAAATGCAACATGAGGTGACAGTGACCAAGAGCTGCTTTAAAGAGGACCTGTGATGCTCTTTCACACAGTCTTGATGTTGTTTCAGGCTCTACTACAACAGGTTTTCCTGCTGTAATGTTGATTATTCTCTTCATATTCTCCATTGTTGCGGCTCCTCTCTTCCCAGTCTGTCAGTAACGCTCTGTTTACTTCCTGTCTCTATGAAGCCCCTCCTTCTGAAAAGCACACTGTGCTCTGATTGGTCGTTTGGAGGAGTGTGTTATGATTGGTTGAGCGCTTCGAGTGTGTTTGGGAATTGTCCCGCCCCTTCCCATAACCGCCAGTTTAACACACTACTAACTAACTCAACCAGGCCCCGCCCCTTTATTCTGCATATGAATTATTATAATGAGGAATATTGTGACGTGTTCGTTCCCGGAAGAAACTCAAGACTACAATGGAGTTCAGAAACACTGACACTGATATAGAGAAGAACTCAGAGCACACTAAACACAGATGAACATGGACAGAAGCAGAATATGTCCTCTGATATATATGAAAAAAGACTAATAATTGCTAGTGCATGAGTAAATATAGTTATTTTAAACATGTTTAGTTTGATTCCTGCTTAGTTTAATTATTAACTGTCCTGACGAGACATGAGCTACAGGAGGTTAACTGTGTGTTTTGTGTGTGTAGAGCGTGGAGGAGCGGTGTGTGTATAAAGTGAACCCTGAGAACAGCAGCTGGACCGAGATCGAGAGAGAGGCCTGGATTTCCTCCAAGCTGTACGGCCTCTCTAAAGCTGTGCAGGTCAGGAGTGTGTGATGATCTCGAAGAAAGATTTTATTGTTTTTTTTTTTACATTTATTATTATCAATGAAATCATGATTAAAAAAAAATCTGGATTCTTTGATGATTAGACATTTCAAAAGAACAGCATTTATTTGAAATAGAAATATTCAGTAACATTACAAATGTCTTGACTGTCACTTTTTTTTTCTTTTTTTTTCATTTTCTTAAAGACAACACACACGCACAATGCCACCAAAACAGTAATTATACATGAAAATTACTTTTCTAAGCAGTGCCATTGTACAGGTACTTCCAGCTTTTCGAGAGATTTATCACAGCAGTGTGTGTGATCCGTTTACATGCATTTGAGGAACTGTCTGGATGGATGTTCATGTGTGGTGTTTAGTTTGCAGTTCAATTGCCTCACTGTATGCTTTCCAGAAGAAGTCTATTCAAAGTGCTTTCCATCTTAAACTCATTTTCAGGAATTCGGACTTGCCCGGTTTAAGAACAACGTTACCAAGACCATGAAAGGCTTTGAGTTCATCCTGGCCAAGATGCAAGGTAAGATGCCAGCTGGAGTTCAAGCGGTGCAGGAGCTGTTTAAAAGAGGACTTCACTTCACAATTAACATTTCCTGATAATATACTCATCCAAGAAGATGTTCATGTCTGTCTTTCTTCAGTGGAAAAGAAATGAAGGTTTTTGAGGAAAACACTCCAGGATGTTCCTCCATATAGTATCTTCAATGGGGTCCAACGGGTCGAAGGTCCAGATGTGAGTTTCAGTGCAGCTTCAAAGTCTCGACACGATCCAGCCGAGGAATAAGAGTCTCATCTAGACAAACCAGCAGACATTTATAACAGAAATAAACATTATATACTTTTATCCACAAATGCTGATCTTGCTCTAGCTGTGATGCGACACACATTACGTAATCAGGGTGAAAGGTCAAGCGGGACGTAGGTGTAAGAACAGACCCAGTGTTTACAAAGCCAACGTGCAAAGACTAAGTCAAACGCCATTTACTAAATAAATAAATAAAAGAAAACAACGATGTCAGACGATTTTGAAGCTGGAGGAGAAAATGAGATTGAGTTTAGGTCTGTTCTTACACCTACGTCCCGCTTGACCTTTCAACCTGATTACGTAATGTGTGGCGCATCACAGCTAGAGCAAGACCAGCATTTGTGGATAAAAGTATATAATGTTTATTTCTGTTATAAATGTCGGCTGGTTTGTCTAGATAAGACTCTTATTCCTCGGCTGGATCGTGTCGAGACTTTGAAGCTGCACTGAAACTCACATCTGGACCTTCGACCCGTTGGACCCCATTGAAGACACTATATGGAGAAACATCCTGGAGTGTTTTCCTCAAAAACCTTCATTTCTTTTCCACTGAAGGAAGACAGACATGAACATCTTGGATGATGTAAGGGAGAGTAAATGATCAGGAAATGTTCATTGTGAAGTGAACTACTGCTTTAACTGTTGTATCTGGTCCTCCTGCAGGTGAAACTCCCTCACGGACGCTAGCAGAGACCGCGACGGTGAAGGCTCGCGAAACTGCGCTCGCGGCTAAAGTGAAGGCTAAGGATTTAGCCTCTCAAGCGCAGAAGAAGCAGTATGTATGATGAAGAAACACACGGCTCTTCCAGCGCTAACGTCTCGTGTCATTCCCACACATTTGGACATGAGAGGCATTTACCTCTGGATCTCAGTATGGATTTAGTGAAACCAATGTGCTCTTCGACTGAAATTCTCCAGTGAACTCGGTTTAATGCGGCAACTTCCTCCTCCTGCTTCATCAAGTCAGATTTTACATGAGACTTTGCATTGTTGTGATTGCTAAATTAATTTTTTCTGATTTTGCTGTATTTCCATCATTGTCTCCTTGAATCTTCATATTCACTCAATGTGATTCGCTGCTTCAAATTGAAGTTCTATCATTGACGGTCCATGGTTCCAGCAGTCATTGCCGGCGCGATTACAAGTGAATTATTGTGAAAATAATTCGTAATTAGGGCTTGTGAAAGTTGTCTCAGAATGCCGGATGTCGAGTGTTTGAAACAAGAAATGCATTGAATGCAAAGGTGAGATAGCTTATAAAATGTTTTATAGCTCTTAACAATTGTTTGTGTTCAACCGTGATCACCAATAAATCTTTTCTATACATCTGACATATTGTTCTCTTATTTGGGATTTCCTTTGCACTGTGATCACTATTGTTATGAATGAATGCCAGTGTTAATTGTAACACTAAAGCATGAAGCAGAAGTTGCGCTGGTCTTTTCTCCTCTATTGTGTCGTATATCCGAGTGAAACGCTTCTGGAACAAGAGCAAATGTGGGCGGGGCTTGATTGTGTCTGTGGGGAGTTGATTGGATGGTTGTGGTTTGCTATTGGCTGATCTCATGTGAGTGACAGGTTATAGCTCCGCCCTCGTCATCAGAGAAGAGAAGAGATGCTGCAAGAGGAACTTATTCTGATTCTAGATTTCCAGGAACATGAGTTTAAAGGTTGTTCCCACAATAACGATGCCGTCAAAACCCTTGATTGATCCCTGTTCACATGGATCCGCGAAAACGACAAAAAGTTGTTGGCGATGTCACTCGTCAAGAAACAACATGCCTCGTGTAGCCCCGCCCCTTTTCAGCGCAGCATTCCCATGGCATGATGGTAAAATCTAACGGATTTATGAATGAACCACTTCGTGGTCTGCTGACATTTGTCATGACATCTGCTTCAAACATTACAATGCTCAGGATAACTTTCGTTAACTTTATAAAAAGTAAATCCATTTAATCAACTAATTATTACTCGTCGACAGCGATGCCGCAAAAGCGAAGTCCAGGGACAATATCCTAAAGAATATCACGCTTGTTTCTCTGGTGCATAATGTCTTTACTTATTACATGGCTTGGCTGAATTCCAATGTAGAATGCAGTCTGTTATTTCTTTTTATTACATGGCTCGGCTGAATTCCAATGTAGAATGCGGTCTGTTATTTCTTGATAACAGACCGCTGCGAAGTATAACAGACCGTTGCCATGAAAAACAGCGCGTTGCTATGGACGCGGAACGGACTATTTTCTTTGGCGGAAGCAATACAATCGTTTTTAAATCAATAAACTCCTTTTTAAATAAATAATTTGTGTCAAATTATTTATTTATTTTGTAGGTAGCCATGTAATAAGCGGGATAATGTATAGTGAGCCGGTTGTTATAGTGAATAACAACCCCTTCAGGCTGATTCAAGATCCCTCCGCTTCGCGTCGGGATCCCGTTCAGCCTGTCGGGGTTGTTATTCACTATAACAACCGGCTCACTATTATCCCTTACATAACAGACCGCTGCGGAGTATAACAGACCGTTGCCATGAAAAACAGCGCGTTGCTATGGACGCGGAACGGACTATTTTCTTTGGCGGAAGCAATACAATCGTTTTTAAATCAATAAACTCCTTTTTAAATCAATAATTCGTGTCAAATTATTTATTTATTTTGTAGGTAGCCATGTAATAAGCGGGATAATGTATAGAGAGGCGGTCGTTATAGCGAATAACAAGCCCTTCAGGCTGTCAAGACCCCTCCGCTTCGCGTCGGGGTCTCGTTCAGCCTGTCGGGCTTGTTATTCGCTATAACAACCGCCTCTCTATACATTATCCCTTACACTGAACACGTAACATGCATGATGTCACTGTTTTCACAAATTCGCTGTTTTGTTGTTCATGGTCCTGGAGAGGATAACAGGAACGTTTTCAAAACCTTGCACTTTGAAACTCTGATTTCTAAAGCTTTGTTTTCAGGCCGGCAAAACGCTGTTGTCGTGTAAATGTACTGCCAAATCGCACAAGTTTTTAATAGAAAATGGTGTCGCGTAAACAAATTTGCATATCATTTTTGTTTACGCGACACAATTTGCGCTCATTTGCATATTCATAGAACCACGAATACTAAATGAGCAAGGGTGTTTGAACATGAAAGACTAAAAGTTTTTGAAATGGTCAGTGCATGTGTGTGTGAAGCTCCGCCCCCTGTGCCGGGAGCAGCAGCTCATTTGCATTTAAAGGAACAGACACAAAACGGTGCGTTTTTGCTCACCCTCAGAAATTTACAATTTTAACATGCTATATAAAAATATCTGTGGGGTATTTTGAGCTAAAACTTCACACACACACTCTGGGGACATCAGAGACTTATTTTACATCTTGTGAAAAGGGCATTATACCACCCCTTTAAGGTTTTAAATGATTGACTACAGGGGGACTTTAAAGACACTGGTTAATAAAGTCAGATTAAATACAGTGTTATTTAGCATTTAATTATTGCAGGTTTGCGGAATAATCTGCATTTGCATTTCACAGTTTTCATTATTTTCTAGGAATACTGAATCCGTTTTGAGCAAGTGATAGGATTAAATGCATGCTTACATTTAGTCTGTGACTACAACACCCATCATATCACTCTCAACAAGAGAGGAAACAGTAGAGCGGACAGTTAATACATGGGACACAAAGTTACTGATTTAAAAAAGTAACACATATTTTGTAGTAAATTTAAAAGTAGCATGTTACTTTACTAGTTACTTAAAAGTAATCCGATTACATAATTACTCAAGTTACTAATAATTTGTTACTCCCAACACTGGTCACTATAGTAACTATAAATTATGCATAATTACATGCAACTAACCCTATACTAATAACATGTAGTAATGTATTACTCTATACTTAAATGCATAATTACACTGTAAGATAAAGTGTAAAAATAATTTAAAATAAACTGCAATATTCCATAACAAAATACAAGAATTGGCCACTTTGGCAGCAGTGCTCACATTTTCCTCAGAAATGAAGAATCTTAATAATCTTCAGAGATTAATATGTTCCCGGCAGGTTTGATATGACTGAATATGAGGCTGTTTTTCCAGAAGGATCATCAGGGTTGAGGTCTAACCGTAGTCTAATGTGTTACAATCAAGTTTACAGTTTCAAATGTGTAACATAGACAAAAACCACAAGTCAGATTAAATACATAAAATATTTATTTGTACAAAATGCTTATGTCGGTAAAAAAGAATAAAATGCTACATATGAGTACAAGGAGAGACATAAATACAAAGGTGTTCCTGGTCCAATGACAAACGAATCGTTCATAAGGCTTTTGGTGTTCAGAACTGTATATACAACGTACATCTGTCCGTGTACATTAACACAATTACTGTACAAACATCTTACCAACAAAGGCATGTTCATAATAGTTTGCATAAATGACTGATATGAGCATATACTGAACAGTTTGCGAATAAAGCAATTCGTGTATTTTGTCGAGACTACCAAAGTATGTACTAAAAACATGAGCAGACTAACACAACTTAAGGGGAAAATGCTGGAAATCCACTATACAAATGAAAGAAAAAGAAAAAGTATAAAGATTAAAAACACTTCACTGTTTTCTGTTTCTTTAGGGCTCAACATAACAGTTGTTAATGTGTTTGAACAGCACCAACTTCAGTCCACCAGAGTGAACCAAAGCACAGGACTAAAACAAGAATCGTCAGGATGATACAGATCGCAGATCATTTTAAAGTCACCTGTACCTTTACCCAATCACAAACTCAAAGAAGAAAAGATCATCAAATTATCTGCAGAAGAAAGCATCATTTCCTTCTGAATTGCAGAATTACATTAGCCTCCCCCAATTATTATTTTTTTCAATCAGCAAGTAACAGAATCAAAACAGTTTGATCAAAATGCATTGACATAATCTGCAATCTCACACATTAGGAACAACACACATGTAAAGAGACATTGCAAGTGCTCATGCGTACGCTTTGTGCAACGTATCAAAACTCAGAATTAAATAAGCCGGGTATTGAAACATGTAAGTGCAAGCCGATGTGAAAATGAAATCGTTCAGAGGGAATCAATCCCCACCACGCTTGAGTCTGGAGAGTGTATCGGAGACTAGAGCACCATGATGCCGTTAGTGTGAAGAATACACTGCACAGAATATGTTCCAGTCATGCTCAGAAGACGTTTGCTGATGTTTTCAGTGTCAGAAACACAAGGCTGTTCTGTGATGAAGATGAAGATGAGCATCGGTCATAACCAGGTGTGGTCAGATGAGGAGTAACTGTGGTCCACTCCAGTGTGAGACGAGACCAGACCGTCACACTCCAGGGTCCACACCATACTCTCCACATCTATTTCAACGTCCTCTGCAAACACACACCAGATCACAGTTACACACTACAACAGGCTATAGATGCACTTTATGATGGATGGATGCACTTTTATGATGGATGGATGCACTTTATGATGGATGGATGGATGCACTTTATGATGGATGGATGCACTTTTATGATGGATGGATGCACTTTTATGATGGATGGATGCACTTTTATGATGGATGGATGCACTTTTATGATGGATGGATGCACTTTTATGATGGATGGATGCACTTTTATGATGGATAGATGCACTTTTATGATGGATAGATGCACTTTTATGATGGACAGATGCACTTATGATGGACAGATACACTTTTATGATGGATAGATGCACTTTTATGATGGATTTTATGATGGATAGATGCACTTTTATGATGGATAGATGCACTTATGATGGACAGATGCACTTTTATGATGGATGGATGCACTTTTATGATGGATAGATGCACTTTTATGATGGATAGATGCACTTTTATGATGGATAGATGCACTTTTATGATGGACAGATGCACTTTTATGATGGACAGATGCACTTTTATGATGGACAGATGCATTTTTATGACGATAGATGCACTTTTATGATGGATAGATGCACTTTTATGATGGATAGATGCACTTTTATGATGGATAGATGCACTTTTATGATGGATAGATGCACTTTTATGATGGATAGATGCACTTTTATGATGGATAGATGCACTTTTATGATGATAGATGCACTTTTATGATGGATGGATGCACTTATGATGGACAGATGCACTTTTATGAGCTTCAATCTGTTGGTTCATTATTTAAGCTTGGAAGAGCCAAGACATTTTTTAATATAACTGTGATTGTGTTCGTCTGAAAGAAGAATGTCATATACACCTAGGATGACTTCAGGGTGAGTAAATCATGGGCTAATTTGCATTTTAAAGTGAACTACTCCTTTAAATCAGCAGCCCTGAATAAACATGTGACCCTGAAAGCTCATGTATGACCCTAGTGAGGAGCACTGAGCTGTGAGGTGTGTGTGTGTGTGTGTGTGTGTGTGTGGGTCACCTCTCTCCGAGTCGGATCTCTCCGAGGACACGGTGGAGCCCAGGCTGTCGTTCCTCATGCGCTCGGATCCGCCCTGCAGTTTCTCCAGCCGCGTGCGTAACTCTCTCTGCTCCCAGCGCAGACGGCCCTTCAGCAGCTCCGAGCGCTCGTCCTGCTCCTGCAGCTTCTGCACACACACACACACGCACACGCTCAGACCTCTGCGGCTCAATAAACCAGGATCTCTCTAATCCATCAATCAGGTCTGAAACCATTTAGAGCTAACGTTCTGTTGCTTGTTATAACTATATATTTGTTTATTATGGTTTGTCAGATATCATGTGGGAGACGCATGACTGCCATTAGGGCACATCAGGTACAGTCACTTGCTTTGCTTTATTAATTTAATACACACAGCCATTAATGCTCGAATGAGATGTGCTCCTTAAATGCTTGATATGTAGTTTCAGCTTGAAAAATGCTAAAAAAAACACAGGTAAACTCACAGAGGCACGTGGAGGAAATCAAATCCATAAAAGATGTAACTTTACTTTACATTAATGAAATAAAAGAGCCTTAAAGTTGATTACATGTTGGAAATATTTTATTTTTAAAGCCCCCCTGTGGTGTTAATTCAGCTTATAATGTTGTTTATGTGTCTATGTGGTGTTTTTAATATGCTTTAAGACAAACCATGTGTAAGTTCATAAGTCGACAGCATTGCTGAGTATTTCCTCCTTAAAACTGCAGTGAACCAAAGACAGTCTCAAACACACGCTTTGAAATCGCTGGTGTTTCTGACGTCACAAACTACCTTGTAACCAATCAGATCAACGTGTGATCGTCAACCAGTGGATCTCTGAGCTGAGTGAGTGAGGGGAGGCGGGGCTCATTTGCATATTCATGGAACCACTTATACTAAATGAGGCAAGGGTGTCGAGTTACATTCAAGATATTTTAAGACATGAAGACATTTTCTCAAGGAAAAACCATTTAAATATGTAATTTTGGTGATCAAAGATGAGTTTTAAGGGATAAAATGATTGACCGCAGGGGGACTTTAAGGCAGTGGCTAAACACGGCTGCTGTTATCAGACAGGTTTCTTCTGTTATTTCACTATTCATGGTCATTTATGCACTTAAAGCTATGTGGAAATAAATGTGATATCTCTGTGAGTGATTGCGATACTAGAGTATACATTTTGCGTAAGAGACATTATTTGCTGTCAGACATGTATATCTTCTCACTCTAAAACATTAAAAACTAGACCACAACAACATTAATGTTTCTGACAACATGCCATTTTGGAATTGAATAATGAATTCACTGTTTTGTTTGATACTTTCCTGACCATATTTATTTATTCCAGTGATCTAGTTGTCTTGACTCTTTTGCCCAACAAACTGCAGTTTAAAACAAATTACGTTCATGCAAAGATGATAAACTCCCGTGTCATTTATTCATGTGCTCCATTTGAAAACATTAGACTGTGTCAATTTATTTAGCATATTATTGCTGCTGCTGTGAAATAAAAATAGATTAAAAACATGCTGTGATATGATACGAAGAAGGAAAAGTAAAACATTAAATAAATATTGGTTCTCTGACGTACAAATGTGCAGCGAGGCGGATTAGCTGAGGTGACGTGACGCTAACAGGCAAACGGCTTGTAGTGACATCAGAGCAATCCACCTGTCACTCAAGTGGCCACGCCCTTAATTATGCAGAACTTTAAGGCTTAATATAATTTAAACGGATGAGTTATTAAATATTCACCCTCTCACAGTCGTCGCAAAATTAGCTTTATAGACCAAAACCACTTTTAGCTCCAGGCTGTAAACATGTTTTTTCTGCTGTAAAGTTGTTCATTTTTACATGGGGGTTTATGGGACTGACTCTCCTCTGCAGCCGGCCTCTAGTGGCCAGAGGATGAACTGCAGGTTAAGTCTCTTCCGTGTTGGACTGAAGAGAGAGACGGGAGGTTCACACAGGTGTCGTCAGTGCGGGGTGAACCGGCTCACCTTGATGTGCAGCTGGGCTTGTCTGAGCAGGTTGAGGGTTGTGTTCCTCGCAGAATCAGAGGACAGAGGAACCTGCTCCTTCAGCTGGTCCAGGCAGTGTCTCAGCTGAGCTCTCCTACACACACACACACACACACACACATACACCTGTAACCTAAAGGAATCCTACAAAACATACATAATGTTTGGTCTTCACCTTTAAGTAAAAACGCATGGGTCAAACCTGTGTGACCTATAGGACATCTGGTGTAGACCACCTGATCAAGTCTAGCTTTAAAATTGAGAAAAGTCTTGGTTTTAATTTCCAGATGAGTTGCATACAACTTATTATTCTTGCACATATGCCACTCTTCTTGCCACTTATGTAAAATATATCTGTTAATAATCGGTCTGAATTTGACATTCATTCATTTCCTCATTAAGAGCTTCCTCGGCCGCTGCACCAGCTTGCTCATTTCCTGCAAGTCCAACATGTCTGTAAGCTTCAAGCTAATGCATGAGCGCGAGGTTTAGCACTGAGAGGAGAGACTGTAAAGGGATAGCTGCGTGTAACTGAACTTAAACGTAAGACGTTTCTAACATTATAAAGGATAAAGAAAAGACCGTAACAGGAGTGAACGTGTGTGTGTTCCTATCTGCGAACACTGAGTTTGTGTTTTTATTTATCATCATCTTCATTTTTAATTTAGGGATTTAAACTGTCCTTTTGCTTTATAGCTCTTTTGCACATAGATATAGATATAGATATATTCACTATTATATTCATGTTTTCAGAGCATTCAGTTGGCACATTAGTTAGGACAGCTTTGGCCAGGACGTGGAGAAGTGTGTTTTGTCAATAAAAAAAAAGAAAAGAAAATTGGCCTTTAAAAAAATCGGATTAATCGAAGAAATAATCGGCCAACTAATCAATCATCAAAATAATCGTTAGTTTGAGCTCTAGAGAGTTGATGACAGAAACAACAGCCCGATCGCCAGAGGAAGAGAGTACTCACCTGTGTTTCTCCAGCTCGTTGTGAACAGACCTGAAACAGAAACAAAGAGCTTTACTTTGCAATAATAGTTGTTCATATTAAGGATATCAGCCATTTATTTTCATAGGATTTGTGCAATTACTATTAAACTTTGTTAACCCTAAAAATGAACATTTTTGGTCCCAAATGTTTAGAAATGTCACTGGTAGTCACTGTATGAAGAATTTTTGGGTGTAATATGTCACAGTTTACTTTATTTTGCTCTCCTCACTTAAAGAAATGAACTATAGTGTCCTGATCACACTAGTGAAACAATATCACAAATGATATCTGGTGTCTGAATAATGTTTGGTTTGACTGTATATGTGCACTTGCTGTGTTTTGTAGTGTAATAGTGTGAGTGACGCATTCACACTGAAAATCATAAAGTAAAGAAGTTGATTATAAATATCCCAGTGCACGCACTCGAGTCCACTGTCACAGCTTTAATTACACATCAGACTCTGATGAACCTCGTATACTAGACTTGTTTTAGGTGAACTATCGCTTTACGCAGTCTAAGAGGAAGCAACTATTATCATATATTTGCATAAAAACAGCAAAAGTGAAGGATCGGAGTACAATAAAATTGAATTTGTACAATAATATAGTAATGTCCAAATGAGCAGGGCATCACGTGTGTGTGTGTGTGTGTGTGTGTGTGTGTGTGTACCGTACACTCACCTGCTGTTCCCGGGAGAAAGGCTCTTTGTCTTCTGCTTTCTCCTCTTATCTGAATCTCCTTTACTGTAGAAGGGGAGCACTGAGGCATAGCCGTGCTCAGCCTCTGAAATATACAACACATAACATGAGCCCAGCATACTTCCTTTCATGCAAGATCCTCACATACAAGCTTCAGATGAGTCATTTCAGACAAGTGCACTGACATCGGACATCTAAAACCAGCGAGAGTCTGCGGTGCGAGACAGAGAGAGGGATCTGCTGTGTGTCAGCATCTCATCAAATCAGCTGTGTGTGTGTGTGTGTGTCGGTGTGTGTGTGAGAGCGCTTTCTGATTTTGGCGCCATCGAACTACTTGACATATTTTTGAAATCAACGCGTTCCATTCTGCGAACTGTATCCGTTATTCGTGACGCGGGTGTTGCTACACTGTAACTCGCGCTAGAACTCGCGCAGCGCTGCTACATTTCAAATCTGTGACGATTTCGCGCCTTATTGTGTACAATACAGAACTGAAATGTAGGTCACAAGAGCCAAACACAATAATATCAGCAATAAAAGCTCTTTTTACCACTCTACAAACACACCAAATAATCATGTGCAACGAAGAAAACACTCCCAACACATACACGAAGAATCAACTAGTGCAAATATTAACGAAGGTAAATAAAAACACACACACAGCAGCAGACTGTCCGAAACGGCTTCGGTTTCAATACAAACAACCTGAGAAGGAAATAACGGCTGATACCTCTTTCCTTCCGCTCCAGATACTCCGCTGCCTGCAGGAGCACTTGGATGTTGCACGTATTTACCTCCATTTTTGAGTCTGACAAACAATGTTATTTTGAAAGCGCCGAGAGCGACACGGATCTATTGATCTACAGTGGAGAGTTCGGCTGATCCAGCGAGCCACGTCATAACGCGTCATGACGCGTCACGCCCTCTTCCACGCTCGCGCGACCGCTCCCTCCTCACACAAAAACAACTAGTGTTTACGCTTATCTTCATCAAATGAAGCCGATCTCAGCTTACACTAGAGATTATGGGCAAATATTATTCCCCACACACTCGTGAAGTGAACTCAAACTACTGAAACTGATCGATCAAAGGACAGAAATGAGGACTTTTATTTTGACACGCGTTTTCGACGCTCTTCAGAACCATATGCAGTCGCACATAACTGCAAACATAGCACTTTACAATAAGGTTATTTCGTTAACTACCTTAGTTAACATGAACTAAGAATGAACAATAGTTCTTCAGCATTTATTAATCTTAGTTAATAGTAATTTCAACATTCACTAATACGTTATTAAAATCAAAGGTTGTATTTATTAACATTAGTTAATGCACTGTGAACTAACATGAACAAACAACGAACAGCTGTATTCTAACATTAACAACGATTAATAAATACTGTAACAAATGTATTGCTCATTGTTAGTACATGTTAGTTAGTACATGTTACCTAATGAACCTTATTGTAAAGTGTTACCCATATTTAAAAAAATCATATTTAGCTTGAACTAAAAATAATAGAAACTGAATGGAGTTTAAAATGAATTATTCTGATAAAATACAAATTCATTAACGTAATTAAAATTACACAAAATAAATAATAATTAAGTCGAGACATGTGTTTAACAGATATAACCATCACGGGTTCTTGAGCTAAGAGTAAAGGTGCGGATACAAGCAGATAAAGTGATGAAAACAAGCGAGAACGCAGAGGGCTTTTATTTTGTTACACGTTTTTATTGACGCTCAAGAACACACTTAAAACTTCCATGACACGACTTTCACGAATTAAATAAAAAATAACAATACAATATTCATTCATTAACTAACATGCAATAGTTCACAGAAGGCCTACATGCAATAACTCGATCAGGGAAATGAAACATGATTGTATCTCTTTGTATGGTTCAATGAACAATAACAACAACAAAAATGATCCTAAATATATAATTACTCTGAAAAGAAAAGAAAAGAAAAGAAAAGAAAAAAAGATGAAAAGAAAAGAAAAGAAAAGCACAATAATACGGTTAAATAATATCTTTGAATAAGTCGTCGTAATGCATCAAACATTTTTCATGAGGGATGAAATAAAAGAGTTAAATTCAGCAAGAAAAAGAGGAAAGTTGAAAGTAGACTTTTTTTGCTTGTGAATGCAGAATTTTGGAGAGGTTAACAACATATTCAACGTAGCTCGCCTTTGCACCGGAAGTGACGTCACTCGCGTCAGTTTGTTATGCGCACCAGCTGACCGTCAGCGAGCCAGAGAGAGCATACAGACAGCGCTGCTCACACGCACACACACATTATCGTTCTCCGGAATCACGAACATAATATCGGTATCGCAGTATGAGGAGTGGGTTCTGTCGGGACAGTGAGTGTGTGTGAATGAGGACCGCGGTTGGGCCAGTCCGTCGCGCGCAGCCTCGAGCCCCGAAGCCCAGGCCTGCGCCAGTGTTTATATAATTACATCAGACGATGGGAGCGATTCCCTGCTTCGGAAGTAGTTTGTTGGATGTTAGTCTCGCTGGAGACATATAAGTGTTTACTGCCAACGCGAATCTTCCGTCCGCGAGAAAAATGTGGTGGAAACTGTTCTTTCTGCTCCTGTATTTCTTGATGCTGTTCATCCTGGCTCGGTTCTTCGAGGCCGTCGTGTGGTATGAGACCGGGATCTTCGCCACGCAGCTGGTGGACCCGGTGACGCTGAGCTTCAGGAGGCTGAAGACCATCCTGGAGTGCCGAGGACTGGGTTACTCGGGCCTGGCGGAGAAGAGGGACGTGCGGGAGCTGGTGGAGAACTCGGGTGAGTGAGAGTGTGTTGTGTTTGAGTCTCACACACACATATTCTGTGAGGTATGGGCTGATGTTGAGCATGTTTGCTCCTGAAGGTGAGCTGATGCAAGGCGAGCTGTATTCTGCCATCAAGAGTGAGGAGCAGCAGACCGGCTCTGACTCCAGCACGACTTTCAGCGGAGAGATGCACTTCTACGAGCTAGTGGAGGACACTAAAGACGGGATCTGGCTGGTTCAGGTTAGTGTTGATCTGCAGAATCCCTGACAGCATTCAAAGGCAGCTGGAAACTCGTAATGCACATCATAAATGTAAATCCAAGCGTGAGAAGCTTTCATTTACAGCGATAGCTCACCCACAGATCTGCCATTCAGCGTTGGGGAAATGTAATGCATTGCAGTATTGCGTTGCTTACGTTACTTTTGCGATACTTTTCCTCACCTGGGCTGGGCTTGCTTGATTGTTTTGAACTCTTTCCCCACCATTGACAGAATTTCCCAGCAATCCGTGTCTTCATTAGCCGCTTTTCCATTACCCTTTAAATTGCGGAATTGTGAATTTAAAATACGCCCATTGGAAACACGTAAATTGCGCAAAAACTCCCATATATCGCACAGAAGTTTTTACGCTCGCATGAGGAGGTTTTTCAGGCAGTTCGAAAAAGGAATATATCACAAAACAGTTTTTTCTGGATTTTCTGGTCACTTAGTGTAGCCTAAGTTGATCTTTCTTTAAAGAAGGTGCGGTGTGTCTGGACAGAAAACGACACCGATGTCTTTATTAAACTCATAAGAGACGATGCGTGTACTGGATTCTAGACAACAGAGAAATGCCAGAGTTTATCAAGAGCTGGAAGCAGAAGTGAGGGAGAAACTCCTCATATGAGCCGCTCTCAGTACAAGAGGACTTCCTTGCCATCAGTGCTTGGATGAAATGCGTAAGTCTTCTTCGATTAGCAATAATAGCTAGTGCGGTGGTTGAGATATATGTAAACCTATTAACATCCATCGCCATGATTTATCGCAGGAGGAAAAAATTACGTTTTAGTCGCGTTACATCGGGTAATGGAAACACTGTCATTTCGCAATAGTTTTTATCGACATTTAGAAAACATCGCAAAAGTTTTGCGCAAATCTGTAATAGAAACGTGGATACTGTTATACTGTAGGGGGCGCTATTACACAGCTCCTGAAAGAGTTCACAATCTCCCGATCAAAACAGGAGAAGCAGAAACAAGCGATAGAAGCACTGCAGGTAAAATAACACGACATTAAACAGCATTAGAGTGCCTAATGTTACTGAGTGAAATGTTGAACCCATGAAGAGGGTGTTGATGGACTCGACCCACTCCAACAGTGTTTATGATCAGCTAGAATGAAACGATTAAAAGCAGAGGCTCTGTTCTTTCTTTTCACATATTGCACATTCAGATATTCATACAACAATATTCTGAGAGACATAAAAGTTTTGTGAAAATGATTAAAAACGCTGACGGTGGCTGGCAACTTTTTTTTTTTGTTAATCGCTGGTGAGGAAAGAGTTAATAACAACAATAGTAAAGCCTCAGGCTGAAGGAAATGCAGATGCACTCCTGTACATTAGGGGGCGCCACTCAAACACACCTTCAGTTCAACACTCTTCAGCAATTAAAACATGAGACACTAATGTGATGTTCATTTTTGCTCATTAGTATGGTTGAATTGGATCATCAAAGGTCAGCAGCAAAGTGAGATGAGTAAATGCTCACATTAGTCTAGAACTACAATCCCCATCATGTTCACACACACCTCTGCACTTACCCACAATTCCTCTCAGCATGAGGACAGCAGAGCTGTCAGTCAATGCATGGGAAAAATGTGACCTTGGTTGGAAAAGTAACACATATTTTGTTGTAAAAGTAATGCATTACTTGTCTAGTTACTTTAAAAAGTAATCTGATTACATACCTTGAGTTACTCCAACACTGCTCATTGTTTCTTCACTCTCACATCATTAATCCCAACGGACCTTCAGTTTCATACAGCGATAGCTTACAGTAACATCCAGACGGACACATCAGTCTGCAGTCTGAATGCTCCTTCTGGAGACATGTATTAATGTTTATATAAACTAGGGTGACCATACGTCCTCTTTTTCCAGGTCATGTCCGGCCGGGATTTCGAGATCGCCCAAAATATCCGGGATTCGGCTTTTGCTTTCTCGTCGCCATTCATTTTGTTTACATGCACACCTTTTGATTCAATAGGACTGAATTAATTCCGATTGGTGAATCTGAATGTAGTGTTTACATGAACGCTAAACAAGTGATCGGTTGCTAAGAAAATTCCTGTGTTTTCGTCTCGATCGGGATCCGTGTGAAGCAGAATGCATGACCTGCAAAGCTGGCATGTACGTGTCAGTGTCAAATAATGTAATAATGTAAACATAATGAATGGTGACTGTAGAAAGCAAAAGCCGAATCCCGGATATTTTGGGCGATCTCGAAATCCCGGCCGGACATGACCTGGAAAAAGAGGACGTATGGTCACCCTATATAAACTATAAAATAGATATCGAAGGCACGTTGTGTGTGTGCAATATATATATATGTATGTATCTATATAAACGATGACTGTCGTCCCCTTAGGTAATCGCCCAGGACAGAAACCCGCTGTTGAGCACGGCCAACTGGGGCAAAATGGTGCAGAAAGTCTCCCAGTTTGGCATTCGGACCGGCACCTTCAACTGCTCCAGTGACTCCAGGTGAGGAACGCCACATTTCTGCAGTCTTCCTTCCTCTAGCCACTGACAGCAGGGTTTCACATTCCTGTGAGCTGATCAACCAAGCGTGGCATGTCTGAAATGCAGTGTGTGGAGTTAACCTCAGACCCAGTCATGCCTTTCATACTTACTTTTATATAGCCTATATTTTTATATATATTCAGCAAATTCAGCAACCACAGTCACAAACAAAATATAGCCGAGAAAGCGCATGGTTGCCAGATTGCAAAGATTAAGCACATCTGCAATAGTAGTACGGTATTACAATAATAACCTAATAATGGAATTAACACAAACAACAACACTAAAATGCCCAGATGCAGTATGATATTGGTTATTTTGAAAATTTGCTTAAGTAAAACACCGGGTGGAAAATGAACAGAAAAACTCTGAGATCTGGCAACCGCAAACACGAATTGTAGAGCAGGGTTCTCAAACTCAAATTGGCTGTGAACGACATCTCATAGGAGGGCCATTTTAACATTCAAGCACAACAAAAAAGCGACTTTTTTTTTCTGGGAATTTACTTTACTTGCTGAAATGTTAGCTCTCATTTACTTCAAATTCTGTAACTAGTATATTTTGTCATACTTAACAAAAAAAGTATGCAGTTTGAGACCCCTGTCGTAGAGGACAGACTAATATTTTGCCCTTTTTTTGACACAAATAAAGAGAGAGATTTTGGTCAAGTTTTTATTTTTTTAAACTACATTTTAATCTCGTCTTTTTTGGTGTACGCGTATATAGTCATGTTGATGTAGTCAGAGTTATGGTTTAATGGCCTTCACGTCACAGGAATTTCCGTCATAGTTTTTGTTCAAGTTAGACATTCTTCCTTCATTCTCATCTCAGCACATATTTCTACTGAAAGCCACACAAGAAATATGTGAATTATTCACCCTCTGGTGCTCTTCGTGTGTTTGGTCTCAAATGACCGAAATAATATTTTTGATTTCAATGAAAATAATGTGTTGTATTTTAGTCTGATAATGTTTTTTTAGGGGATTTTATGGTGCTCCATTATATTTATGCTGTATTTATAATCCATTTATTCACTTTTTGAGCATAGACCTGAAAATTAAATTTCCATCTTAAACTGTGGTAAATCTTGAATGCTTCAGCGCTCAGACTTCAGTTTGATCTCTTTTCAGAGACGACACTCGGCAGATTATTGATGAAGTGAAACAAGTTTTAAAAAGTGAACTTAAAAAAGGTACAGAATTTATTGTAATGAAAAACATGCAAAAATACTATTTTCAATTTTTATATGAAATGTATTTTCATAAACATGTTTTACTCTAAACCTGCTAGAAAATGAAAGCCATGATTGTAAGCCAGTGGTGCTCCAGATGTGCGGCTGATCTCTCAGTGAATGAGCGTTCAGTGAGAGTGTGTTCGGCTGCAGTACCAAACGCTTCCACTAGAGGAAACTCTCTCACTCATTTACGTTTCTGACCGCGAGGAGCTCAAGCGGCACTGTTTCTCTCAGGACCATTTAACCTGTTCCAGTCATGTGCATGATTTTTTTATTTTTTTTTGTGTTCACACAGCAAGTGCCAAAACCTTTGCCAAGTTTCGTACCATTCCGATAAAAAAAAATATTTTTTTTTACAAGAGCACCAGATTCAGAAATCCAAAATATGGTGTCATTATCAGAGAAAAATGCATTGATTGTTTCCCCTCACTCCCTGTTGTCAGGTACTGCCACAAGCGCGGCTGGATGAAGTCCACCCTCATCATGTCGGTCCCGCAGACCTACGCCTCCAAAGGGAAGGTCATGCTGAAGGAGTACGACGGCAGGCGCATCGAGACCGAGCACATCTTTAAGTGGATGACGGCGCACGTCGCCTCGCGCATCAAAACCATCCGCGTCTCCCAGCGCTTGCTGGACGACTGGTACCAGATGGAGAAGCAGCCCGTCAAGATGTTCCTGTTCGCCAGGCTCCTGCAACCCCCCGCGTTCTTCTCCGCGCTCAGCATCAAGTTCACCGGGCGGATAGAGTTCATCTTCGTGGACGTGCGCGACTGGGAAAACACCAGCGTTCTGGAGGAGATCGGGGTTCGGCAGACGCCCTCGTACATCCTCAAAACTCCGGAAGGCATTTACAGATACGGGAACAGTACCGGGGAGTTCATCTCTCTGCACGCCATGGACTCGTTCCTTCGCTCCGTGCAGCCGGAGGTCAACGACTTGTTCATTTTAAGCTTAGTCATGGTTAATCTGATGGCTTGGATGGATCTTTTCATAACGCAAGGAGCCACTATTAAACGCTTTGTGGTTTTGATTAGCACGCTAGGCACTTATAACTCGCTACTCATCATCTCCTGGCTGCCAATCCTCGGGTTTCTCCAACTCCCGTACTTGGATAGCTTTTACGAGTACAGCTTGAAACTCTTGCGCTACGCAGACACCACGACCATCGCCTCGTGGGTCCGATCCGACTGGACCTTTTACTCTTCCCACCCGGCTCTGTTCCTCAGCACTTATCTGGCTCACGGGCTTCTCATCGACTACTTCGAGAAGAAGAGGAGATGCAGCAACGAAGACCAAAACGCCAACAACCTCGAGTGGTTGTCGAGTCTGTGGGATTGGTACACCAGCTACCTAGTGCATCCCATAGCCTCGTTCCAGAACTTTGAGTCCGACTGGGATGACGATCCTAATTTCCTTTTGGAAAGGTTGGCATTCCCCGATCTCTGGCTTCACCCGCTTGTCCCGACAGATTACATCAAGAACCTGCCAACCTGGAAGTTCAGACTGAGTCCGGACCCGAACGGTGACCCGGAAGCGCATCACTCGAGTAATCCGGATGGTAATCCGGAGCCGGACCCGGACTGGTCTGGGTGGCCGTGTGGGATGCTCCACTGCAGCGAGTGTGTGGTGTGTCTGGAGAACTTTGACACGGATTGCCTGGTCATGGGTCTGCCGTGTGGTCATGTGTTCCACCAGCAGTGCATTGTGGTCTGGCTGGCCGGTGGGCGGCACTGTTGCCCCGTGTGCCGGTGGCCGTCAAACAAGAAACGACCCGCGAGACCGCGCGCAACTGAACCGCTGGATCCCGAGTAACCCGGAACTGTTTACGTCTCGCTTCCCACTGGTATTGTCAAAAGGACAGACTTTGGTAACAAGTTGATACTGAAATTTAAAAAAATGGATTCGTAAACGCCTCTGATTGGCCGTTGTGTTCACGAGCTCATCAGATATGTCTGTGATTGGCTACAATGATCAGCGCAGGGGAGCGTTTGAGAGTGTTTTGAGAGCACTAGCAGGACCAGTCCGCTGATAGACTCCTGCTTTCAAGCGCTCGCGCATGTGTGTGTGTGTAAGCGCTCGCTCGCCTCATTGATGTCTATTTACAACATGTTTTTGAAGCGCTGATCATTCTAGCCAATCACAGACATATCTGATGAGCTCGTGAACACAACGGCCAATCAGAGGAGTTTATGAGTCCGCTCAAAGCGGCGCATTTTTTAAATTTCAGACTTGGTAGCGAAGTCGGTACTTCTGACAACACCACTCCCTGCACTTATTTAAAAAAGAAGAAACAAACATGACTTGATGTGTTTAGTCTTTAGATTCATAACATTGGCTCCTGGGGTTTTTGTTGGTGGTTTTAACTTTGCACAGTGTTTAATTAAAAAACGCATACTTCCCAATATATTTTTTTGAATCTTTTTTTTTTTTTTAAGGGAAAAAACTTGATTTGGGTGAAATGCCTTCTACTTAGATAAAAAAAAAAAAAAAAAAGATTTTAAAAGCTAAAAATGATTAAAATATTGGCTGGTACCGTTTCAGTTGTAGCACTCATCATGAATCCCAGTGAGACGTCGTGTTCCTGTTCCTGAGAATCGCATCGTGTGTTCAGTGTGTCTCCAAAATGTGAAAGATGTGTGTAAGATTGAGTTCCCTCACTACATCATCAGGGAGATTGAGTCTTTATAAAGGGTCAACACTCTGGGCATGTGCATAATGATGTTTTGTTTTTTTGAGAAAAAGTGATAGCTTTACATAACTTGAATTAAACTGCCCTGTGCACAACTAAAACATGGCTTTTCTTCATGGCTCCATCTGCATTTTATGTTATTGTCTTGTTGGAGCATGTTAGATTTTTATTACGTTTCGAACCGCATATTTTGGCATTAACACTAATACAGACTTGACCCCTTTGACCTCTGCTGTTCGTCAGAGCCTAAAAGTGATTTGGGAACTTATACCTGTAATGATGTTCAATTCAATAAAGTCCCGTTTTCTCACCGGTGTTACAATGTGGATCCGCTCAGTTTTGTCCAGTCACGACCACTTTAGCTGAATATACACCCCATATAGATCAATGGTAAATATAATATAGTAAATATGAATTAACACACACATTAATTATTGCAGAAATTGTAATTTACATGCAGGAAACTTCACTGCAACCTCACCTTATATGCCTCTTACATTAATTCACCATGGTGGCATGCAAAACTCTATATATACAGTTATTAATGATGTTTGTTACGGTTTATTGATTGATTGGTGCTATTAATATTCATATTAACATATATTTTTCATATTACAGTACTAATGAGAATGAGACTACAGCATTTTGCATTGTTCTTATGATAATTTAGGGTTTAATTGTGCTAAAAACAACGCACCTTAAAAATGAAGGGTTACACTATTTGGTTACACTTTATTTTAAGGTGTCATTGTATTTATATATTTAAGTACTGAGTGATATTAATAAACTATGTACTCACTATAGGGTTAGGGTAGGATTAGGGTTAGTTACATGTAATTATGCATAATTTACTGTTATTACTACGGTAAGTACATGTAACATATGTAACAAGGACGCTGTAAAAGAAAGTGTTACCCAATATTTTAAGGTGTCCCTCTTAGTGTAATTATACATTTAAGTACGGATTAATAATAATTAACTACATTTACATACTAAAGGGTTAGGATTAGGGTGTGGTTTAGGTTAGTTGCATGTAATTAAGCACAATTAGTAATTACTATCTACATGTAACGTGTAACAAAGACACTAAAAGTGGGTTACACTTTATTTTAAGGTGTCATTGTTACAGTGTAATTATATATTTAAGTACTGAGTAATATTAATTAACTACGTGTACCTTGTGTTATGTTGCGGGTCAATTTGACCCGTTTAGATTTTCTAGTTGTTGGAAATACTGGTTAACCTATGTTTTTTTTCTTGATATTTTGTGACTTTTTCTCATTTATCATCATGAACATGCATGCAAAGTTTAAACATGCTGGTGTTTTTTGACATATACAAACAAAATAAATGTTCCTTTCGTGATGTTCGCGGGTCAATTTGACCCGCATATTTTAACGCTCTAAGGCAACTGTACGGACCCAAAATAATAACATTTCTTGGTTATATTTTGTTATTTTATTTTTGATCATGAACATGCATGCAAAGTTTCAACATACTGGTGTTTTTTTTTTTTTTTTGACAAATACAAACAAAATTACTATTACGTTTGTGATGTCCATCATAGGCAGCTATTCAAAAGCAACTGTACAGACACAAAATAAAAACATTTATTTTATGTATGTCAGGGCATCAACTCCAGTTCTAAAGTGTAAGTGTATCCAAAAGTGCTCTAACCCAAACCATACACACTTGAAAAAGCTAAATCATGGTGTTCAGAATTAATTGCAAATTACAAATGAACATCTTTGACAGACACAGATAGTAAAATAAGCTCTCATTATATATTCAAGATATCTGAAATATCTTGAGACTTCGACATAGACAGCAGGAAAAATTTGCTCAGATTAACTGATTAATTGTTCAGTTATGATGTTCCAAGCAAAAAAAAAAAAAAAAGTAAAAAAAATGTATATGCAAATATATATAAATATAACGTATATTCAAATTTTAAATAGTTTTAAAAAATGGTTAAAAAACATTTTCATTAAATCATATCTTCAGATATATATTTTTTGGAATATTTGACAAATGCTGATATTAAAAGTTTACAGTTTGAACCTGAATCTTTGTTGTTTTTCATAGTGTGATTTTTGAGGAATTGTATTGAATCCAATGCGGGTCAATTTGACCCGGACCATAAGGGGAGTGCACAGAATTCCAACATAACACGAGGGTTAATATAGGGTTAGGGTAGGATTAGGCTGAAGAGTTAGTTGCATGTAATTAATATGCATAGTTTACTGTCATTACAATGGGAAGTACATGTAACATAAAGTGTAACCTCTATACCTCAGCTGTCTCAACGAAAGCTCCATGCTTTCTATAATCTGTGTATTTAATAGAAGAGTGAGTATCATTGGATATGAGTGAACACTTGAGAATCAACGAATGAAATCATTTTGCATTTGAGTATTTTTTTTATTGAAGAACTTACACATAATTACAAGCTCAGGGAAGTGAAGCAAGGTTGTATCTCTTACAACGATCGCATTTGAGTATTTTATTTTTTTATGTTCCTTTTGGTTATTTATTTATTTATTTATTTTTTATTAAATGCCAGTCACATACAAATAATAGATTTTAACAAAAAAAATACAGACACTATTCAACATTCAACATTGCAACAAAATAAAAAGAAAATATAGTGCAAATTAAAATAAATTATACAAGTAAAAGAAAAGAAAATAATATAAAGTGAAAGAAAAAGAGTATGAGATCATCAAATAAATAACCTAAAAGCTTCACATAATAAAGACCTAGTACGGTTTGCTTGGCTGTTTTTCACCCCAAGTAGTAACTCAATATAACTCTTCATTTCTATCCGAAACAACAAAAATGTGGGTTTTTCTTTAGCCCATTTTTGCTTATGAATATGGTATTTTCCCATTATCAAACAGAGATTAATAATGAATGCCACATCTGGTGACAGTCTTTGTCCATTAAAATAAAATAAAAACATTTTTCAGAAAAACAAACTTTCATCCCTAAACATTTACAAAGAAAACATTCCAAATCAAAACATTTTGCTATAAATGCAACTAAAACGCATTTGAGTATTTTTTTTTTTTTTTTTTCAAAATTATACATGTAATAATACAATAGATACAAATGTTTCATAATCACATATAATACTCATTGTGTATTACTTAAAAGGAATGAAAAAAAAGAAAACAAAAAAGAAACAGAAAGAGGTATACTTGTATAATCAAAATACAGAGGAGTTTAATTCTTTGTAGATGTCCATAGTTCTGGTTGCTTTTCGGTTGGAAAGTCCTTGCAATGTTTCAAAGTAAATCTTCATGTCAGCCTTAAAATGGTAGATGTTGGGTATCCTTTCAGACCATTTACACTTGTGTATGTAAAACTTACCAAGTAATATAATAAGATTTAACATAAAAATGTAACTCTTGTCTATATCCTTTTTGTCATAATAAAAGATAACATCTCTTTTCTCTATGTGAATTTTAAATCCACTTAACCTATTAAATAAAAATTCCACATCAATCCAAAAGAATTTAACATGGATACATTCAAAGAAAAGATGCAAAATAGTTTCAGTATCCTTTTTGCAAAATGCACAAGATTCAGAAAGGTCAGTTTTATATCTTTTTAGGAATTGGTTTGTTGGATATATTTTATGTATAATTTTAAAGTGTATTTCATAAACTTTATTATTGATACAGTATTTGTTATTATAAGTCCAAATCAATCTCCAATTAATATTTTCAAAATGGTCATTCCAAAAGTATTTATTTCGAGGTGTTGCAGGGCAATGAATTAGGCATCTGAAAAATGTATTATTACATTTCCTATCTTTAATATCAACACCATTTAGCAAAACCTGTTTTTTAAACATTGATTGCCTATGAGGTTCACTACTACCTCGCAAAAGTCTTAAAAAACCTGCTGGTATTGCATCAAAAACAATGCTATATTCTCGTGGAGATATTGGAATTCCAAATGTCTTTAAAAATTCAGTATATGTAAATAAGTAGCCCTCTTTATTTATCAGTTGTGAGACCATTAGAATATCATTTTTAACCCAATTGTCATAGAAGATTGATTTATTCTTATATTTAACTGTTTTATTATTCCAAATTAACTGTTTGTGGGGGGAAAAGTTGTGTTTGTATATAAGAAGCCAACATAAAAGAGCCTGTCTATGAAAATTGGATAGCTGTATTGGGAGCTTGTTAACCTCAAAGTCACATTTTAAAAGGAACTCTATACCACCAACTCTTTCAAAAATAAGATTTGGAATTATATACCATAGTTTATCTGAATGCTTTATATAATGTTTTATCCAGTTCAACTTGAAAATTGCATTAGACGCACCAAAATCAAGCACATTCAAACCTCCTTGATTATAAGAATTACATAAAATATTTTTATTTAAATAGTGTGACTTGTTTTTCCATATGAAGTTAAATAAAGTGGAATCAATTTTTTTTTTGAAAAGATTTTGGTACATCTAATACTTTTGCAGGATAGACTAAACGAGACAACCCCTCAGTTTTGGACAAAAGAACTCTACCTTTGAGTGATAAATCCCTCATGAGCCACATATCAAATTTCTTTTTAATTTTCCCCATAAGGGGCGCATTTGAGTATTTCATTTTCTCTTCTACGAGCTCGTGACGTATGCCGACGTTGGGCGTGCCTACTGCGCATGCGCTGCTCTGTCACACCGCGCACCAGTGCTGCTGCTGGAGCTAATCTACAGTGTGCTGGGGCTAGTCGCTGTCGAGGTTGATCACATTGATAATGTTTTGCTAAAACTGGTGGCATATTTCTGATCTTCAGTCCGGGACTCAGAATCATGCTGCGCGTGTGCTGGAAAGGGGCGCGTGCTGCAGCGCGGGTGAGTTTATCCTGCGCGAGCGGTCATTCAGTGACCCACAGCGAGGCCCGAGGAGGACTCGTGTCGCTAAACTACGGCTAACACTAACTCCTTGAGTATTTATTTAATTAACCGGGGATTATATTAAACTAAACCGGAATGAGTTGAGGATTTCATCAGTTGAGGTTTGTTATTTGTAGTTTAGGGGGCGCACGCCAAACGACGTAACGTGAGGTCGAAAGAGGCGTTTATAATATGATAGGCAGATCCGTCGAACCAATCAAATCTCACGATTAAGTGAGTGACGCCCCCCTCCACCAATAAAAACCTAGCATGTACACCGGCGTAAAAATGGGCGGGCTTTGTATGATTCATATTTTCTGACACACTAGCTAGCCAACAGCTGTCTGAAAATCTTTAGTTTTTACATGTATTCGCCTTTATTTACACTTAACTGTATTTGACCAAAATCCTGTTCACCAAGAACATTTTAAGCGTAGATCTATACTACAGACAGTGCACTGTTTATTGGGTTTGTCCAAAAGAAGGACGTGACCTTGTCATTGAAAAGTTCAGAAAGTTTCCCACACAAACGCTGACGTCACGTTCAGCATGGCGCTTTTATGCAAATGAGTGTCATGAATAATCGATGCTGTGGACAGAAGCTGATAAACTTTCACCCGTCTTACTGACATTGGAGAAAAGGAAACTAATCATTCATTAATTCATTCTTTCTTTCATTCATTCATTGTTGTTTATTGCGTTTACTGAATGTCTGATACACAATGATGGTTTCTTGATTTGAGAGCCACCTATATATATGGCCATTTGTCATGAATCGATGTAAAACGGTGTTTGTGCTCGTTGTAAAAGAAAGCTATCTCTTGAATATTGATTGCTGTAGTTGATGATCTGCTGTAGTGTGTGTGAGATGGTGATGTGTGTGTTTGTGTGTTTGTTTCTCCGCAGTGTGGTAAAGTGTCGGGCCATCCGTTACAGCACTGCCGCAGATACACCACAGCCGGAGGCTCCGGGTACCACGCCAAACCCTACACACACAACCATATTGCTGACTTATTTGTTTTAAAACGTCCAGTGTGTTAACACACAGTGCATTAGCATGACAGTGACCGGTGACTTAAGAAAATGTACCGGCCATAATTATTTTTTTACCGGCCATGAAACTGTTTTGACCGTAATGACACCAAAATTTCAATTCCAATTTCGATACCACAGCTAAAACTACTGGTCTATCTAATCTATATATTTAAAACATTATTAAAGACAAGTAAACAGTCAGTAATTAAATAAAAGAACAAATAATCAAATTACAAGCAAAAGCACAAATAAATACTATATAACAAAGATACAGATTAAATAAACAGTTTTTTTCAGGTAGGTCTGATAGTAGTTTTCAGGGGAGAAATTTAATAAAGTAAGCAAATGTAAAATAACACTACACAATCTTCACTGTATAAATTAAACATTCTTTTTAATTAATCCTTATTAATGTTGCTAAAGTTATTCAGTCAAGAGCAGTGAGTGATTTTTTCTTTGTCTTTGTTGTTTGATTAACATTATAAACTCAGACATGAGCAGGAATATTAGGCTCTGTCACTTTAAGAGTGAATGCACAGGTCTAATACACTGATACACACGTTTACTTCCTCAACTGTTCATGTCCATTTAAAGACATAAATGACTGTGCTTAGGATATTTTTGTGACATAATTTTGTGTGAATTTGTCCGAGTAACGAAATGAGCTCCGCTTCACGTCGTCTTGTGCTTGAATATTTATTAACTGGCACAGTTTCGTTCATGTTTGTTCACGTTAGGATTCATATAAATATTACTGGCCGACTGGTGAGTTACACTGTGTCATAGACTTGCCACGTCAGATTTGTACTCTCATTTGGCGCTTAGCGTAGACTTCTTTGAAGTGAATGTTAGGCAGTGTTCACACTTGGCATGTTGGATTAAAGCGAGCTCTGCTGCGACTGCTCTGCTAGTGCCCTTCATTTGATTAAGTGTGAGCGCTGCCATACGAACCCTGGCGCGCACCGACCAAACAAGCCTCCAAAACAAACCAAAGACATCCAAACGAACCAAAAACAGGACATGACATCACAAAAGGACAGAATGCTCAAGATTACCTGGTTCTTCTTATTCCTTATGCCTTTTATTCTGCATCTTTAGGGTCTGTGTTAAAAATGACTGTGTGTGTCAGGTCTAAATGTATAATTTTCTGTTTTGGCCCAGAACTGAACTCCAGTATGAACACACCCTTAGTTTTAGCATCTCACACTTGAATGACTTCTTGCACCACAGATCCTCTGCTGGGAAGATAGTGGCCGCCAGTCTCCTGACGGTGGGTGGCGGTGTTGGCGGGACGATCCTCTATGCCAAGTGGGACCCGAAGTTTCGTGCAAATGTGGAGAAGAGCGTTCCGTACTCTGATCAAGTGTTTGGGATGGTGCTTGGGCCGCCCGCCCCTCCGCCCGTCCCTTTACTGAAGAAACCGGTAGGAGTTACTCTCACTTCCACTTTCACTCCGCCTGTCCTCAGTTCTGACCGTTAGACCAGAGGCCGTCACTCACGGCTCCACATCAAGCCTTGTCATGGTGCTTGTCCAGACATGTTTTTATTTTTTATTTTTTTGTGGTGTAAATATAAGCAATATTCTTTCACAAAATCGGAGCTTTGCCACTTGTGATATTTACTAGGGCTGGGTATTGACACAAATTTCACAATTCAATTCGATTTTGATTCACAAGCTTGCAATTCGATTCGATTTCAATTCGATTCAATATTCAATTTCGATTCAATTCAATATTGATTATTTTGGTACAATACATGGAAAATTTCTAATCTCTTAACAAATCTCTTAACTAATGCTGTAAACTATGGGAGTCATTAGCCTACTATAATAATGAAGGTAAAAATTACCTGATTTGTATAAAAACTTTGATTTATTTTTATAATAATAAAGTTATATGAAATGTAAACATTTAAATGGTGGCTGTCATAAAAACCTGCCAGATTTATTCAAACATGCATTAAATATTGAAGAACATTAAAAATTATAATGAATATGTAATATGGTGCGTATATTTAGCAGAATGCTCCTCTCTAGAGTTAGGGTAAGTGTACCCATTAAGCCCATGTACCCTTTAAGCCCACTTTCAACTCTGAAGTCAAATTAAAAAAAGAGAAAATAATATTTTATGCTGCTTATTATTTTAACCAATCCAGTGATTTGTTACTTCCCTGGCATTTTTAATTGCATACCAATCACATTTGGCAATGTTGAGTTAGCCCCACCCATGTGCATGCTGTCTCAGGGGACCTTACACAAAGTCACCCCAAAACTTTGGTGTTTCGGGACCCTTCAGAAATCAACACATTTCAGCAATTTTCATTTCGTTTCTTTGGTAACTACATTGATATTATGTCAAATAAGAGATAAATGTATTGTTTTTTGTGTATGAACAAATAGTACTTTATCATTTTATATCATTTTCCTTTAAATGGAAAGATGAGTTTTATTAGCTTGCGTTCAAAGCTAATCTCTAGGTCAAACCATTAGCCTTACAGAAAGATAGACTGCCAAAGAATTAAGCATGTGAACTGCAAACAATGAATGTTTTGTGATTCATTTTACATTCATTTACAAATAAATACATCAAAAATTGTTTTGTAGATAAGATTATTTTTATAAATTAACTTTTTTTAAAAGATGGGCTTAAATGGTACAGTGCCACAAAACGCATGCAAACTAGAGCCAACACAAGCTAACTTTGAATGAAAAAAATTTAACATTTCTCAATGTGGGCACAATGAAAATTACTATGATATAGTCCACAGTATATTTAAGCTCCATGCATGTATTTGTAAACATATCTTACATTTTTAAAGGAAAACATTGTTTTTTTTCACCATTACTCACTGTGGAACCATTTAAGCCCACCTTGTGTGTTTCAATGAGGAATCCCTCTGATTGCAAACTTTGATACATTTTCTGAAAGTGTTTAATGATAACATGTCTTTGTGTGCTTTTACCTAACTAACCTTTTACCCTTACCTTACTTACACACAAATTACACATTTATTCAAATGAGATAGAGCCTGTTTTGTCCTAAAGTCCTTTATGTATAACCGGGCATAATTCGGGAGTCAAGCTGAGTTAAGGCTTGTGATTCTGGACATGGAGAGCTCCCAGAGGGACCCTACATTCCCCACAGTCCTGAGCCCCTGGGACTGTTAGGGGGTCCCACTAGGAGGCCCCCCTAAGCCCAGAGTATGGAGCCCTAACTCAGCTTGGCTCCCGAGATACACCCAGTCAAACTTCCAGCTTGACTCCAGCTACAAGTCCAGTCAAGCCGACTTAAAGGGTCATTTCACCCATTTGAACATTGTTTTTTATTTAAAGTGGGTCATATATGTAGTCGAAATGTAAAATAATTTTTGAATTTGGTGCCTTCGTGAACGAGAAAAGACAAAAAATAACTTCAGAACGCATTTGTATGAAAGACAACAACTCCCACAATGCACCACATTGCACAGCTCCGCAAGCCACTCCCACTAATCCAGAAAGCGCATATCTGCCTATAAGAGAAATCACTCTTCCGTCTACAAGGCTAGCTACTACCAGAGCTTGAAATTCATTTCACATTCACACAAAATGTCTAGTTAGTTGGCGAACTCATATAGTGCATTACTCCTCGTTTGTATTTCTTTCGAAAAGGTGAATTATTGCATGGTACCTGGATGTTCAGTCAGAACATGTGCGGTGCGAAACTAGGATAGTTCACAACACAAACGTCCGTGTCCTCGTCTGATTCAGAGATTTCGTCCAGGAGAAATTGTCATCGTTGAAATTCTTCGCCGCAGACGGACTCTATCTCTGTGTTCGTAGCGGTTCGTAGTTGCATAGTGAGATCACCGGCGCCACCAGTCCGCCCTAACCCGAGCCAGTCCGGGCTCCTCGTCCGCGGCAGGCAGGTCTTCTGCCTCGGCTGCTCTTCGCTATAATGCGGCTGGTAAAGGTAGCCACAAACACCTGATTCAAGCATCAGACTTCCGAAATCCTCTTCTTCTATATCATATTGAGCACTCTCCTCCGCTATTGTCATAACTTTACATCTGTCTCCACAGCGCCTGTTAGCTTAGCTTCAAACAAGATGGAGGATATTGCTTTCAGTTTCAGAGAGTAAAGTCCCACCCACTGATCTGTAATAGGTCTGTAGCGTGAGCGCGCCCCACCCTGGGAAAGATGAGAAACTAGTGTCTGTAGTCTTAACAGAAATCCCCCCCTCTTACACTTCCTCCTACAATGACGCAAAATGACGATTTTTGCGTCATTGTAGGAGGAAGTGTAAGAGGTAAATAACAGATTTCTCCAATCTCAGGGGAAAATGAGAGAGTGTTGCACGACCATTCAATAGTATGACTGGGTTTCTAACAATGCAAAGCTTAATGCAAATGGGTGAAGTGTCCCTTTAAGGCTCCAGACCACCGGCCACTAACACCAACCCATCCCACCCAGGGCTCTAATCAAACATTAGCAAAATGATTTTTTTTTAATGTTTCCCTGTCACTGAATAAATATATTGATGTTTTACTTCTTTAAAATCATTTAATTTTTTTATATTTTGTGAATCAATGATGATGTGGGCTTATTTGGAACACATGCAGGCTTAAATGGTGCCAAAGTACCAGTTAAGCCCATGCCAGACTTCTGACTTTATTCCTAAATTATCTTAATTTTATATTCTAAAATGTACATCAACTAATTAATATAATTTCAAATGAGAGATTAATGTTGCATTTTAACAAATAATTTTTCTTATAAACTATGTCAATATCTATGAAAAAAACCTAGACTTAGATTTTGGTGGGCTTAATGGGTACACTTACCCTAATATTTCTCGTTGACTAACGAGTTTATGGTCACTGGATATGGGTTTTCTGAGGTAAATGTGACGTTACATGACATTGTTTACAAGCTGATTTACTGACGTCTTTTTCACGGTTGAAACACTGATTGAGCGATTCCATGTCACATGATACGGATTTCGATAAGTTGTACTCTATCTTTTAACACACTTTCAGACGCTCATTCATGTTTATTTCGCGCTGTAACTGGTGTTATTAAGGCGGAAGAGAAGATCATGTGCTTCTCCTGAGCTGAGCCAGAGCGATCTCACGCCACAGCGCCAGAACGGTATTTATGTTTTGGAATTTCATAAGAAAATAGACGTAATTTGAAATCTGAGACTTTGTTTCATATGAATAATAACAAAGCACAAAGATTATTGCGATTTATTGGATGGGATGCGCTACAATGTTCCATTCATTCATCAACTGAAAACAGGATGACTAATCGATTCTTGGGATTTAAGAATCGATATTGGTTCGTAAAAATGAGAATCAATTAAAATTACTTGTCCCTTCAAATAAAAAACACTTGTCCCGGACGAGCGTGAATGTCGAGCCCTGTCATTGATGTATTCGGACTCTCTGTGCTTCTGTCAGATTGCTGTAGGCCATCAGTGATGAACAGGGATTTTTGTTTTAACAGGGAAAGGTCGAGCCCCTGCAGATCTCCTCAGTGCCAGAAGCATTGAAGGAGTCCAAGCAGCCGAAAGCCAAAGCCTCGAGGTCAGATCCGACTCCTGTGGAAGCAGCGGCAGAAGAAGCTCCGGCACCGGCACAGACACTCCAGGGTGAGCGAGACACACACTTCCTCTCACTCAGACCCTAGCAGCTCTCACATGACCAACAGATACACTCGAGAAGTGGGTCTACTGTCAATTAGGGTGTGTGATATAGATATAGTCTACGATAATATCGTGATTGTTTAACGATGTGTGATCTGACATTATCCAGAATGTCCCTCACTTCACTAAAACACATCTAGAGTTGCACTCGTACACTACATGTAGTCTAGTAGGTTAGACTAGTGCACTTGTGCGTTTAGAGCGCACACTTTCACTGCGTGATTTACTCTTAAAATCCTTTTATAATGACCTCAATATTCAAGATAAGGGGCAAAAATACCTCTGTCTTTATATTTATATCATTTAATATAGTTATATATAATCTCTATATAATATATATAAGTGACTTACATTTTAGACACTATCGCCTGTTTTTGCTCTATTTCTCAAATGAAGATAGTTTGTACCGAGCCACAGGACTGATCCGCGTCTCTGAGCGACACACAGCGGTGTTTCATTACTGAGTGAACCAATCGGCTGAATGATTCAATGACTCGCTCGTTACGACAGTCAAATGCTTCGTTCCTTAAAGGTGCATTGCGCAAGTCTCTGAGTTTTTGCAGAACTATGCCCCCTTCTGGCGACACACGAAACTGCAACCAGAGTTGTGCACGCGGTTACGTGGAGTTTGCGTTGGGGTTTGGGATGAACTAGAAGCCGGTCTCTAGAATCCATCTTCTACTTTTGCCAAAGTCGCTTGAGTTGTCTTCGCTGATGCGGATAATGGCGGCGAATACACAAACCTGCCAGACATAGCTAGGTGAGCGTGAACGCGCATGACGTCACGCCCAGTCGATTCCGTCCCGAATCCCTCTTATTTATTTTACTGTACAGGATTATAGAGGCAATCGCAGAGATCATAGAAGGGCTCATTCAGCCCATCAGGCAATTGTTTAAGCATGTATGGGTTAGAAAAACGGGTATTTTTAACATGAAAAGTTGCTTAATGCACCTTTAATGAATCAACCGTTTGAATGAATAAGTTGAAACTCACTGACTTTCTCAGTAACAGTGGCTTAATTTCACACTTAAAGAATCTTTTCATTTGTTTATAAATAATTTCTAATATCAATATTCAGTGTTTTATGTTTTAAACATCAGCACATTATTTCTGCATGTGTAAGTGCAGATTAAACACATTCATGTCCCTCTAAATTCACTTATGTCTTATTATCATAATAGAATTTATTGATCAAATGTAAGAATTTGACACAAAAGATGATGCATACATTTATTTAGGTTAAAATGGCTTTATAAAGATAAAAATGCCCATAAAAGGTGAAACTGATTGTTAAAGATGATTCTGTCACCTCTGTGAACTGACCAGCACACACAATATTCAGAATACCGTTATATGAGAAATGAATGTTTTAGTTGTTGCGTTTTACACGAACCAAACTGAAATGAAGAGCAGTTCAAGATCATGCAGATTTCACTTGATGTAATGCACTGTGTGATATAGAATTATTAGGATTTATGGCATAACGGCAATAATTTAGGTCTGCAATTAGAAATAATAGTTCAGCTGTGATAAAATATTTCTAGGTCTGTATAGTACAAACACAACTATTGCCTGTAATATTCGGACCGACTTCGATTCACACCGAGAGCAAATATTTAAGAAGATATATATTTATAAGCCAGATATATATATATATAAGCCAGACTGAATAATCACAGTATAGCTGACTGGTTTTGAATAATTGCTGATTAGCACAGTGAGTTGGATGATTGACAGGTGTGTTGGTTCTGAAAATCTCTCATTCGTAAATCCTCTCCTGTGGCCTCATGGGATAGTGAAGTGTCCATCACATGCACTCTTCAGAACCTCACCAGAAGGAGTAGGTCATCCGAGTATTTTTCACAAAAAATGTTTTATATAAGTTTAAGTTTATGAAAATGATTTATGAACATTATTTTATATAAAAATGTATTTAATGAAACATGTTAAACACTGAAACTGCTAGAAAATCGAAGCCAAAGTCGTGTTCCAGGAGTGTGTTTGGGTGCAGTAACAGATTCTCCCCATTAGATGCCAGTCAAAGTCTTGGCTCTATAATATGCAGACCCAACTTTATGCATGTTTTGTAAGCTTCCCCTCTCTGTTACACATATTGGACTGTCCTGGGTATAACACAAGCAGAACGCTCTTTTATGAAGTTATTTCACTTAAAGGGATAGTTCACTCAAAAATGAAAATTGTGTCATCACTTACTCAACCTCGTGTTGTTCTAAACCTGTATGGGTTTCTCTGTTCTGTTGAACACAAAAGAAGATATTTTGAAGAATGTCGGTAACCAAACAGTTGATGTGTCCATTGACTTCCATAGTATTTTTTTTTCCCACTATGGAAGTCAATGGACACATCAACTGTTTGGTTACCGACATTCTTCAAAATATCTTCTTTTGTGTTCAACAGAACAGAGAAACCCATACAGGTTTAGAACAACACGAGGTTGAGTAAGTGATGACACAATTTTCATTTTTGAGTGAACTATCCCTTTTAAGGACTTATTTAGTAAGATTATGCCTGAAAAGGTTTTGAGGATTTTTTGAGGATAAAAAAAACTTCTTGTGTTTGTTTGCTTGGTTTTATTTTATTTATATGATATTTATGTTTTTGTAATTGAATTTTTGCCATGAATATCTATCTATCTATCTATCTATCTATCTATCTATCTATCTATCTATCTATCTATCTATCATATGCATAAGCAGAAAATTATAATAAAGCAAAATGGCACCATCTGGGACAAAATAGTCAAAATGAAAAAATGTAAGTCTTGCCAACAGAATGAAAGTCACTTTACAAAGATTGCATAATTTTATAGTTAAACGGCCCTGGGATTAAAAACTGCAGTTTCAATGGGGTGATTTTTGCCCTGAAGGTCCTGAGAGGAACTATTGTGTGTTACCAGTGCAAAATATATTTATTAAAGGAAATGAGGGTGAAATAGTAAAATTCCAATAGAAATACACACCTGTGCCAAAATGTATGCAGTTGGCATTAATAACACAGGCAACATCAATACAACACAACTGAAAAAGACAAGTGGCCATAAGAATGCTCAAGGGTTCATTTCTGAATTAAAGTTTTAATAAAATTGGCAGAGGCCATTTGAAAATTCAGAAATGTCGCACGAGTTAAAGCACACACACACACACACACACACACACACATTAAAGCGACTGCTCTGCTGGATCAGATGTGTGTTTCTCATGTTGCAGAAGCCTCAGCAGAGGCCGCTCACATTATCTCTGCTATCAGCGATGTGCCCTCTGTGCCCGCGCCGGGTACGAGTGACGAAAGCCCCGCGGGCCACGCGCCGCCGGCAGGTCAGAACCGGCTCACACACACGCCTGCTGCTCCCGACAACTGATACACACCCCGTGTGTGTGTGTGTGTGTGTGCATCTGATCAGTTGTTGGGCATCAGTGTCTCTTCCTCTCTGCATGTTCTCTAACGCCATCCATCCTCAGTGTGATCATGTGACTCATGCTAACATCTGTTGTGTTTTCTTCAGTTCTTTACTAACACACTGTGCTAACCAGTATTCTCTCCCATTCACTGACTAATGTCCATACTCTTTTCTTTTTAATGCTCTGTGACCAGTGTGCTTGAATGTTAGTCTGAGGAGAACTGATCATCTGAAAATGAACAGATACTTCAGGTTATGGATCAATTTGGCGAGTGTGTGTGTGTGAGAGAGAGAGTGTGTGAAAGAAAGAGAGTGTGTGAGTGTGTGTGTGTGTGTTTGCATGCAGCCAGTGAAGTCAGCGCACTAGAAAAATGCATTTATTGCCTTTCATCATTTCACATAACCCTTTTTTTATTTTTTTTATTTTTTGGTTGAGATGGAAAACTCACACCTTTGTGAAACATGATTATATTTCCGCTGTACTCTGTGTGTAATCTCTGTGTGTGTGTGTGTGTGTGTGTGTAGCTGAAGAGTGTCATCATGAGCCTGTGCTGACGGAGAGACCCGCGGAGGAAGTGAGCGCTCGACTGGAGCAACAGGATCAAGCGGAGCAGCACGTGCTCACCGGTGAGTCTCACACACACTTCGACCAGAGGAGAGGACACGATTATTTCATGTTTTTGAAAGGGTCTCTTATGCTCACCAACAGTGATATTGTGAATCTGTGATTGCAGCTCTGACGGCGGGGCTGGAGGAGTCTCTGAGCAGCTCCGCGAAGATCACGCTTCAGGCCATCGGAGCCCAGGAGGCGGCACTCACTGCCATCACTGCACACACTGACCAGCTCAGAGAAGCCATGGACTCACAGGTGAACACACACACACACACACACACACACACACACACACACACACTGCCATCACTGCACACACTGACCAGCTCAGAGAAGCCATGGACTCACAGGTGAACACACACACACACACACTGCCATCACTGCACACACTGACCAGCTCAGAGAAGCCATGGACTCACAGGTGAACACACACACACACACACTGCCATCACTGCACACACTGACCAGCTCAGAGAAGCCATGGACTCACAGGTGAACACACACACACACACACTGCCATCACTGCACACACTGACCAGCTCAGAGAAGCCATGGACTCACAGGTGAACACACACACACACACACTGCCATCACTGCACACACTGACCAGCTCAGAGAAGCCATGGACTCACAGGTGAACACACACACACACACTGCCATCACTGCACACACTGACCAGCTCAGAGAAGCCATGGACTCACAGGTGAACACACACACACACACACACACACACTGCCATCACTGCACACACTGACCAGCTCAGAGAAGCCATGGACTCACAGGTGAACACACACACACACACACACACACACTGCCATCACTTCACACACTGACCAGCTCAGAGAAGCCATGGACTCACAGGTGAACACACACACACACACACACACTGCCATCACTGCACACACTGACCAGCTCAGAGAAGCCATGGACTCACAGGTGAACACACACACACACACACACACACACACACACACACACACTGCCATCACTGCACACACTGACCAGCTCAGAGAAGCCATGGACTCACAGGTGAACACACACACACACACACACACACTGCAGAGCAGGCCAATCAATCACAACAGACTAGGCCATCGGACCAATCAGAGCAGAGTAGACCATTCACAGCAGACTGGGTCAGGGGGTTAGAGACTGAATCCTTATTGTGAGAAAAGAGCTGATGCTGCAATATATGATGAGAAAACGTTACAGAGTGTGGGCGGTCCATGTGTGTGAGACGTCTGAGGCTGTGACGAGCTGTTTTCTGCTGGTCATAACACGCTCGTGTGTGTGTGTGTGTGTGTGTGTGTGTGTGTGTGTGTGTGTTTGCAGACTCCTCCAGATGAGAAGTCTGCTCAGTGGAAAGCTCTAACTGAAGCTCTGAGCGAGAGAACCAGAGCCGTGGATGAGGCTGGAGACGCCCTGCTGAAAGCCAAGTGAGATCATCTCACACACACACACACACACAGATATAGAGGAGGACACTGTGACTGGAGCCTCACTTCACACTATCAGCTGTTTTGTCATGTTAATGTTGTATGGTATATATCGCAACCTTCTTATTTTTGTTAGAAATGAAATGTCTCTGTGTGTGTGTGTGTGTGTTTTCATCAAATGGAATATACTGCACAGAGAGAGGCTTACCCGCACTGTCTGGTTCTGTGTGTGTTTAGAGGAGAGCTTGAGAAGCTTCGGGAAGTGATCAACAGCGCAAAACAAACCAAGCTCGACTCGGCGAGACCGCAGATCCTGGCGGCCGAGGAGAACCTGCACAGCATGATCGTGGACCTGGATAAAGTGGTCACCAAGGTGAGGATCTCCATCTGACTTAATACAGTCAAACCAAAAACTATCCAGACACCAGATTTAACTTTTTACTAGTGGGTTCAGGACACTATAGTTCATTTCTGTAAGTGAGGAGAGCAAAATCAGTTTCAGTTTATTTCTAAAGCACATTTAGTGACCGCAACACGGCTGACCACAGTGCTGTACAGAAGAAGAAGACCATAAGACGACAGATAACAGGAAACAGAGAAGAACAAAACAACACATTACAATATATTTAAAAAAGTGGGACGAGCCACAGAAGAAGCTCTATCACCCCGAGCCAGTTCTTGGAGTGTGGAGTGAGTGTTGATCTTCAGACCTCATAAACCCGTGAGGGATTCTAGTGTAGTAATAGACAGATCGCTCTGCGTTTGATCATGTAGAGATTTATAGACCAGTGATAGGATTTTACACTTGATTCTCTAATTAACTGGCAGCCAGTGTCAGTCTTTCAGAAGGGGACTGAGACGCGTACATTTGTACATCCTTTCAAAACTCGTGCAGCTGCAAAATGAGAAATTTGAGTTTTAGATGTACCATAGTAGATGGAGTTTCAGTAATCCAGCCTAGTTGTAATAAAAGCATGGATTGGGACTTCCAGAGACTTCTCGGATAGAAACGGCTTAATTCTAGCAAGAAAGCGGCGATGAAAGAAACTAGAACCAATCACAGAGCTGATGTTTATTAAACTTAAGGGAATAAAATAAAGTAAACTGTGTCATATTATACCCAAATATTCTTCATACAGTGACTACCAGTGACATTTATACAAATTTGGGATCAGAAATGATTCAGACACTTTGAGCTGATCATGTTTTGCTGAAGTGTGTTTTCTTTAATAACTAATGCTCTTTTACACACAGACTGAACACAATGAAGCATTGCTTGGTGATTGGTTGAGCTAAACTGGTATTATCTAATAGTGTAGTTAAATTTAACAGCTGACAGATATTCAACATAATTCATGTGTGAGACAGTCTAACAGAAGGACGGACAAAACCAGTCAAATATCAACTGAGTTCATAACTCTGAGTTCTGCTCATATTTTATCACCATTTTCTAAACTATAGCGTGTCTCACACCTATGTTGTGTGTGTGTGTGTGTGTGTGTGTGTGCGTGCGTGCGTGCGTGCGTGCGTGCGTGCGTGCGTGCGTGCGTGCGTGTGTGCGTGCGTGTGTGTGTGTGTGTGTGTGTGTGTGTGTGTGTGCGTGTGCGTGTGTGTTGTGCAGGTGCAGACGGCGCAGTCGGAGGCGAAGGTCGTGTCTCAGTACAGTGAGCTGGTGAACGAAGCCAAAGCTCAGTTCCAGCAGGAGCTCGCCAACATCACACCGGAGATCCAGGCCAACTGGAAGGGACTCTGTAAGATCTCACACACACATATGGCGATCGATTCTCAATTTTTAATCAAATTTCGATTTGATATGTGAATTGATTTTTTATTGTAGTTTACTGTTTTGTGTTACTTTTCATATTTTACTGCGGTAGACAGTAAAAAAATTTGTCAACCCAATATTATTAACATTAATGAAACTGAAGGCAACAGTTGAACTTTTCGTTTGCGTTGGACATGACAGATAACCGTGTGTGTATCTGTGAAAAAGAACTGCACTGGCGATCGCATGTGAGAGGCTCATCTGTGCTTGCACTTCATCTGTGTGTCCGTCAGCGTGAGCACCGCGTTCAGTCCTTTACTTTAACTTTAAGTAGGACTGCGAAGTTAAAGGAGTCTAACACTTTAGAAAATCGATTTTTGAAATTTGTGAATCGATACAAATCGGTAGAAGATAGAATCGCAATTCATATATGAATTGATTTTTTTTCCCACAATCCTACTGTTCACAGCTGGTATTGAGATGTGTTTTGGTGGATCGGATCAGAAGTGGACGACTCTAAACACAGGTGTAAGCGGGTCTGAGACGCTTTGAGCTCGTCCACTCTCCAGCACTTCCAGAGGGAGTTAAACACACACTGCTTTACTAGTGTAAACGCTCATGTGGTCGAATGTGCTCAAACAGCCACTAAACACCGTCTTCTCTCTGTCTGCTGACCTCATGCGTGTATCTGTATACTGGATCTGTGCAGCTCTTAAAGTGACAGCACTAATATTCCTGCGGCGTCTCTATAATAACACTGATCAGACGAGACAAAGAGAAAATTCACTTGTTCTTCACTGAATAACCTTTGTAACTATATTTCTAATGTATATTTTATAAAGTGCAGTGTTATTTTACATTTGATTACAGTTTCTGAACTCGAATACCTAAAAATCTTAAAACACTCTTTATTTCAATCGTATATTTGTTCAGTTGTATCTATTTGTTGCGAGTGCTAATTTTTTAATTTGTCCTTTTTGAATTAGCGAGTGCTTACTGGTCTTTAATAATGCTGAAGTGTATCCACTCATGCCAGCCTAGTTCCAGCACTGCTCTGTTGTGTTTGCCAGCGGGAAAGCTGAGCGCCGATGACTTGAACTCCCTGATCGCTCACGCACACCGGCGCATCGACCAGCTGAACCGCGAGCTAGCGGAGCAGCGCGTGCGTGAGCAGATCCACATCGAGACGGCGCTGGAGCAGCAGAAGATGGAGAACCAGCGAGCGCAGGAGAGAGCCGTGGCGTCAGCACTCGAGCACAGCCGAGAGGACATCAGGATCCAGCAGGAGAAGAAGGTGCTGCAACACACTCACACTCACACGCTAAACACACACACACACACTCACATGCTGAAACACGCTAACACGCCAAACACACTCACACGCAAAACACACGCACACGCTCAACACACGCACACGCTCAACACACTCACACGCTAAACACACTCACGCAAAACACACGCACACGCTAAACACGCACACGCTCAACACACGCACACGCTCAACACGCACACGCTCAACACGCACACGCTCAACACACGCACACGCTCAACACACTCACACGCTAAACACACTCACGCAAAACACACGCACACGCTCAACACGCACACGCTCAACACACGCACACGCTCAACACGCACACGCTCAACACACGCACACGCTCAACACACTCACACGCTAAACACACTCACGCAAAACACACGCACACGCTAAACACACTCACACGCTAAACACACTCACACGCAAAACACACGCTAAACACACGCACACGCTAAACACGCACACGCAAAACACTCACGCTAAACACGCAAAACGCGCACACGCTAAACACGCGCACACGCTAAACACACTCACACGCTAAACACACTCACACGCTAAACACACTCACACGCAAAACACACGCACACGCAAAACACACTCACACGCAAAACACGCACGCGCTAACACGTTAAACACACTCACACGCTGAAACACACTCACACCCTAACACACTTACACACTAAACACACACACACACGCTCACACCCTAAACACACACATGCCAAACACACTCACTCACACACTAACATGCTAAACACACTCACACGCTGAAACACACTCACACCTTAACACGCTAAACACACTCACACGCTAAACACACTCACACGCTGAAACACACTCACACCTTAACACGCTAAACACACTCACACGCTGAAACAAACTCACACCTTAACACGCTAAACACACTCACACGCTAAACACACTCACACACTAACACAGTAAACACACACACACGCTCACACCCTAAACACACACATACCAAACACACTCACTCACACACTAACATGCTAAACACAGTCACACGCTAAACACACTCACACGCTGAAACACACTCACACCTTAACACGCTAAACACACACGCTAAACACACTCACACCTTAACACGCTAAACACACTCACACGCTAAACACACTCACACTGCAACTCACACGCTGAAACACACTCGCACACTAACACGCTGAAACACTCACACGCTAAACACTCACCCGCTAACACGCTGCAACACACGCTAAACACTCACATGCTGCAACATGCTAAACACACTCACGCTAACACATTAAACACTTACACACTCACACGTTGAAACACATTCACACGCTAAACACTCACACGTTGAAACACATTCACACGCTAACACGCTAAACACATTCACACGTTAAACACTCACACGCTAAACACTCACACGCTAAACACTCACACGCTAAACACACTCACGCTGCAGCACACGCTAACACGCTAAACACTCATGTTGAAACACACTCACACGCTAAACACACTCGCACGCTAAACACACTCGCACGCTAAACACACTCGCACGCTAAACACACTCACACGCTAAACACACTCACACGCTAAACACACTCACACGCTAAACACTCACACGCTAAACACTCACACGCTAAACACTCACACGCTAAACACACTCACGCTGCAGCACACGCTAACACGCTAAACACTCATGTTGAAACACTCACAAGCTAAACACACTCACACGCTAAACACACTCACACGCTAAACACACTCACACGCTAAACACACTCACACGTTAAACACATTCACACGCTAAACACACTCACACGCTAAACACACTCACACGCTAAACACACTCACACGCTAAACACACTCACACGCTAAACACTCACACGCTAAACACTCACACGCTAAACACTCACACGCTAAACACACTCACGCTGCAGCACACGCTAACACGCTAAACACTCATGTTGAAACACTCACACGCTAAACACACTCGCACGTTAAACACACTCACACGCTAAACACACTCACACGCTAAACACACTCACACGCTAAACACACTCACACGCTAAACACACTCACACGCTAAACACACTCACACGTTAAACACACTCACACGCTAAACACACTCACACGCTAAACACACTCACACGCTAAACACACTCACACGCTAAACACACTCACACGTTAAACACACTCACACGCTAAAACACATTCACACGCTAAACACACTCACGCTAAACACTGACACGCTGAAACACAATCACACGCTTAACACACTCACGCTGCAGCACACGCTAACACGCTAAACATTCACATGCTGAAATGCACTCACACGCTAAACACACTCACATGCTGAATCACACGCTGCAACACACACACTAACACGCTCACGCTGCAACGCTCACACGCTGCAACACACTCACACGCTGCAACACTCACACGTTAAACACGCTCACACGCTGCAACACACACACACGTTAAAAACGCTGCAACACGCTCACGCTAAACACACTCACGCTGCAACACTCATGTTAAACGCTCACACGCTAAACACTCACACGCTGCAACACGTTAACATGCTAAACACACTCAACATGCTCACATTCTAAACACTCACATGCTGCAGCACACTCACACGCTAAACACACTGACACGCTGCAACACGTTAACATGCTAAACACACTCACATGCTGCAACACTCACGCTGCAACACTCATGCTAAACACTCACTCGCTGCAACAACCTCACATGCTAAACACGCTAACACACAAAACATACTCACACGCTGCAACACACTCACATGCTAAACACACTCACATGCTGAAGCTACTGTTTTAGTTTTTGTCTCTCCTGCTCATCAAGGCTGTAATATTGTGAAATTATTATTCCAATGTAAATCAGCTGTTTAAAGTGTAATTTATTCCTATGTAATTTATATGCATGAAATTTTATTTTTTTTAAATTGTAGCAGTTTTAAAGCTTAAAGGTGTGTGTGTGTGTGTGTGTGTGTGTGTGTGTGTGTGTGTGTGTGTGTGTGTGTGTGTGTGTGTGTGTGTGTGTGTGTGTGTGTGTGTGTGTGTGTGTGTGTGTGTGTGTGTGTGTGTGTGTGTGTGTGTGTGTGTGTGTGTGTGTGTGTGTGTGTGTGTGTGTGTGTGTGTGTGTGTGTATCAGCTCCAGGAGGTGCGTGAGGTGCTGGAGGCTGAGATGCGGACTCAGCTGAGGCGTCAGGCGGCGGCTCACACTGATCACCTGAGGGACGTGCTGAAGGTCCAGGAGCAGGAGCTGCGCCAGGAGGCCCAAGAGGTGCGCACACACACATCAGTCGCTCATTTAACAGCTAGAGGAGTTCCTCACGACAGAAGTGGGATGGGCTTCCTGTCTGACTGACTCAATTGTAGTCGATTCTCCTTTGATCAACCAATATTTACATCTTAAACCCCAAGAATCGATCTTTTAGCCTGTGCTGTTTTCAGTGGATGCCTGAACATAACTTTACTAAACATTATTTGTAGCGCCTGCCGTCCAATTAAGCGCAATAAGCTTTGTGCTTTGAAAGCTGAGACTTCGTTTTTTCAATATCAAAAGTAACAAATATGGTCAGTTTCATCACTTAATTCAGTCAGTAAATGTGTGTTTGTGTCTCTTTAATGTGTGTGACAGATGAAGCGATCATCTCTTCCTCTTTACTAGTTACAGCAGCAAATAAACATCAGTGAACATCAGAAGATACAGAACAACTCACTGAACTCAGTCATGTCTCATGTAATCCATCAGTGTTTCAACCGCAGAAAGACGTCAATAAAACAATATAACGTCATATTTACCTCAGAAAAGCCGTTCAGTGATCATAAACTCGACAGTCAGATGGAAAAATAACTATATTTTTACTTAACCTGTTGTCTTTATTTAATATATGCTTGAATAGATCTGTCATGAAAACAGGTTTTTAATTTAAATATTTATATTTCAACAACAAATTGGAGTAGAAACATAACTGTATAATTAAAAAATATGTATAAAAATGCCTTTTGTAGAATTTAAATGTTTGTATACAAATCATTTTTTATTTATTTATTAGTAAACTTTATTTTCAGTTTCGGTTAAGTGAATTTTTTTTTTTTTTTTTTTTTTTTTTTTTTTTTTTTTAGAAAAGTGACAGTGTACATTAATAACGTTACAATGATATGTATTATATTAACATATTACACACGTTACAAATATAAATGTACCCAGATTAGCCCGAAGGTTTTCATCGGTAGTTCCTTTGCCAGATGTGATTAGGCCTAAAACTAGAGAAGAGGGTAAAACAATAACAACAATAATAGAACTTATAAAACATTATCTTCGGTTTTGGTGTTTCTGTTTCTGATGCTACTTCATTTTAGTAGCGTCACTAATCCATTATTTCCATAACTGGAAATAAAAGTGTTCTCCAGTTCTACTGAATCAGTATTGAAAAGAGATGATGATATCCATCTAAACGTGTGTGTGTGTGTGTGTGTGTGTGTGTGTGTGTGTGTGTGTGTGTGTGTGTGTGTGTGTGTGTGTGTGTGTGTGTGTGTGTGTGTGTGTGTGTGTGTGTGTGTGTGTGTGTGTGTGTGTGTGTGTGTGTGTGTGTGTGTGTGTGTGTGTGTGTGTGTGTGTGTGTGTGTGTGTGTGTGTGTGTGTGTGTACAGGTCCTGAGCAGTAAGATGATGGAGCAGGAGACTCATTACCGCAGACTGACCCAGGAGCAGCTGGACACCTTCACGCTGGACATGAACGCAGCGTACGCCCGACTCAAGGGCATCGAGGAGGCCATCGACAGTAAGCCTTCCCAAACTCGCTCTTCACACACACACACACAAATGAGTGGGAGAAAGGAATATGGTCTGTGATGCGTATTTCAGATAATACTGGAGTCTTTTGAGTCTTTCTGTTCAAAATGTAATTTATTCGACAGAAAACAGTATGATAACCTTATCAAAGCAATCCCACAATCTATAATCCAGATGTCCTCTTAAACGTTCCTCAAAGTAACGTAACCCGCGGTTAGTGTCTCTAACTCACCTAAACTCACCCAATATTACAATTCAGAAAGCCTTTAAGGAATTATATCCTTTTTCTTCAAATAAAAATAAAAAAAATCAATATTTTTCCAGTGTTGAAGTTAAGATTTTAAGAACAAAATATCTTAAATTTCCAGTTGCACCAAAAGCTAAGGAAGTGCACTATAAAGCTCTTAATGGAGTATATCCATCTAGAGAATGATTACGATGTCGATTTGCTCTTTTTGTGTTGATCTGATTGAAACAACTGAACATCTGTTTTATGATTGTACATTTGCCTGTGCCTTTTGGGAGGATTCGCATTACCGGTTTCCTAAATTTGAAGATTTACCTGTATTAACAAAGGAAAATGTAATATTTGGTATTTTAATGACAGATGAGACGCATGACGTGGCAGTTAACACGTTTATTATTCTTGGGAAATTATTTTTACAAAAGAATAGATTCCTGAAAACACTTCCAAACTTTTACGTTTTTCATGAGGAACTGTGCCATTACTTCTTATCCCTAAAATTAATGAATAAGAAGAATGCCTTAATCTTATCTACTTTGAAAGAGGATCTAAACTTGCTGAAAACCCCTAGACTTTTATTTATTTATTTATTTAAACATATTTTTATTTAATTTCTTTAGTTTACTTTATTTATTTTATTACTAATTGAGACATTCCATATTTTGTACCAGGCCAATTATGGTTTTTAATATTGTTCAATAAAGTTCTTAAAACTTCAACCACATCCGGCTTGCGTTTGACCTTCGCTTGACGTGTTCTCTCCTGTCTCGAAGGTCATGTGACTGCTGAGGAAGAGGCCCGCAAGGCTCACCAGTTGTGGCTTTCCGTAGAGGCTCTGAACTACACGCTGAAGTCCGCGGGTGCCGACTCCCCCACCGAGCCTCTAGAGGGCGCTGTGCTCGCCATCAAAGAAACCTGTGCGGAAAACGAGTTCGCCCAGGCGCTGGCCACCGCCATTCCCGAAGAGTCTCTGAGCCGAGGCGTCTACAGCGAAGCTAGCCTCCGCGCGCGCTTCTATGACATCCGCCGGCTCGCGCGCCGCGTGGCGCTCATCGACGAGACCCGCAACAGCCTTTACCAGTACTTCCTATCCTACCTGCAGTCCGTCCTTTTGTTCGAGAAAGAGCAAGAAGCGCCGCCGGCTAAACTAGCGGCCGAAGATCTCGACACGTTCAAGCTGCTCGCCTACGCTACTTACAGCATCGAGCGCGGAGACCTGGAACTAGCCGCGAAGTTCATCAACCAGCTACGTGGCGAGTCGCAGCGCGTGGCGCAGGACTGGCTCAAAGAAGCCCGGCTCACTTTAGAAACCAAGCAGGTGATCAGCCTGCTCTCGGCGTATGCTAATGCCGTGGGGTTGGGCACCACACAGGCCCCTTAGCCACACCCACATGCCCCTTACCCACACCCACTGGCCCCTTAGCCACACCCACTCTGTGGAGATTATGTAAATTACGAGGCGTGTCATTTGCCCGCTGTTAACGGAGCCTTCTGCTCAGCTGATTAATTTATTAATAGTTTTGTGTGCTAGCCAGAAATCTGTCCGAATTACCTTTGCAGGAAGTCTTTGCCCTTAAAACAGTTCTTAAGTGGCATACCAACCAGAACAGCCAGTAGCTGCACCTCATATACGCGGAGAAACACATCTCAAGGCTGTGCTGGTCTTGACAGTGGCGGCACTCACTGTATATGATTGAATGCCTCCGGGTCATCGGATGGTAACCTGTTCACCGCTTCACGATGCACGTGTAACTCTTCAGTTTCAAAGTTAAATATTTACTGGTTGTTTATTAACCCAGATTGTTGAGAATAATCAGTGCTTTTCTCATTCAATATTGGAGATCAATAAATCATGGTTGTTGACAAGAATGGCATTTCAGTTATTTGCATGTGCGAGTTTTAAAAACAGTCAGATCTGGTTTAGCGGGGGTTAATTTTAATTTAAAGTCCCCCTGTGGTGTAAATTCAGCTTTTAATGTTGTTTATGTGTCTATGTGGTGTTTTTAATGTGCTTTAAGACAAACCATGTGTAAGTTCATAAGTCGACAGCATTGCTGAGTATTTCCTCCTTAAAACTGCAGTGAACCAAAGACAGTCTCAAACACACGCTTTGAAATCGCTGGTGTTTCTGACGTCACAAACTACCTTGTAACCAATCAGATCAACGTGTGATCGTCAACCAGTGGATCTCTGAGCTGAGGGAGTGAGTGGAGGCGGGGCTCATTTGCATATTCATAGAACCGCGCATACTAAATGAGGCAAGGGTGTCGAGTTACATTCAAGATATTTTAAGGCATGAAGAATTATTTTCAAGGAATTTTTTTTTTAAATGGCATATTGGTGATCAAAGATGAGTTTTTAACACATTTTTTTATTTTAGCTGTTTACCAAAACATGATCAAATTACTGTTTAATAATGAATATGGGCTTAAAGAGCAGTCTCAGCTTAATTTTAAGGGTATTCACATCCAAATTGGAAGAAAGGTTTAGGAATTACTGCTCTTTAATATGTAGACCCCTCTTTTCAAGTGACCAAAAGTAACTGGACAATTGACTCAAAAGCTGTTATTTCATCAACAATTAAGCAGGTAAAAGGTCTGGAGTTGACTGTTTTTGCATTTGTATTTGGAAGCGGTTGTTGTGAACACATATCATGCACATGAAACAGGCTTCAAACGCAAAAGCCATCCATCAGAGAGATGGCAGGAACATTAGGAGTGGCCAAATCAACCATTACAGGACTAAAAAATGCATTGGTGAGCTCAGCAACATAAGAAGGCCTGGACGTCCAGAGAAGACAACGGTGGTGGATAATGGTAAAGACAACATCCAGCCAAGTGAAGGACACTGTATGCACACTGTATCTTTTAACAGACCTTCTGATCTTCATTCATGTTGTAACTAGTTAAGCGGAAGAGATTGGTTCACGCCAAGTCACCTTTATTTCTATAGCGCTTTATACAATACAGATTATTCAAAGCAGCTTTACAGAGATAACAGGAATATTATGCATTTCGGGTGTTGTTCAGCTAAAGTCAGTTCAGTGTTGATTCAGTTCTGTTGTAAAGACCATCAATTATTCTTTTAAGTTCATTTCATCTATAAAGCAGTTCTACAAAAAAATTGTCATCGTCCAGCTCAGTTCAGTTCTCATAGAGTAGCATCAGTACAGGCAGATCAATAATACTGTGGTAAATCAAGTGTCCCCAACTAAGCAAGCCACAGGCGACAGTGACATGAACCCAAACTCAAGAATGGAGAAAGAATCCTTGGGAGAAACCAGGATCAGTCGTTCAGTTCTCCTCTGGCCAACAAACGAACATGGTGTGATTATGATTCAGGATGCATAACAAGTTAGAATTCAGATCAGGATTGGAAGCATTAAAATATTAATCCAGTTCCTTGGTTACAAGGTAGTTTGTCAGCTTGAAGATGGATTCATCACGCCATTAAGGAGCTGTAGCTGGCCATAGGGTCTATGTGGAGGACCTGTCTGGTTCTTGTGTCTCTGCTGAGGATCTGTGCAGATGGCGGTCGTGTTTAGGGGATTGTCCAGTAGACACAGTCTCTGCTGACACTCAGGGATGCGTTGTGGTCGTGTCTAGGGTGCAGGTCCTCCATCTGACTATGGTAACCTCCAGATAATGATGAGGCCAACAAATATTAGCGTAGACGCCATTCTTCTTAGGATGTGACAATTACATTGGGTGTTATGGGAAGTGTTCCAGGTTCCTGTTGACCTAATTTATTCAGCCTAATAATAATTTAACTGATTTGAATAATAGAAATTGGTAATGTGTAATTAGTCTAGCTTTGAACTGACAGAGTGTGTCTGCTTCCCAGACAATGGTAGGAAGGCTGTTCCAAAGTTGCGATGCTAAATAGGAGAAGGATCTACCGCCAGCAGTCGATTTTGATATTCTAGGTATTAGTAACTGGCCGGAATTTTGAGATCGCAATAGACGTGAAGGACTATAATGCGTTAAGAGCTCGCTCAAGTACTGCGGAGCTAAACCATTTAGTGCTTTGTACGTGATCAGCAATATTTTAAAATTGATGCGATGTTTAATAGAGAGCCAATGCAGTTTTGACAGAACTGGGCTAATATGGTCATACTTCCTGGTTCTGGTAAGAACTTGAGCTGCTGCGTTTTGGACCAGCTGTAGTTTGTTTATTAAGCGTGCAGGGCAACCACCCAGTAGAGCATTACAATAATCTAGCCTTGAGGTCATGAACGCATGAACTAATTGTTCCGCATTTGTCACTGAGAGCATATGACGTAATTTAGATATATTTTTCAAATGGAAGAATGCGGTTTTACAGATACTAGACACGTGACTTTCAAATGAAAGATTGGTATCAAAGAGCACACCCAGGTTCCTAACCGACGACGAAGACTTAACAGAGCAGCCATCAAGTGTTAGACAGTATTCTAGGTTATTACGTGAGGAAGTTTTTTGTCCAATAATTCAAATCTCTGTTTTTTTCAGAATTAAGTAGTAGGAAATTACTAGTCATCCAATTTTTTATATCAGCTATGCATTCCGTTAATTTAACTTGGTAAGTTTCATCGGGGCTGAGTATCGTCGGCATAACAGTGAAAACTAATTCCATGTTTCCTAATGATATCTCCCAAGGGTAGCATGTACAGAGTGAACAGCAGCGGTCCTAGTACTGAGCCTTGTGGTACTCCATACTGAACTTGTGATCGATGAGACAGCTCTTCATTTACTGCTACAAATTGATAATGGTCAGATAAGTATGATTTAAACCATGTGCAATTCAACTAATGCCAACATAATTTTCGAATCTATTTAAAAAAATTTTGTGGTCAATAGTATCAAATGCAGCACTAAGATTGAGTTACACTAATAGAGAGATATAACCAAGATTGGATGATAAGAGTAAATCATTTGTAACTCTAATTCAGGGGTCTCAAACTCAACTTACCCAGGGGCCGCTGGAGGTAGAGTCTGGGTCAGGCTGGGCCGCATCAAGTATTCCACAAAAGAAGTGTTTCAAGTATTCCAAAAAAAAAGGAGCACAGCTGATCCAATCTTCTCAATCTTTATTATTAACAGTTCTTCAACATGAATTGTCCATCTGAACATGAACTTTCCTTCTGAACATGAATGGTTATTCAGAACATAGGCTTCTCTTGCCTACTCCTTGCTGCCAGAGACCTGGCAGCGCTTCCTCTCACACAGCTGAGACACATTTGGTTTGAGGGAGGAAACGGTTGAAACCCTCAGTGTGGCTTGAAGATGCTCATCAGTATGTCTGGACCTGTACTTTGACTTATTGAAGTTCATGGCGGAGAAGAGCTTTTCACATAGATATGTGCTCCCAAAAAGGCACATGGTCCGCTTGAACATCCTGGAGAGCTCAGGGAAGGTGGGTGGCAATTCTCTCAAAAAATGTCCAAGCTTGTCTGCATTTCCATTCACCTCCCTGAACTTGGCTTTGAGTTCAGAATTGCACTGCAGGCCAGTGAGCTCCATTTGAAGTACAGGAGTATTATTTTGCACATCGAAGGAGAAGGGGTCAGCAAAAATTTGAAAAGTGACTCTGTGCGTCTTGAAGTCTGCAAACCTGCGATCAAATTCCTCCTGTAGCTTCATAATGGCATCAGCATACTTCTCACCACTGAATACACCGGTGTGCCCACATCCATGAGTGCCGTGCAGGCTGGAACATGGTAGAGGTTTGCCTGAGAGAGCTGGGCTTTCCATAACACAAGTTTTGTGGAGAATGCCCTCACATTGTCATAGGCAGCACTCACAAGCTGCCCCTGGCCTTGTAACTTCTTGTTAAGTACATTCAGCTCCTGTGTGATGTCAACAAGAAAAGCTAAGTCCATGAGCCATTTGGGATCACTTAACACAGGAACAGCCATCCCATCCTTCTCCATGAATGCTTTCACTTCCGCTCTCAACTCAAAAAACCTCTTCAAGACGTTTCCCCTACTGAGCCAACGTACCTCTGTGAAGTAGAGCACATCCTCATATTCTGACTCTATTTCGTCCAAAAAGGCACGGAACTGCCGGTGCTTTAAGCCCCTAGATCTGATATGGTTGATCCATTTCACAACAACAGACATCACAGTGTCAAACCTCAGGCATTTGCTGCAAAGGGCCTGCTGATGGATAATGCAGTGCAGAGCAGCCTACTACAGCCTAAGGCACACCTGTGCAATAATCATACTGTCTAATCAGCATCTTGATATGCCACACCTGTGAGGTGGATGGATTATCTCGGCAAAGGAGAAGTGCTCACTGACAGATTTAGACAGGTTTGTGAACAATATTTGAGAGAAATAGGCCTTTTGTGCACATAGAAAAACTCTTAGATCTTTGAGTTCATCTCATGAAAAAATGGGGGCAAAAACAAAAGTTTTGCGTTTATAATTTTGTTAAGTATAACTACTCTTTCTAATGAATCTTTCTTTATTTCTAACTAATCATTCATTCATTCTTTCTTTCTAACGAATCTTTCTTTCTAACTAACTAATCTTTCTTTCTTTCTTTCTTTCTTTCTAACTAATCGTTCTTTCTTTCTGTCACGTACTGCTCTGAGACACGAAGGTTGAGGATCCAAATTGATTGATTACTTTTTTATCCTCTTAGGGAAATTTTGTTGCTTGTGTTTCAGCATGCGTACAAGACCAACAATATACATAAATACAGGAAAAAAAACATAAATCATCACTGAGACCCGCTCAGTAAACAACAAAACTATCTTTCATTTAACAATTTAAGTGCCTGTGGCAGGAAGGACTTTTTCCCCTTATTTTTAAAAATTGCTGGCATCCTAAATGACCTGAGGGTAATCTCTCAAATTTATCGAACAGAGGATGCCTATTATCTGATATGATTTTTGTTGCTTTACTAAGGCATCTGGTTTGATAAATTTGTTAGAGACCTCTCAAAGGGATACCAATTAGTTTTCTCGCTATACTCATGACTTTCCTTAGCGAACTCATTTGTTCCACTGTGACATTTCCAAACCAACAATACAAAATGTAAAAACGCTTTCAATAAAAGAATTATAAAACACTCTAAGGATTGAGACGCTTACATTAAATAACAACATCTAGTCTTTGCTATCCTTTTTTGTTTACAGCCTCAGTCCATTTATCTCACCTCAGTTTGTGCTCAAAGACATCTCCAAGATATTTATACTCATTAACACTCTGAATTGGCTCCCCTTCAATAGTGGTCACACTCACTGAAGACTCCTTCCTAAAATCAATACACATTTCCTTTGTTTTTGAAATATTTAACTTAAGGTTTGACATGTCACACCAAGAACTAAATTCATTTAAAACAGGTCCATGACTGTCCTCGTCCCCCTGAAGGAGACTAACTAATGCATTATCATCTGCAAATTTGATCAAATATCTCCCTGGATGGGCACTTATACAGTTATTTGTGTACAATATAAACAGAAGGGGTGAGAGGACACAGCCTTGTGGGGATCCAACATTAGTAATTTGTTTCTCCAGTAGTGATCCACCCACACTCACTCTTCTGTACTCTGTTCCTTAAAAAAATCTCGCAACCACAAAATCAGTCCTCCATCTAGATTAAACTCTGTGGCTAATCTTTTCGACCAAAGCCGATGAAAAGTCAGCAAATAGGATTTTCACGTGATTTTTGGAACCTTCAAGATGCGAATAAACAATATGCAACAATGTTAAAATTGCGTCATCCACTCCCTTGTTTGACTGATATGCAAATTGCAAGGGGTCTAAACTATTTTGGGGTTTGACACTACATACCTTTTAACTAGCCTTTCAAAGCTTTTAAACACCAAAGAGGTCAGTGCCATTGGCCGATAGTCACTAAGCTCTAATGGTTTATTGATTTTAGGAAAAGGTATGATAGTTTAAGTTTTCCATATAGTTGGTACTATGCATTGGTTTAAAGATAATTGGAAAAACAAAGTAAAAACCGTGGATAATTGATCAGCACAGTTTTTTGACACTCGTCCACAGATGCTGTCAGGCCCAGGGCTCTTATGTGTATTGCAACTCAGAAACATTTTCTTTACATCAGTCTCTTTGATGGTAAAGAGTTGATGTCAGGAAAGTTTCTTCATCACTATTATTATCCTCACTATTCCCCTCAAAATGTAAAAAAAAAAACCTGATATAACCTATTCGCTAGCTCCAGATCCCCGCTTTTGCCATCTGTGATTGTCAGATTTATGTTATATTATACTTTCCTTGACTTTTATGTGGTACACTAATCATCGTCCTAATAACTTCCCATGCCTGTTTAGAATTTCCGTGACATTTTAGCTTCAATTCTTTTGTTTATATAGGGCCTTATCTACCTTAATTTGTCTTTTAATTTCCCTTTGAATGTCCCTTTTAGCTAAAACATCATTATTAAAATATGCTACCTTCTTCTTATATAGTAGTTGTTTAAGGGTAACTAAACCCTAAACCAACTTTTTTTAGTTAATGATCTGTAAGAATGGGGCTTTATTAGTGCTGTTCATTGATTCGAGTAACTTTTTTTGACATTTAGGTATAAAGTGTTTTAATTTTACAATATATGGTGTAAAAACGACTGTGAAAAAAAAGTGCTGCCCTCTTCAGGTTGAACGGTGGCTACTGCAGTTGAATTTTCCTATTGGATGTTTGTGGTACTGCGTGATGTAAGCAGGTTCCAGGTCAACACGCCCAGAGCCATAGAGAGAAAGAGTTGCGACACTCCCATAGACCTCCGTTGTAAATAATGGCGGCGCTTTTAACCGCCTACTTCCGGGATTTGAAGATCCGAATAGTTCCAAACACTGTCATTTGGGCGTTGGACACCATTCACTTACATTGCTGCGCGTCGAGTTATTCTAGAGTTAAGTTGCTGAAATATCGATCTCTTTTGATTTGTCAATTGTCTATGTTGTATCAGAGGCCCTTTGTGATGCTTATACTGGTCTTCATTTGTATATGCACAGCGTAATTATTTATATTTTATGTTGGCTGTTTCAACCAATTTTCAAGCACTGCCTGCTAGCTAGTGCGACTTCGTCAGCTGTGACAGTAAGAGTCCGGTAATGAATCACTACCACCTTTATAGCAACTTTTATTTAATTTAATTTTTTGGGATATACTAACTTTTCATTATGTTTTATTGTCTTGAGTGAAGCGGCTTGTGAGAACAATGCTGGACCTCTAGGATTGTTATGGCCATCACCAGTCCTGTCTGTTTCATGGATCACCTGCCCCTGGTTTTTGTTTTTCTTGTTCACACACACCCACACAAGCACACATTTTTGTTGTCTGTCATTGTTTAATAAAAAATATTTAAGCGAACTCTGAACGGACCGCCACGGCAGACCACTTCGCGTGATCACGAAGGTTGGCTAATGGCTGAATCAAAATTTATAAGCAAAATCACGGGAATCAATAGCCTAATACAGCCCAGTTGTGCTAAAATAAATATCATGAGACGTCCATCATCAGATGAATGATATGGAAAAGTTAAGTTAGAGCCGCTAAAGCCAGTGCTACTACCCATGCGAACATGAACACTGAGCTTTTCCCTCCAAAAATATAGCCTAAAACTTATCTCCAAATGCAAAACTGACATTAACAAAATGCAATAATGCAATAACAGCTGAAAAAGTACTTGGGTGTGTGTTTTATTTTATATTTACCGTTCAATAATGCAATCGCTGCTGTCTGTCCTATGGAAGAGCATGACAGCCAGCGTATGTTTTGGAACTATTGGGGCTTACATGAGCCACGTGACAGCCATAGCGGCGACATCAAAGAGTGTCGCAACTCTTTCTCTCTATGGCTCTGAACACGCGCTTGGAGCGGGCTCGCCACGTCCTTGGTACGAGCTCACCACGCATAGTATTGCATCAGTTAGGATAGCTTCAAGTTAGCGTAGATTTATCTGTATTTAGTACAGTGGTCAGGAGGGTACGTAGATGTAGTGTTCTGGTTGCAACAGCACTGCTGGACTGCAAAGCTTTCCAGCAGACTTAAAAATTAGGCACCAGTGGTTGCATGCACTTGGCCTGGAAGACCCGCCAAGAGCTCAAGTCTGCATTTTACACAGGATTGCTTCTCCAACGCAATAGAGGTGGAAATGGGCTTCTCCACACAGCTCGCGCTGAAAAGCGACGCAGTGCCAAACGCTGCTCCTCCTGCATGGACTCCACCACCGCAGCGGCGTCTTGATGTAAGTGATCTTATATATTGTAATCACAATTTATGGTTAGGTTAAAGTTAATCCTCTGGGGTCGACAAACGCGCTGGTGCATTTTGCTGGATTTTTTCACATAGCGGGAAAATATGAATATGCCTACAGAGAGCGCGCGCTATTGACATCAACTCGATAAAACTCATCAGATGCATGTACTTTACGTTGTATTGTGACCCAAATATTGCCAGTGGGTGGAGTCAGGCTCTGACCAGGGGTTTAGTTACCCTTTAAGTTCCTTTGATACCCATGGCTTATTATTTGGAAATAATTTATACGTTTTCGTGGGTAGAACTGACTCAACACAAAAATTGATAAAATCGGAGACCACATTTGTGTGAGTATCCAGATCAGGGGATTCAAATGTTTCCCACAAAGTACACTCAAAACATCCTTAAAGGCACCTAATACTCTCTTCATTCCAAATCTTTACAGTCTTAATCTGAGGCTTTTGGCTTTCAAGAAGTCTTTGATATTTGGGTAGAAGATTAACAACGCTATGATCAGATCTACCCAGAGGAGGTAGCGTCGAGGCAGAAAAGGCACCTTTAACGTTCCCATAACACTTGTCCAGACTCCAATGTCTTATTTTTCCTGGTGCAACAGTTCACATACTGGTAGTATGTCCTCAAACAGTTTTTCAAGACAGAATCCAGACAGGAAGCGAGAGATCCAGGAAGGTGAACCACTCGAGGAAAACCAGCGGAAACAGGAGTGACGGGTGCTCAATGCTCCAGTGAAGCCTCACAATGGTCTGACAAAGACAGGACGAATCACAGACAATAAATAGGGTGCTCGATGAGGATCAGCTGGCGCTGATCAGCCGGGATAACGAGACATGCCCACAACACACAGACAGCGAGGGCGAGACAGTGACCCCATGAACCGTGACAGTACAGTACAGCCACACTTTTTGACCAACGACCTATACGGGAGGTTTCAGCCGGTGGCGATCGGCTTGAACCTTGGTGCGCGCACCCACCTGGAGGAGAGTCTCATGGGCTCTCCTCCATGTGTGGTGACACCTCTGGACGAAAGCGTGAGCGGAGGGAACAGCGACTTCGGATTCCAGACTAGGAAAAATAGGTGGCTGGTAACCTAGTCTAAACTCAAACGGAGAAAGGCCCGTGGACGAAACTGGTAACGAGTTATGAACGTACTTAACCCAAGAGATTTGTTGGCTCCAGGAGGAAGGATTCTGAGAAACCAGACATCTTAATACTTTTTCTAAATCTTGGTTGGCACGCTCAGCTTGAACGTTAGTCTGAGGATGAAATCCAGATGACAAACTTACACTCGCCTCCAGTAAACAACAAAACTCTCTCCAAAATTTGGAAATAAACTGGGGTCCCCTGTCAGAAACCACGTCTGTTGGGAGGCCATGAATGCGAAAGACATGATTAACGACAGTAACCGCTGTCTCCTTAGCTGAAGGTAATTTGGTTAAGGGAATAAAATGTGCCGCCTTCGAGAACTGGTCCATTATCGTCAAAACGACAGTATTACCCTGGGTGGGAGGGAGGGAGGGAGGGCCGTGACAAAATCTAGCGCGATATGGGACCAGGGTCTCGAAGGGACAGACAGCGGTTGGAGCAACCCATCCGGGGGTCGATTGGAAGTCTTGCCACGGGCAATTGAACAGGCCAAAACAAATTCCCAAATATCATGAGCCATAGAAGGCCACCAGAATCGTTGTTTGACCAAAAATCTGGTTCGACTAACTCCTGGATGACATGCCACATTGGAAACATGACCCCACCGAATAACGTCGGACCGGACTCCCTCCGGCACAAATAACCGACCAGGTGGGCAATTGGAAGGCCGTGCGGACCTTCGACTCGACCTCCCATGTGAGTGTAGAAACAATGAGTTTCTCAGGTAGAATGTATTCGGGAGTAGACGGGTTGTTCGGAGCGGTCAAAAATTAGAGACAAAGCATCAGGTTTGATGTTCTTAGAACCTGGACGATACGAAAGCAAGAAGTCAAAGCGACCGAAAAAAAGTGCCCACGATCCTGCCTGGAGTTTAGTCGTTTGGCAGACCTGATGTATTCAAGGTTCTTATGACTGGTCCAGACGATAAAGGGTTCCCCCGCTCCCTCTAACCAGTGACGCCATTCTTCCAATGCTAACTTGACTGCCAACAACTCTCTGTTACCAATATTGTAGTTACGTTCGGCAGTCGATAAGTGATGAGAAAAGAACGCGCAAGGGTGCATCTTGTCGTCCGCGGAAGATCGCTGGGAAAGTACTGCACCTACCCCCACCTCTGACGCGTCGACCTCCACCACAAACTGACGTAAGGGATCTTGAGGTTGGTAAATGCCGCTTCTGCAGCATTAGACCACCTGAACGCCATTCTGGTGGAGGTCAAGGCAGTCAGAGCAGCGGCTAGTTGGCTGAAATTACGAATGAAACGTCGTTAAAAATTGGCGAATCCCAGGAACCTCTGCGGGGCCTTGCGGGAATCTGGAATTGGCCAATCTACCACAGCCTTATCCTTGTCAGGATCCATGCGCACTCCTCGGACGAGACAATGTACCCCAAAAACAGGACTGACTGTGCATGAAACGTGCACTTCTCTGCCTTGACAAAAAGCCCATTCTCTAGCAACCTTTGAAGCACTCGTCTGACATGTTGAACATGTTCCTGGAGAGATGAAGAAAATATCAATATGTCATCCAGGTAGACATAAATGAACCGATCAACCATGTCTCTCAACACATCATTGACGAGTGGTTGGAAAACGGCGGGGGAGTTGGACAGGCCAAAGGGCATAACCAAGTATTCAAAGTGTCCCCTGGGGGTATTGAAAGCCGTTTTCCACTCATCCCCCCTTCTTATGCGGACCAAATGGTAGGCGTTACGTAGGTCCAATTTCGTGAAAAGAGACGCTCCCTGCAACCGCTCGAAGGCTGAAGACATCAACGGCAAAGGATAGGTATTCTTTACAGTGATGTTGTTCAGCCCTCGGTAGTCAATACATGGTCGCAGGGAGCCATCCTTCTTCCCCACGAAAAAGAACCCCGCGCCACCGGGAGACGAAGAAGGACGGATGATCCCGGCAGCCAGAGAATCAGAAATAGATTTCTCCATGACCTCCCTCTCAGGAACAGAGAGCGAGTATAACTTGCCCTTAGGCAGAGACGTACCTGGCAGTAAATCTATAGCACAGTCGTAGGGATGATGCGGAGGAAGAGAAGCAGCCCGGGACTTACTGAACACTTCCTTCAGGTCGAGATACTCAGGTGGCACATTAGACAGATTCACTGGCTCCTCCTGCAACACAGAACAAGAAACAGACGGACAAGCAGACACAAGACAAGAGGCATAACAACGGTCACTCCAGGCAGAAACTGTATTCTGACCCCATTCTACCCTGGGTTGGTGTTGAACCAACCACGGATGTCCCAATACCACTGGTGCGAATGGTGAACTGGTGATGAGGTAAGAAGTCTTTTCGGTATGGTTTCCAGAGGTGATTAAGAGTGAGAACACATGTAGACTGAGTGATGCCTGGGAGCACCTGTCCGTTAATGGCGTTGACTGAAATCTTGTGCTCAAGTGAAGTGACCGGAATATGAAGATGTTCGACCAAAGAACAGTCTATGAGGTTACCCTCAGATCCTGAGTCCACCAATGCCTGGCAGATGTGGAATTGGTCTGCCCATTGCGGTCTTACCGGGAGGAGAGTCGCTGATGAGGATTTCACCACTGATATTCCTCCGTTCTACTGTCGGGCTTGGTCTTTTACTGGACAGTCAATGAGAAAGTGTCCAGCCGTGCCACAGTAAAGGCAAAGTCCTCTTGTCTTCCTACGGTCCCTCTCCTCCCGGGAAAGCTGAGCTCGACCAACCTGCATCGGTTCTTGATCAATTGGGGGGCTGACCGTGTTCCCACCTCTGATACTGGAGTACTCAGAAAATTCTGGAATCAGGGTCTGGTGTGATCTGGCAGTGCTTCATATTGCCACCTAGCCGCCTGGAGTGCATACTACATCGAATTTCACACACTTTTGCGTCACCATATGCACGCAGATTTCCCCCCCATAACGCTCGTCTAAACGCAGAATAAAAAGTGATAACGCAATGCCACTTTTGCGTTTTCTCTTCAGGTCGTTTCCGTGAAACATAGCCTAAATCTCCTTTTGAACACGGTCAGCCAACCCATGCAGGAACATGTCCCACTGCGCCTCCTCGTTCCATTTACACTCGGCTGCCAGGGTATGGAACTCGATGGAATAGTCGGATACTGACTTGTTGTTCTGGCGGAGATCGGTGAGTTTGCGGGCAGCCTCCCGGCCCGTAACCGCACGATCAAATACCCGTCTCATCTCCTCACCGAGTGCTTGGAACGAGGAACTAGAGGTCTGCGCGGGACTGTTTTTTAAGTCCCGCTCCCGCCCGCTCCCGCTGGGGTTATATCCCGCACCCACCCGTTCCCGCAATATATACACTATTTGTTCACCCGCTGACCGCTTAGAATAATTTTCTTCCCGACCCGACCATCCCGCTTTAATATAGATCTCCCAGAATTTCACATGTACATTTTCACAGAGAAAATAAAAATGTAGTCTGCACAAACTTTTTGTTTATTATTATTTTATTCGCCTTGTTAATATACAAAATGTAACATTTTGCTGCAGACAGTAGGGGAAAAAATATCGCAGCGAAAAAAAAAGAAGTTTAGGCTATTATTTTTATTCGTATTATCAAAATTCGTAACATTTTGCTGTTAAGCAAGTACAATCAATGCATGACAGAAAGAACCGTTACTGGTCCGTGCGTGCAGCGCGTGCATAACGGTCCTGAGTAGCCTACAGGGCAGATAAGTGGTCGATAAGATTAAGATTAGGTAAAGCGAAGATATGCTGTTCTGAAAGAACGTCGGCGTCGGGTATTGAATGACCGACCGCTCCCGTTCAAATTACACCAGTGTTACCGACCGCTACCGTTTTTTAGTCGGAAATTTAATCCCGCGGCGCAAAATATCTGGTCGGGTCCCGCGGATCCCGCGGGACAGCCGCGGGAATGCAGACCTCTACGAGGAACAGCAGGGATGTTATTTCTCCCACACCGCCGTTCCCTACAGAGCCGCGCGTCCCGACAACAAAGTCATTACCAGTGCCACTCTAGACTGTTATGTGGCGAAGGTCACTGGTTGAAGAGAGAAAAAGATGGAACATTTAGTCAAAAATACTCTACAGAGACTAGGCTCACCAGAATATCTCTCAGGGGTGGGGATGCGCGGCTTGAGCTGGTTGGCGATTTTACATGGCTCGTGGGGAACAGGCGGCGGGGGTGTCGCAGTGGGAGCCCTCAGTTGTTGTAATTGAGTGGTGAGCTCGGACACCTGCGTTACCAGTGCCTGTACAGCCCGACCAGTAGCAGTCATCTGTTCCTCTTGACGATCCATCCGAACGACGTTGTTCGAAAGAAATTCCTGAAGCTCAGCTGCATTCGCTGGATGCATGTCATGGTCAGATCGTTCTGTCACACTCTGTATAGAAAGAACGAGAGTAGAATCCAATTGCGAGAAAACAGCAATATTTATTATAAACAGGAAAAGTAGTGAAGCTGGTCTGCGTTGATAGAACAGAGTAGATGAGGCACTGGCAACGCAGGGACGCAATGGGCAGATAAATCCAGGCAGAATCCAGACAGGAAGCTAGAGACCCGGGAAGGCGAACCACTCGAGGGAAACCAGCAGAAACAGGAGTGACGGGTGCTCAATGCTCCAGTGAAGCCTCACAACGATCTGACAAAGACAGACGAATCACAGACGGATAAAAAGGGTGCTCGATGAGGATCAGCTGGCGCTGATCACCCGAGATAACGAGACACGCCCACAACACTAATACACACATCACTGACAGACAGCGAGGGCGAAACAGTGAACCCATGAACCGTGACAGAGACAGAGTATCAAGTCTTTGTGAAAGTTGATATAACACATCAGAGACTTTAACTGAGTTTGCTAGCGGATGTATATAAACCACAGTAAAAACCAGCTGTGGGAACTCCCAAGGAAGATAGAATGGTCTAAGTGATACACTCAGTAGTTCGATATCAGGAGTACAGAGAGATTCTCTTACCACCACTTGTTTACACCAGTTGTCCCTAATGAGAAAACAAACTCCACCACCGCGTGACTTTGCCCTGATATCCGAGTCTCGATCTGTTCGATACACCGTGAAGCCAGTTGGTATTCAACCTCACTTGACGGGGTGCTCTCATTCAGCCATGTTTCTGTGATTGCCAGCACACATGCGTTTCTGTATTCATGCAAGTAGTTTAGATTTGCTGTTAATTCATTAATTTTACCCCTCAGGGACTGGGCATTCATTAATAAGGTCGTAGGCAAGGGTAATTTATTTCCATTCTTTTTAGTCACTGGTGAATCCCACCTCTCTTTCCTCGTCTCCGTTTCCTTTTGGTTTGAGTAATCTTGTCTTGTGAAGATTGCAGATAACTTGGTATGGGATGATAAGATGTGGTCTCCGCATATTTACTGCACTGGAGTAAGAATTCTCGGCTGTACTGAACAACACCACCTGCGGCGTTTTCGGCATTTAGTGCATTGAATAAACTGATACTTAAAATCCAGATGAGTCCAACAGTCCGTCCATGAAACTCCATTGTTGCGAATTATACACCACGTCAGCAGTCAAGTTTAAAAAGAAAGAAATATAGAAACAACGAAACGTACTCAACAAACAAACAAATCAAAGGCGCAAGTGAAACACACAGCAGGTCGCCACAGAGCAGCGTCCATAATGCAGTTTATTTAAAGGGTTATCCACAATCGTAATCCAAATCCAGGCAAGGGTCATACACAAACAAACGATCCAAACAATAACAGATTAGGGATGAGGCAAAGAGAGAAATCCGAGGGGACAACTAATCTTCCTCTCTTTCTTATCTTTCTTTCTAACCAATCTTCCTTTCTTTCTAACTAATCTCTTTCTTTCGTTCTAACTAATCTTTCTTTTTCTTTCTAACTAATCTATCTATCAAACTTTAAACTACTTTAAACTTTATTCAAACTCTCTGGTCCGGATTTCTCAAGCCAACTTAGTTTGTCTCAACTAACCTTTTTTTCTAGTTATAATAAATATACATTTGACGAAAGTGGCCCTGACTGAATTGTAAATTTGTTATGAATTGCCTATTGGACTACAAGAGTGATGTGCATAGCACTTCTTTACACGTCTTTAGAGTGAGAATGTGTTGCTCTTCCACTGGTTTCTGGTGGTTTTATCTGGTGGTTTTGAACTCTGTGTGGTTGCAGTTCTCAGCTCACAAATTCTGACTGTGGTTTCAGGGATAGGCCTTTTTTATGTCAATTTAAACGTCAAAGGTATGTCAATTTATGTTATTTCCACTACAAGTCTGTGTCTATTATATTAATATGATCTTTTCTCTATTGGGGGCCTAATGGTTAGAGAGTCAGACTTGTAACACAAAGGCCGCAGGTTCCATTCTCAAGAATGATAGGTAATGTCACTACTCACTGCTCCTAATGTGTGTGCACTAAGGACAAATTCCCAGTATGATAATAAAACTTAATAAAAAAAACCTTAATGAATGACGGAAAATCATGGGGAAAGACTTAATAAGACTTAAGACTATGGACTGCAGATGTAAATTAGCCTGTCGCTAACTCTGGTACAATGCATAAAATGGTAACATTTATGTTGGAAATTGTACATGGTCCTTAAGAAAAAAAAGAAAGAATAATTTCTACACTACATTTACAGAGGTGCTATATAATTTCACTTACAGCTTTTAAACATTTAAGTAAAAATGGTTTAAGTAAATATGATCTGTTTCTTACTGAAACACAGTCAGAGCTCAGAAGTGAGATCTGAGATCAAACCAGCAGATAAATCAGAAACCAGCAGATAAACCAGAAACCAGCAGATAAACCAGAAAACAGCAGATAAACCAGAAACCAGTGGTAGAAAAGAGAAGAAAGAGCAAAAACACAGTCAGAACGAGAGAAGAAATCAAGCAAGACTGCAAACGTTCTCATGCCATGAGCACAGCGCTGCAGAAATCTCCTGAATATATCTAGGTAAGACACGGTTGTTTATTTTACTTCATTTTTAGTTATTAAAGATGAACTGACATGACATGTGATACAGACTACCCTTATGAAAATATATAATTCCCTATATATGAATGATCAATATATGAAATGGTTTCATATATTGTAATATATGTGTTCATATATTACAATATATTGAATAATACATAAGGAATTGACGCTTTTTATATATTGAAAAATGTGACAATATATTTACTAATATATCATAATGTATGTAATTTTATATTCAGTAATACACTTCATTAGATGTATATGTGATCAGATATGGTACTGTATGTGTAATATATTGCAGATATATTAAGTCATGCAACATAAACACACACATATGTAGAGAAAAATATAATGTAATATATTTATTATATATTTTAATTATTTACATTATAAATGTTTCATATTTTCAAAGGCACAAGCACACCTGCATGTAATAAAGTATTTAGCCAAGAGACTATCACTGTGTTGAAGAGAGCACAGACATTACTTTTAAAATATAATAATTATAGTCTTAACCCCTTGACGCCTGAATTTATTTACAATTAAATAAAAAAATATATTATGTGTGTTTCTGGCTCCAAGCTGATGCTAAATTAAGTTGAGATTGTTAATTTGTCTATACCATATAGAATAGATATAAATTTAGGTATGTTGCAAATTAGCGACAACCAGAGGCGCCGCAATAGGGCAGGCAAGCCAGGCAATTGCCTGGGGCCCCACATTTTAAGGGGGCCCCCCGAGGGCTGATCATTCAAATAATCAGGAATGTTAATATAAAGCCGCAGCGACAGCTCTGCATCCCCCTTAATGGGGCCCCTTTCTCGTTACGCTGGTTATGCTTTTACCGTCTCGCCTCAGCCGCCTTTTTCAAACCGGAGCAGCGATTCGCGGGTATGTAGAAAATCCATGATTCGATTTGTTAAACACGAAGAGGACTTATCTGTCTGGCAGGGCACTGCATGAGGCGGCAACGCGATTACTTGCATTTTGCTATAAACAGTGGAAATGACTTAAAAAAATACTATATTTTTGTCCATACAGAAAAGAATGATGCATCAGTCGCAACTACTTTTACTTGACTCTAACTACTAAACTCACAATAACAAGTAAACGTTGTGCTTTCGTAAAATAAAATAAACAATCAGGGCGCGCTTTCGTGGTCTCCGTGAACTGGAGCGTGTCTCAAAAATAAACAGAAACACGGCGTAGGGTATACATACATGATATAGCCTATGCTTGATATGTCCACTTTTAAACGAAAAAAAATTGAATGGAAAGCAATTATCATCTGATTATGTAATCCGTATGGTATGAAAGATGAATTTCTTTCTAAAGGCACATGCACTTTACAGCAGAAATGAATGAAGATATGTTTGCAGCACGCTGAAAAAAACAGCAACATTTTGTCACATTTAGCTTCAAACAATGTTTAAAAAACTGGTATGAATTTTTGGTAGGTAGGCTATGTCACTTTTTAGCACATTTACAACAATATTTGTCAACTTAGAGATATTTTAAATAGTTAAATCTAAATATTAAATGTTACACCTAAATGTTAAATTTAAATGCTGAATCTAAATCTAAATGTTAAATCTAAATGTTAAATCTGAATCTAAATCTAAATGTTGAACCTAAATGTTACGAGTGAAACTAAATATTTAACTATGCAAATTTAAAATGCCGGTAACTGGAAGTGCCAAAATAAAAGCTCGAGGAGGTCGAAATCACTAATTTAGAATAAATTAAAATGCCTCGTTATGTAAGACATATTTAGCCTGCTTTTGCGGCGAGATTTATGCATGCGCTTGGGCGCAGCATGTATTCCTCCATTCACCCAGTATTTAGCAGAAATTAATATAAACGTGCTATTAGTATTAGTAGAAAAAAATACTAATAGCTTTAAAAAACAATTTAATTATTAACTAAAAAAATAAATAAGATTAAATTAAGATGTTAACTATATATTTCTATTTAGCATTGTTCCACCACGTAATTTAAATTACAGTTTTAAGGTGACAATCTGTTACACGTTAGAAGATTTACTGTATCTTGAAGATTGTTGAATTGCATCTTCTTTTATAAAGATGAAGATTGACCTTTCGTTAATTAATTTTTTTTTTATTAATTAAAAAACACGTAAAAATTAAACAAATGCTCTTTTAGATGTTTTGTGTAGATGTATTAAGATGTATTAACAAAACAAATCTATTCTAAAGTGTATATATTATATATTACCACAGTAACCTGATGATACATCTCACTGTCCTTTAGGCATGGCCATCTCGACTAGCCTACCGCACACGCTCGCACGTAGTGTATAAAACATATATAAAATACATATATATTAAAAAAAAGGCCTCATTGATTAATTTTGCCTGGGGCCCCCACACAGTGTTGGTTCGCCTCTGGCGACAACAGGCATTTAGGGTAATTTTTTTTTACAAAATGGTAAAATTAATAAAACACATTTTCCCATCTCAGGTATGTCAATTTTATTCATGGCACAAAGTTATTTAGAACTTATAAACTTTAATTGACAAATTAATGAATCTTGACAACAGCTAGAAACAAAACACTCTCCTACTCCCTAACATTGACAATAGTTTTTATACATTCCATGTTACACTTTGTTTAACTCGTTCCTTGTTTCTCCAGTGCATACATTATATATTCTTATAGTGTTATATCCTAACATGCTATTTTTTGTGAAAAGAAAAAAAAAAGACATTTTTTTTTGGGCTGAAACCATCTAAATCAGGGATTCCCAGGGGTACGCGAGTTACCACCAGGGGGTGCGCGAGAGGACAAATGTAATGGCGGTCTGTTTTTTTAAGTGGGATTTTTTCCACACAATAAAAAAAAAAAAAACATGAACAGTAAACATTTCCTTTGTAAATACCTTTTTCTTTTTATTTTATATATAAAAAACTATAATTTATTAGTTTTTGATAAAACAAATACATATGAAATGCACAACGACACACCTAAAGTCGCTCACGCACATACTTTTTTTTTTAATTTTTTTTATTGAAACAATAGCAATTTACAAAACCAAATAGGGAACAATACAATGCCTATTGCAAAATATACACTTTTCCAATCATATTTCCATCATAAATGTCAATGTGTGTAAATACAACACATACAATAACAACAAACAAAACAAACATTCTTTAACCATTTTAGAGGGGGTGCAAGAAAAAAATAAAAAATAAAAAAAATAATAATACAGGTAAAAAATCTTACCAAACTTAAAAGGAAAGAGACTCATACATAGATGTATACAATTCTCCAAGGGTTTGATTATCTTTGGATACGTGTTTTAAAGATTCCAAGTATTTTTTACATTCATTTTTAAAGTAATTTAAAGAGGGTTTACTGTTACTCCACTTACTTTTGTGTATATGGTATTTTCCCATTATAATAATAATGTTTAAATTGTATGACAACTTTTCCGAAAGACCATCTGCATAAACCAAAACCTGAGACAAAATTAGTAATGGATTATCATTGTTGATATCAATTTTTAACCAACTGAAAAGATCCTGCCAAAATTTCAATATTACTGGACAAGCAAAAAATAAATGATCAATGCGGTTTCAGGCTCTTTTAAACAGAAAACACAAGGATCTACCTCAAAACGGAATCTTTTGCGTAAAACTTCAGCAGCGGGATACACATTATTAATAATCCTAAACTGGATATCCTTAATTTTAGGTAAAATTGGCCATTTCAGGTAATTACAGAATTTGTTTTTAAATGTTTCATTATCAAATTGTTTTAATTTGGAAGGTTTATTAAAATCTGAATATAACTTACATTTTAATACATTCCCTATTACTTTGTTATTACATTTTTTGTCTCCTATATATACTTCTCCAATCTTTAACTCGGGCAGTTTAACATATACCTTTGAATATGTAAGAGTGTTTTGTATCAGTTGTTTTAAAGCAAGAGGGATGGCTTTGCACAATGTATTAAATTCTCTAAAGGAACATTTTATCTCAAATTTCTCCATGAATGTATTATGCTGAATAATTTGATATGTTTCATCTAAAAGATCAGCAACATATAAAACTTTTTTTTCATACCACTCTTTTTTGAATACTGTCTTTCTGTTTATTGTAATGGTTCTGTTATTCCATAATGTGGAACAATGTGGTGAAACATTTTGGGTGAATATCATTTTCCAGTAGTATAAAATCTGTTTGTGGAATTTTGAAAGCTTGATTGGCAATTTGGAAACCTCAAAATCACATTTCAGCAGAAACTCTAATCCTCCAACTTGCTCGAAAACAGACTTTGGTATATGAAAACACATTGAGTTAGGCTGGGCTAAATACATTTTAATCCAATTCAGTTTAAGTCGGCTACTCCAACCATTGATTCAAATTCAGAGGCTTTCAGACCTCCATTTTTATATTCTTTGATCATCTGAGATTTTTTAATATAATGAGTTTTGTTCTTCCATATAAAATTAAACAAGATAGAGTTTACCTTCTTTATCAGTTGAGGAGAAACATAAAGAGAGTAACATGGGTAAATAAGTTTAGATATGCCTTCTGCTTTGGTCAAGAGTATTCTGCCCATGATGGACAGATCTCTCATAAGCCAATGATTAAGGGATTTTTTCATACTATCAATTTTCTCTTCTATATTTACTAATTCTCTCATATGAATTTCGTTAAATATTTTTAAACCTAAATATTTCACTTCAGAATGAACAGGAATGGATTCTATATTGTCTTCATTACATGGAAACAGAGGAAAAAGTTCAAATTTTTTTTTAATTTAGGCATAAGCCTGATGCTCCAGAAAAAAAAAGAAATAATATTCAGAGCTTTTTTAACTATAGATTTGTCTTTTAAAAAGATTGCTGTATCATCTGCAAATTGACTAATTCGATATTCATAATCAGAAATGGTTATTCCTTTTAATTGAGGATGGTTGACAACTAAATAAGCTAACATTTGAGTGCATAGTATGAACAGTTTTGGAGAGATTGGACAGCCTTGTCTAATTCCACGTAAAATTTCAATTCTAGGAGTCATGCCTGGATTAAGTGATATATAACTATAAATGTTGTTATAGAACATTTTAATAACCTTGCAAAACCCTTCCCCAAACCCAAACATTCTAAGCGTTGTAAATATAAATTCATGCTCCACAGTGTCGAATGCTTTAAAAAAATCTAAAAACAGAATGAAACTTTCTGACTGTATCAGTGATTGATAATCGATCATATCCAATATTAGTCTAATATGGTTTTGAATATATCTTCCCTTTATGAATGCTGATTGATATTCCTCTACAAGTTTTTCAAGTACCAATTTAAGACGATTAGCATACACCAGGGCAAGTAATTTATAATCTGTACATAACAGAGTTATTGGCCTCCAATTATCTAATAATAACAACTCTTTTTTAGGTTTAGGTAGCAGGGTTATTAAACCTGTTTTCATAGTAGGTGATAAACTTCCTTCCTGAATGCATTCTAAAAATGCATTATATAATAGTTTCCGAATATCTTTCCAAAAATGTTTTAAAAATTCAGTAGATAAACCATCTATACCTGGTGATTTACAATTACTCATTTGTTTTAAAGCTATATCCATTTCCTCTAAGGTCAACTCATCCTCAATTAAAACTTTGTCTTCCTCTTTCAGTTTATGTATTTGATTTCTAATATTCCCAAATAAAGAATCGCAATCGGCTTTATTATAATTGGATTTATAAAGGTTAGAATAGAAAAGCAAAATTTCATTTTGAATCATTTTTGGATCATCTGTTATAATTTCATTAATCTTAAGATGGTTTATCTTTTTCTTCGTTTGTCTTTGTTCTCTTACGAGAGGTTCTCTCGTATTGCGTAGTTGCTACGCTACGGGAAAGCCTTTCTTTCTCGAGATACTGAAGCCAAAAATTATCCTTAATTTTTATAATCTTGTCAACGCAGTGCGGCAGCCTGCAGACCTAGGGCAGGCTTACTAGCGTGCCCATTGGCTGCCCTGCGGCAACTGCAGCAGCCTACCGCTGAGCCCTTGGCGTGACGTCACGACCAATGAGCGCGCTTGGCGCGCTTAATGCGTCACAGCCCGCGAAAAGGGGTGTGGCTTAGCGTATATAAACAGGGCTCAGAGGCTGCTTCTCTGGTTTCTGTCTTTTCAGCGAAGCTCTCCGCATCGCTGTACTCTGAGGAAGCCGCCGTCGAATCAAGCGACCAGCACGCCGAGGATCTCAGACTGAGGATGCCGGCCGCCTTCGCCGCCTTCAGCTTTCCCTGCCTGCTTCGCTATCCGGCGAATATATCCTTTTACTGCTCTGTGTTGTGTGTGTTTGTGTGTTCGCCCCGCGACACACTTTGCATCTAAAAGAGCGCGAGGCGTTGTTTCAAATGCCTCGCTCGTCCTGTGGCTCGTGCAGAGCCACGCTCAGCGACAGAGACCGCCATGTATCTGCGCTCTCTGCCTGGGTTTCCCACGCAGCCGCGCCCTTTCCTCGGGCGGCTGCGAACAATGTGAGGATTTGCCAATGTCGACCCTGCGGGCTCGACTCGCCATGTTTGATGATCCTCCCCCTTCTCCGGCTGCCTCTTCCGGGCCGCGTAAGAAGAAACGCCGCTCTCAAAGGCCTTCCGAGCCGGTTATGACAGCTGAGCGCTCGCCGGAGCCCCTCCCGCGAGCCTCGCTATCTCCTTCTCCCCCGCCCTTCACCGACGCGCAGCGGCCGGCCTCTGCATGCCCGCACTGCCGTCGCCTCAGGGGATGAAGCAGTCCAGCTGGTTACTCCCCTCTGTCAAGCCGCGCAAACGGCGCCGCTCACAAGGGATGTCAGAACGGACGGTCACGGGCTATAGCTTCCTTTACGTTACAAGAAAGCTACCCCCCCCCCCCCCCGGATGACGCACGCCCTCTCCCCCTCTGTTCGAGCCGCGCAAGGCGCCGCTCACAAGGGATGTAAGAAGTAGACGGTCACGGGCTGGCTTCCTTTACGTTATAAGAAAGCTACCCCGCGTCTCGGTCGCGCACGTCACTCACCGGCCACCTCCGTTTCTCACACATTTCTCAGTCCCCTCCTAGCTCAGGCGACTAGAAATATCTATATTGCAGTAAACGAGCCTGTTTTTATACACGCACGCCTGCAAACAAACGATGTCACAGCACATGATGACATCTTCCCGCTCTCTCTCCCTTTGTTCGAGCCACGCAACTGCGCCGTTCTCAAAGGATATCAGAGCGGACGTCACGAGCACCGGCGAAAGGAGGAAGAGAGTGTTCTCGTCCCGCCTAGGCCGGACTACCTCCAATTTCTCGCATATTTCTCAGTCCCCTCCAAGTTCAGGCGGCTGGAAATACTAATACTGCAGTAAACGAGCCTGTTTTAATACACGCGCGCCTGCAAACAAACGCCGAAACGAAACACCGCTCGGTCATATTCTCGCACTGACTGGAAGCTCATGTATGCCCCTGTGGCTCAGTGGCAGAACATTAGGCTTCCACGCGGGAGACCCGTGTTCTAATCCGGCTCTGGCGGCAGAAATATATTTTTTTCTGCTTGCTTCTCCGAGCTCGCGGCCAGCTTTCTTACATACAGAAAGCAAACCCGCATCTCACGGGATACATATTTCTCAGTCCCCTCTAAGTTCAGGCGGCTGGAAATACTATACTGCAGTAAACGGGCCTGTTTTAATACACGCGCGCCTGCAAACAAACACCGAAACGAAACACGATGCTCGGTCATATGCTCGTACTAACTAGATGCCCATGTGTGCTCCTGTGGCTCAGTGGCAGAATATTACGCTGCCGCATAGATTTTTTCTGCTGGCTTCTCCGAGCTCGCGGCCAGCTTTCTTACATACAGAAAGCGAACCCGCATCTCACAGAATGGTGCTTGAGTATTTATGAGCGTCTAAACATATGAGCCATCAAAGCATTTGCTTTATAACGCCTATGGTGTTACAAGTGTAGAAAATGTGCCCACTCCCATGTGCTCACTGCTACACACAAACACGGTCTCCCCGGTAACGTTTACAGAGCGCACTCTCATAAAGCGGACACATGCCGCTTGAGTACTAAGTGTAGTAAATGTGCCCACAACTCTGTGCTCACACCTAGCTGCTGCCCGCTCTGTCACACAGTTACCCCGGGTTGCAGATCCTCTAAAGCTCACAAACATTCCGGCTCTGGCCGAAGGTGTCATAAGTGTAGAAAATGTGCCCACTCCCATGTGCTCACTGCTTCACACAAACAGGGTCCCCATGGTAACCCGCATAGAGCGCTCTCTCATGAAGCGGACGCAAGCCGCTCGAGTATTAAGTGTAGAAAATGTGCCCACAACTTTGTGCTCACACCTACCCGCTGCTCGCTCTGCCAGTCGGTTACCTTGGGTCGCAGACCCTCTAAAGCTCCCAAACACTGGCCGTGTCATAAGTGTAAACTCTGCGCCCGCTCACGAGCATGCGCACTCACTTTTAGACATTATAAGCCCCACGCCACTCTCGCGCCTGGGATGTTTGAAAGCAAATCACGCTCCATCCGATGGGACCGAGCTACTGAATGCTGTACAGTCGGCCAATACTGTTTACCAGCCCCCGTGTTCGAGCACCAGCGGCGCGCACGCCGCTCCATCCTCTCTGATACAGGTTCCCCATCCCGCGCAGCGCGGCGATCTGAACCCAGAGACCATTCGACCCCTAGCTATGCATGCGGAAGCATGGGAAGCGATTCAGGGCGCGTCAGAATGGGTGCTGAATACTATAAAACACGGCTATTCGCTTCAATTCGCTCGTCGCTCTCCGCGCTTTACAGCACAGACGGAGACGAGAGTGAGTCCAGAAGCTGCGCACCTGCTTCAAGCAGAAATAGCAAAGCTGCTGCGCAAAGGGGCTATAGAACAGGTTCATCCTTCTCTGAGCGAGTCAGGCTTTTACAGCCGCTACTTCCTCGTACCCAAGAAGGACGGAGCGTTAAGACCTATTTTAGATCTGAGACATCTGAACAAAGCCCTCATGAGACGGCCGTTCAAAATGATCACAACCAGAAAAATCCTCGCGCAGATTCGCCCAGGAGACTGGTTTATCTCTCTCGATCTAAAAGACGCATACTTTCAGATCCAGATAACTCCCCGTCACAGGCCATTCTTGAGATTCGCCTTCAACGGTCGAGTATATCAGTACACAGTCCTGCCCTTCGGCCTGTCTTTGGCACCCCGTACATTTACGAAATGCATGGACACGGCTCTCGCTCCCCTGAGAAAACAGGGAAAGCGAATACTGAATTATCTGGACGATTGGCTTATTCTAGCGCAGTCAGAGACGGAACTTGTGTCTCACAGAACAGCGCTTCTCAGCCATCTGGAGGAGCTGGGTCTCTCGGTCAACTGGACCAAGAGCTCGCTATCGCCCCGTCAGTCAATTTCCTTTCTTGGAATAGAACTGGACTCGGTGGCTATGACGGCCAGACTGTCCGCCTACTCGCCGCATCCCTCCAAATAGGCAGCCGGGTTCCGCTGAGGACATTCCAGCGTATCCTGGGGCATATGGCCTCAGCTGCAGCAGTGCTCCAGCTGGGCTTACTGCGCATGCGCCCGCTTCAACGCTGGCTGAAAGCGCGCGTGCCCCACCGAGCCTGGGCGGCCGGCGGCTTGCGAGTCAGAGTGAATCAGGCCTGCATTTTAGCCCTGCAGCCCTGGCTGGCAGCCGAATGGTATCTCACAGGAGTGACTATGGGAGTGATTTCACACCGGAAAGTCGTCTCGACAGACGCTTCCAACTTAGGTTGGGGAGCGCTCTTCGAGGCAGACCGGTCTATGGCCGCTGGTCAGACCAGGAGAATCTCCTACACATAAACTGTCTAGAGATGCTCGCGGTCGAGAAAGCGCTCAAACACTTCCTCCCATTCCTCCACGGTCACCATGTTCTAGTCCACACGGACAATACATCGGTAGTGGCATATGTGAATCGCCAGGGCGGTGTCAGATCAAAGACGCTCTGCACCCTGGCGGAACGCCTCCTCGTGTGGGCTCAGCACTCTCTGCGCTCGCTGAGAGCCGCGCATGTGCCTGGCCACCTGAACGAGGGCCCCGACAGACTGTCCAGGGACAACGTTCCCCCTGGGGAGTGATCTCTACACCCCCAAACAGTCCAGTCACTGTGGCGCCGTTTCGGCAAAGCGAAAGTCGACCTTTTTGTGTCAAAAGACAACGCTCATTGCCCAGAGTTCTTCTAAGAACGAGGACGCGCTGGCCCAGACCTGGCCCAGCGGCCCGTTGTACGCTTTTCCCCCGGTCTCTCTGCTGCCTCAGGTCATCGAGAGAATCAGGGAAGCGCGCCACTCAGTGCTCCTCATAGCCCCATGCTGGGAGAACCAAGCTTGGTTCCCGGATCTAATGCAGCTGGCAGACTCAGCCCCCTGGCCGATACCGGTGAAGAGAGACCTTCTCTCTCAAGCCCGCGGCTCGATATGGCATCCCCATCCAGAGCGCTGGTCTCTGCATGCATGGAGCCTCAACGATTACACGCTGATCTGCCAGACGGGGTCATGAACACGATCATACAATCTAGAGCTCCCTCTACGAGGCGGCTCTACATGTCGAAATGGTCAGTGTTTAACACATGGTGCACTGCTAAGGGGCTCGATCCACAGACATGTGGGGTATCGCGAATACTGTGTTTCCTTCAAGAGCTACTGGACGCGGGCAGGTCCCCCTCCACGCTCAAAGTCTATGTTGCGGCCATTTCAGCGCTCTCTGTTTCAGAGCGAAGCCGCGCATTAGGAAGGAACGAGTTCGTCATCCGCTTCCTTAGAGGAGCCAGGAGGATGAACCCCCCGCGACCCCCCTCGGTTCCTATGTGGGATCTTTCTCTGGTCTTGGAGGCCCTGAGAGCGCATCCCTTCGAACCCTTGGAAACTGTGGATATGAAATACCTCACGCTCAAAACCGTTTTTCTGATAGCTCTGTCTTCAGTCAAACGAGTGGGAGACCTTCACGCGTTATCTGTTAACGCCGCGTGCCTCGAGTTCGGACCTAATGACTCCAAAGTCATTCTCAGACCGAGGCATGGGTACGTTCCCAAAATTTTGGGCACTCCCTTCAGAGCACAGGTCATTTCCCTCTCAGCCCTGCCAGAGCACGGCAGCGAGGCCGATAGTAATCTCCTTTGCCCGGTCAGGGCGTTGAGAAACTACATTTCACGGTCCGCCGCTTTCAGGCGCTCGGATCAGCTCTTTGTTTCGTTTGGTGGGCGCACCAAGGGTCTCACCGCCTCGAAACACAGCCTGTCCAGATGGATAGTGGACGCTATTGCTGCTGCTTATGCGTCTAAAGACCTGCAGTGCCCATTGGGCATTCGAGCTCACTCCACCAGAGGCATGGCCTCGTCGTGGGCGTGGTCCAGCGGGATTCCCATTCATGACATTTGTGCAGCGGCAGGCTGGGCCTCCCCCTCCACATTTGTTAGGTTTTACAACCTGGATGTTCCCGCCTTGCAGGCGAAAGTGTTATCAGTCTAAGTCTCGCGTATGCCAGCCCACTATCTGTGCGCGGGCTACGTTGTGTGATTTAGCTCTACTGGTTGAGCTGCACTATACAGGGAATTGTCAGTTCGGACCGGCCGTGCCGCTCCTAACCCCCTAGTGTGTGCTTATGTACGGCGCTAGCCCTCTTCGGGCCGCCCGGCTCTCTGCTATCACGTTCCCCGGGCTCTCCCTGGAACTCATTCAGTGGATGCTGGGCGCGCACGGCGTTGACAAGGGCGTTCCCGTAGCGTAGCAACTACGCAATACGAGAGAACCTCTCGTAAGAGAACGTTTCGGTTACTCACGTAACCTCTGTTCTCTCTAGAAGAGGGAACGAGTATTGCGTAGCCCGCCATGCTCGCGCCACGAGCTCATTTCGCTTCATGCGACAGAAACCAGAGAAGCAGCCTCCGAGCCCTGTTTATATACGCTAAGCCACACCCCTTTTCGCGGGCTGTGACGCATTAAGCGCGCCAAGCGCGCTCATTGGTCGTGACGTCACGCCAAGGGCTCAGCGGTAGGCTGCTGCAGTTGCCGCAGGGCAGCCAATGGGCACGCTAGTAAGCCTGCCCTAGGTCTGCAGGCTGCCGCACTGCGTTGACAAGATTATAAAAATTAAGGATAATTTTTGGCTTCAGTATCTCGAGAAAGAAAGGCTTTCCCGTAGCGTAGCAACTACGCAATACTCGTTCCCTCTTCTAGAGAGAACGGAGGTTACGTGAGTAACCGAAACGTTTTTCAAGTCCAAAAAAATATGATGAACTTTTTTCTCCCTCCTCAATCCATCGTGCTCTCGATCGAATATAAGCTCCATTTGCTTTTTCTGAATACAACTCATCTAGTTGAGATTGCAGTGACTGTATTTTTGCTGTATTTTCTGGTGATTCTTTTATATTAACTACCAAAGAATTTATTTCTCCAATCAGTTCCTTTTGTTTCTGTTTTCTCCTCACTGATAAAAATTTACCTGTATCAATTGCTATTTGTTTAACCTTAAATTTGAACCATTCCCATTTATTTAAGTTAGACATGTCTAGCTTATCAATCTCCTCAATAAGAGCCAATACTTGTTGGTGAAATCTATCATTCTTTAACAAGTCATTATTAAACTTCCAAATATTAGGAGAAATTGGCAGTTTCTTAAGAGAGAGAGACAGAGTAACCATACAGTGATCTGTAAGTGGGGCTGCTGTAATTTTACAATCAGAGACAAATTTACATAGTTCACAAGAAATAAGCCAATAATCTAATCTTGAACATTGACCATTTCCTGCGGGGTTAAACCATGTATACTGAATGCTGTTTGGGTTGGATACCCTCCAGTAATCAGCCACATTTACAGTTTCACAAAAAATTTAATATAGTGTCATTATACACAGAATGTGAAGTTCTCTGAGGTCTTCTGTCTAGCCGTGAATCAGGAGCAATTTTAAAGTCACCACCTATTATCACATTTTCTGCATTATACTTTTTTTTCCATTCATTAGCCAATTTTCCAAGTTTCTCAACATTTGTCTATTATCCACTTTACTATTATAACCATAATTATACAGATTAATATAACATTTATCAAGTAATTCTACTGCTATCATTAGCCAATGGCCTTCTGTATCCCCTTCGTGAAAAATTACAGAGCCTTCAAATCTGTTAAATAATACCATCACTCCAGCTGAATGCGAAGATCCATGTGCAAACAAGGCTAAATCACCCCACTGAACTTTCCAAAATCTTTCATCATTTAACCCAGAATGAGTCTCTTGTAAGAAAACACAGTTTGCTTTTTGTTCCTTGCAAATAAAAAAATAGCTTTTCGTTTAACACTGTTTTTTAACCCCCTAGCATTCAAAGATAGAAAAGAAATGGACATAAATTAAATGAACTTAACGTAACGTAACGTATATCTCAGCCCTTAGCAGAACCTCAATTTTAAACGCAGGAGTGAACATGTTGTCCTTAATTACTTTACAAAACCCTAACAGAACATAGTTCTTCCCTTAGTTAAACCTCTTTTCTTAAACAGTTTTTTTTTTTTTTTTTTTTTTCAGATTAATTCCATCTGATCATATCTGATTGCAGCAACCTTGAAAACTTTAGCGTGATCTACAGTACATGTTACCTTGAGAGCATCAGTTACGGGTCAACTCTTAGTCCATCAATCAGTGCATAGCCTTCTTTTAGGAACGCTCTCTTCCCGTTTTTCCTGGTTTCTTGCACTTTTGGCCACAACTTAGCACGAGCTTCGCGATCTTCCTTTGAAAAGTCTTCTTTGAAATGTATGTTCATCTCTTTACACACTCTTGCCTCTCTTGATTTCTTCCATACTTCATCACGCACAGTTCGCATCGCAAACTGAATGATCACGGGCCTGGGTAACTTGTTGGTAGCAGCGTCGTTTCTTTTTCCTAACCGATGCACTGTATCCACCGACTGCCGGACCTTCTCCACTGACCACGGAATCACCCTGGTAAGGATTCCAATCACCGCTTCTCTTGTATCTTCTATTTCCTTTTCTGGAAGACCGATCAGTCTGAGATCCCATCTTCTCTTCTAGCATGTATCTAGCATGCTCCAAACACTGCTGCCTCAGTGAGATGTTTTCTTTCCCTTAAGTCAGCTACTTCTTTTTTCAGTTCGCCGATGTCTTCTTTATTCATTTTAACTGCATGTGCATGTTCCTCCATTGTTTTTTCAATATTTTTCAGTCGTTGATCTTGCTCGTCAAATCTTTTAATTAGAGTTTGAATTGCATCGAAAATCAGTTCATTTGTTATCTCATCGGTTTGTTTAATTTTGTCTTTTGCCTTTGCTCTCATTTTCTAGGGATTCGGGCTGGGCAGAGGTGTATGGTCACATCTTGTTTTGGCAGTTCCTACCATCATGTCTTCAATTTCTTCTTCATCACATGCCTCCGCGAGAGCATTTAAGTTATAGTCGCCATGGTCATGAACATGATCAACTAGCCCGGTATCTGCTTGCTTGGAATTAGCCATCGTTTTCTTGTAAAGAGATGGAGCTAGGTTTTCATAAAAAGTCCACAAGTTAAATCAAACTTGAAAATAACTAACGTTAACTGCGGGTGGCTGTTCTTTAATCAGAGATATCAGTTTTAGGACATTTTCAATCTAATCTTCCTCAGAGCCTGCATAAACGCGACCGCTCACTACGCCATCTTGGAATTTCCCTGCCCGCTCACACACATACTACACACACGAGATGCGCGGAACTCTCCGCGCACATTCTCATATGAGACGCGCGCGCGCACACACAAACTCTCCACGCACATACTTATATGAGACACGCGGGCCACACAAACCACACACACAAACTCACGCACATGCACAATACCATAAAGATGTGGAAAAGTCTATCAAAAGTGTGGCTACATTTCTCCAGGCTCGATGCACTATTCGCGGTAAAATAATTGCTGCAAAGACCGGTGTTGTGCCGAATTTCGACTCCCTGCCAAATTATTACCCCCCTCGTTGAAGTCAGTACCTGATTGCCTAATCCTAATCCCTCCCCTAATCCTATCCCCTCCCCCACAACTAATCTAAACCTACCAATACTAGGGGGGTAATAATTTGGCGGGGGTAGAAATTCGGCATGACACCGGTACCGTGACAGATATGATGAAGCCCTTGACAGTGCACGGAGTAGGCCTAAACATAAGAGCAGAAAGTTGATCCGTCTTTTACTGGTAAATAAAGAGGTACCTTGTTGATCAGTCTGATAGTGTTTATATTGCAATAATGACCATGCAACTGAATGTACACTGCCGTTCAAAAATGTGTTGGTTAGTCAGATTTTTTTTTCAGTAAGGATGCATTAAAGTGATCAAAAGTGACCTTAAAACATGTCACATGTGTAATGTTACAAAATATTTCGTTTTTAAATAAAACTAAATTACGCGGCTGAAAATAACCGTGCCTTCTGTTACTGAGCCTGTGTCTGTCACTCGTCCTCTTTAAAGTGGAAGCTTGTGTGTAGCTTTGTTGCATTATATTAAAACTTTGTTGATGTTGTTATTGTCATGCGTGTTCTGGTTATTTGCGCATGATTAAACATGAGTCTTTATATGGCGATAAAACAAAGCTTTGTTGAGTTATTTTTTTGAAGTGGGGATTGGGGGTGCGCCAACCCGGTTGGGACATAGTAGGGGTGCGCAGGAAAAAAGTTTGGGAACCGCTGATCTAAATACAGCATTGTTATATGTAGCCATTATAGCCCAATCCAGCCGTTATGGACGAATGTCGCGAATTTGCTACAAACAGAAATCTACAAAGTAGGCCTACGTAAAAAATGTTCGTCACATGAAGTCTATATGAATAACAAAGATATAGAAGCAATCAATAAGCTGGTACATATTTTTTATCTTAGCACAACTTAACTCATTTTGGGCAATTTCTCCACATTTGCGCCCTTGATACAAAAATATTAGCTTCCGTGAACCGGATGTAGTTCCCACTCCGACCACTTACGAGAAACCAGTGCGTTCAAAAGTTCCTAGGTATGTATCGCATGTGCACAAACAGGCATTGGGGGAAAACACACGCTATCTCGCATGCAGTCTGAATGGAAGGGGTTTGTTGCGAATTCGCGACAGTAGGCGTTAAGGGGTAATGTTCGGCCAATCGTCAACCAAACCACAGGCTCTACTCTTCAGCACAATGACCCCAAAAACACACACACAAAAGAAAACCTTTTAAACTCCAAAATTATAGAGCATTACACACTAACAGATCCTATTATCCTATTGTGTGTGCGTGTGTGTGTCTGAACATACATTCACATTTATCTGGGAACATATGTGCAGTATTTGTACACAATAAAGGATACAACTTTGTATATTTCATGTAATGTAAGTCTGAATATTCTCAGTTGTATGTTCAGCTGGAATGAGCTTTGTGACTCCTGAAAGTTGCTCAGCATTTATTCAGCAGATACTAATTTTTCACTTTTTCATTTATTTAATTGCATATTTTCAGCTGGATATTGCAAACAGATCAAAGACAGACTGGAATATGGAAAATTATATATATGACGGGAATATGGAATATGGTCCATATCACTGGGATCTGGTCCGGCAACAGATAAATGTCAGATGGTCCATCTTCATCATCATCGGTGTGTGTGCAGGTCTACCAGCTCTTGTTTGGGCTGTCAGAGATCTAATTCATCACAGAAAGAATGGACACCGTATTTCAGCCTTCATCATCCTCCTCCTCCTCACTGACTGTGTTGAGATTTTCTTGAGTCCCGTCATAGTGTTAAAACTGTTCTTAGATGAGTTCTACTGGTATGGAAATTGGACATTTCTGGTTTTTGTATCTTTATGGTCCTCATCAAGACTCTGTGGTCTCCTCCTGAACCAGCTGGTGGCGCTAGAGGGAATTTTCTCAGTGAAATATCCACCGCACACTGCTACGGGTTTCTCTTCACCCTGTTCCATCTCTTTCTACACACTGGTGTTTCTCTGTATCATTATCGGTGACATTTTATTGTATCAAAAATATTATTTCTTTGTTCTTTTCGTGTTCATTATATCAGTGATCACATGGATAATATCTAGTTTAGCTTGGTATTGTAATGATCATCACTCTCACACATCCAGAAAACCAGATCGTCATATTTGGGTTGTGTTCATATTCACTCTACTGGTGCTTTTAATGCCCAATGTTTTATTCAGTCTCTTCTTATACCGGTACTTAACTCCATATTTTCCTCTGCCTCTTCATGTTGGGTATATTCCTCGTATCTTGTTGAGTGTGAGACTGATTTCAGACCCTCTCGTGTGTGTGCTGGTCTGCAGGCAGAATCTCAGTGTTCAACATCTCAGCCCGACAGGACCAGTTTAGCCTGAGCTGGTCTGCTAAGATGGACTCGTTGTGATGACATAATATTTTGACCATATCAAATATGCAGAAACTATTGCTGTCGACCGATTAAACAAATTAATGAATTAACCACACACTGAGATGAATCGCACCCAACTTAAATTTGTTCAATTTCATTTGAATCTCCAAATGAATGCAGCTAAAGACATTAAGACAGATCTTTTACATGTCTGCTGTACTATTCTGATTACAAAATATTAGCTGCAGTATATGCTAGGAGACTAAAACCCTGTTTAGAAGAAGTTACCTCTCTCACACAATCTGGCTTCATGAAAGGTCGACACATTTCAAACAATATTCGTCTGGTTTTGGATCTTTTAGATTACTCTGAGTTGGTTAATGATGATGCACTCATCTTGTTCCTCCTTGATTTCTACAAGGCATTCGATACAGTAGAGCATACCTTCATGTATGATGCTTTAGGACGATTTGGCTTTGGTCCAAATTTTCTGAAAACTGTACAGACCCTGTATAAAGACATCAATAGCAATGTATCCTTGTCTAGTGGGACTTCACCACGGTTTGTCATTGAGAGAGGCATCAGGCAAGGCTGCCCTATTTCTCCTTTTTTGTTTCTGTTGGTTGCAGAGCTTCTCAACCTTTATATAGTGAATTGTTCGAATATTGAAGGGATCCAAATAGCAGACCAAACTGTTTTAACCAGTCAACTGGCAGATGATACATGCATCTTCCTGAAGGATGAAAGACAGGTCCCCATTATATTAGAGGCATTACAACTTTTTTTCAGATAACCTCTGTGTCATTGTTCTGCTGTCTCCAGAAATCCTGTTCGATTCCATGTTACCTGTGATCCTGTGTTCTCCCGAGCTTCCAGTGTTTCCTCCGAGCTTGCTTGCTATCGACTGCATCTGAAAGAGAAAAGACAAGTATTACTGAACTGTGACGGCTTGATATCAACAAACCTGAAGTGAACATGCTTACCTGCTGTCAGCCCTGCACCGAGTGATCTTCATTGAATCTGCACCTGAACTCCCCAAATACTTTGTGTGGAAGCTTGTTTCTGCCACTGAATAAAAAAATGTAAAAGATATTGTGACTTTTTATCTCACAATTGCGAGTTTACATCTCGCAATACTGACGTTATTTCTCCGAATTGTGAGATAATCAGAACTGTGTGCTATAAAGTCAGAATTCTAAATTTTGTCTCGCAATGGCGACTTTATATCACGCAATTCTGAATTGCGAGTGTGTGTGTATATATGTATATGTATGTATGTATGTATATGTATGTATATATATATATACTGCTCAAAAAAATAAAGGGAACACTTAAACAACACAATGTAACTCCAAGTCAATCACACTTCTGTGAAATCAAACTGTCCACTTAGGAAGCAACACTGATTGACAATCAATTTCAAATGTTATATTGTGTAAATGGAATAGACAACAGGTGGAAATTATAGGCAATTAGCAAAACACCCCCAATAAAGGAGTGGTTCTGCAGGTGGTGACCACAGACCACTTCTCAGTTCCTATGCTTCCTGGCTGATGTTTTGGTCACTTTTGAATGCTGGCGGTGCTTTCACTCTAGTGGTAGCATGAGACGGAGTCTACAACCCACACAAGTGGCTCAGGTAGTGCAGCTCATCCAGGATGGCACATCAATGCGAGCTGTGGCAAGAAGGTTTGCTGTGTCTGTCAGCGTAGTGTCCAGAGCATGGAGGCGCTACCAGGAGACAGGCCAGTACATCAGGAGACGTGGAGGAGGCCGTAGGAGGGCAACAACCCAGCAGCAGGACCGCTACCTCCGCCTTTGTGCAAGGAGGAGCAGGAGGAGCACTGCCAGAGCCCTGCAAAATGACCTCCAGCAGGCCACAAATGTGCATGTGTCTGCTCAAATGGTCAGAAACAGACTCCATGAGGGTGGTATGAGGGCCCGACGTCCACAGGTGGGGGTTGTGCTTACAGCCCAACACCGTGCAGGACGTTTGGCATTTGCAAGAGAACACCAAGATTGGCAAATTCGCCACTGGCGCCCTGTGCTCTTCACAGATGAAAGCAGGCAGCAGAACGTTCTCCACGGCGTCTCCAGACTCTGTCACGTCTGTCACATGTGCTCAGTGTGAACCTGCTTTCATCTGTTCGAGATGCATATGTCAATCTTTTTTCAGACGAACACAATTTCAGTTATTTTAGAAAATGTCTTAGATCTTTCAGTGGTTATAATGTGAAGCTATGGGGTCCACCTCCTTCAAGCCCAAAAATGTGCATGCATCCTTCACAAAAGTAATCCCTCCCGCTACAGGGGGATAAACGAAGGCCTTCTGAGGGTAATCTGTGCGGTTTTGTTGTAAAACCGCGTTTGTTTGGGCATGCGTAGGATGTGCACCCTTTGCTCTGTCACAGTTTCTGAAAGTCTTCATGTGAAGTCCCACTCCTCTTCAGGATCTCTTTGATGCAGAACCAATATTAAAATAATCATTTATCTTTTTCCATATTGTTAAAGCATTGTGTTTTCTCTTTTCAGCTTCATAAACTGTACTTGATGTCTGGCTAATGCCTTTATCAAAAAAGCGTCAGTGCTTGTCATTCAACGGATAGGGAATATACCCACTATTCCTGCGCACACAATGTCTATTCAAGGTTAGACTATATCTTCATGTTCAGAAATGATCTCTTTAGGTTAAAAAATTGTGAAATAGGTCCCTGTACTATATCAGATCACAACCCAGTTTATGCTAATATCTGCCTGAACAGAAAGAATAGATCTACCCTATGGAGGTTGAACACAAACATTCTAAATTACCCTGATATTAAAGAGCGTTTGAAGAAAGAAATATAAAGGAGTATTTAGAATATAACGATAAGGACGATATGTCACCGGGAATAATATGGGACGCATTCAAGGTAGTGATTAGGGGGAAAATAATTGGTATTTCCTCCCACCTGAAAAAAATAGGTCAGCAAAAACTCCGGCACTTAGAAGAAAAGTTATTAGATCTGCAACGCCAACATTCAAGGTCTCATAATGGTAATATTAAATCGGATATAATAAAATTGAAAAAAGAAATAGATGATTTGAACACAAAAGAGGTACAGAAAAAACTCATGTTTATAAAGCAACATTATTATGAGGTAGGGGGGAAATCATTGAAACTCCTTTACTATAAGCTTAGGAAACAGCAAGCAGAGAGATCCATTCATAAAATTAAGAATCCCCTAAATGATCAAATAGAAATTGACCAGGAAAAAATTCAACAAAGCTTTCTTGATTATTATAAGACATTATATTCTCAACCTCATATAGACAACAACCAGGACATCAATATCTTTTTGTCTGAACTTGAGTTACCAACAGTGACGGAGGAACAAAATAAAAAGTTATTATCCACAATAACTAAAGAAGAAATCCAATTAGCAATTAAAAGATTAAAGGGAGGGAAGATGGCAGGGGCGGATGGATTCGGTCCGGAGTGGTACAAAACTATGCAGGTTTTTCTGGTCCCAACGTTGCTGAAAACATTGAATTGGGTGATGGCAAATAAGATAGTCCCACCATCATGGAGGGAAGCCATCATTTCTATCATCCCAAAAGAAGGAAAGGATAGATTGCAGTGTAGTAACTATCGCCCAATTAGTGTTCTGAATATAGACTATAAGTTGTTCACCTCTATCATGTCAAGAAGATTAGAAACTATTTTACCAGGATTAATACATAAGGATCAGACGGGTTTCATTAAACACAGACAGACTCAAGACAACATTAGGAGTTGTTTTACACATAATAAGGCGGGTGGACAAGCAAAAATTAGAGACCTTAGTTTTGAGTTTGGACGCCGAAAAAGCTTTTGATTCAGTGAGGTGGTCCTTTTTATATAAGGTGCTTGAAAAATTTGGTTTTGATAAATCTGTAATTGAGGTTATCTCAGGGTTATACAATAACCCAACTGCGAGGATCAAAATTAATGGAGACCTCACTGAATCATTCATATTGGAGCGCGGGACTCGACAAGGGTGTTGCATCTCGCCTCTCCTCTTCGCCTTGATTATCGAACCTTTAAGCCAGTGGATCAGGCAGAGAGAGGACATAACTGGAGTAAGAACAGTAGGAGGGGAGCAAAAATTGGCACTTTTTGCTGATGATTTACTATTAACTATATCTTACCCCACGCTGGTTGTTCCTAAAATTATTAAACTACTACTAGATTATGGCTCTTTTTCAGGGTACAAGGTTAATGTAAATAAAACACAGGTATTAACTTTGAACTATGTCCCTCCAGAAGAAGTCAAGGATAGGTATAAATGGAAATGGGAGGCAGACAGTATCAGATATTTAGGGGGGGTAATGCACCGAGACTTCACTAAAATATTTTAAGTTAATTATGGCCCTCTGAATATAGCAATAGAATCGGATATTCGAAGATGGAATACCATTCTTTTTTTGGACTTACATTCTAGGATTGATTTAATAAGATTAAATATTCTCCCCTGAATGCTCTACTTATTCCAGTGTTTACCCATTTTCATACCTCAAAAACAATTTGTAGAATGGGATAGAATGCTGTCAAAATATATTTGGAAAGGGAAAAAATCCAGGGTTAAGTATAAAACCTTACAATTGAAGAAAGATAAAGGAGGTCGTGGTCTCCCGTGTCTATACGAGAATATTATTGTGCGGCACAGTTAAGACCATTAATATGTTTATGTTCTTCATATTACACCGCAGGATGGAAGGGTGTTGAGGGGACAACTATTGAAACAATACCAGTTGAAGCTTTATTAGCAGATATCAAACTGTAGAATAAGACAAACCCATTTCTTATGTAATGATAACAGCTTGGAATGAAACAATTAAGATTTGTGGTCTGGAAGACACTTCAAAAATCCTAAAATGAGGTTGGTGCGAACCATTTCCACATTTTTTGGGACTGCAAAGTTATCTTTCATGAGTATTGGTCCAGAATTCATGAGCATATACAGAATATTTTTGCATTTGTTTTTCCATTTGCTTTTGATACCTTATATCTCAGTAATATATCATCGGATAAACTGGACTCGAAGGACAAGAAATGTCTGTACATCTTATTGGCAGCAAGTAAAAAGGCTTTAACAAGGAGATGGCTTAAACCAGAACCACCAACAACTGAGGACTGGATAAACATTGTGTACGAGATCTTCATAATGGAAAAACGCCTCGGTTACGACTGTAACCTCGGTTCCCTGAAGAGGGAACGAGCGTTGCGTCGAGAATGACGCTATGGGGAACGCTTTGCGTGATGACGTCTTGAAGCACATGTAAAATCAGTCCAATGGTGTAGCGGGACGTCAGAGGCGGGTGACGTCACGTACCAGGAAGCTATAAAAGCCGGCCCGAAACAGAAAACGAAAGCTTCGTAAAAGTCTGAAGTCGAGCTGACAGGCATGAAGGAGATATGGCAAGGCGACGCAACGCTCGTTCCCTCTTCAGGGAACCGAGGTTACAGTCGTAACCGAGGCGTTCCCTTTCAAGGGAACTCCCGTTGCGTCGAGAATGACGCTATGGGGAACGTCTATACCAACGCCTCCATAGCTACGAATGTCTGTCCTGTGTGTAATCTAATAGAGCAGCACTAGGATGACAAAACATGAGACCCTGGAGCAGAGTCTAGATCCAAAGAGTAAAACCTGACGAAAGTGTGCGGTGAGGACCAGCCTGCCGCATCACAGACATCCTGTAGTGAAACTCCTGAAATAAGGGCCTTAGAGGCCGCCATACTCCTTGTAGAGTGCGACCGGACAGCCAAAGGAGAAGGCTGCCCAGCCGCCTCATAAGCAAGTGAGATAGCCTCGACCACCCACTTGCTCATTCTTTGCTTAGACACCGGCCCTCCCTTGTTAGGGGAGCCAAAGCAAACAAACAACTGATCACTTCTGCGCCACAGGGCAGCTCTGTGGACGTAGGCGTCTAACGCCCGAACTGGGCAAAGCAAATTATTAGCCTCCTGGTCCGCATTCTGGAAGGGAGGAGGACAGAAGGCCTGCAGAACAATAGGTCTGGCCACATTAGTGGGGACCTTGGGGACATAACCCGGTCTGGGATGGAGAAAAGCTTTCACCATACCCGGAGCAAACTCTAAGCAGGACGGAGCAACCGACAATGCTTGAATATCCCCAATTCTCTTAAGAGAAGAAATGGCAAGAAGAAAAATAGCTTTCAAAGTCAGAAACTTTTCCGAAACCTCCTCAATGGGCTCAAAGGGGGCCAGGGACAGGCCTTGTAGAGCAATGGACAAGTCCCATGGCGGCACCCTAGAGCGGACTGCAGGCCTCAGCCTCCAAGTGCCACGAAGGAAACGAGATACCAGAGGGTCCTTCCCCACAGACATTCCACCCAAAGGAATGTGGTAAGCACCTATGGCCGCCACAAAGACCTTTAAAGTGGACGGGGTCAGACCTGCAGTGAACCGGTCCTGCAGGAACTCCAGCACTGTACCAATTGGGCAGTGGACTGGGTCCAACCGACGGTCACTACACCAAGAAGTGAAGACTCTCCACTTCAGGGCATAAAGTTTCCTCGTGGAGGGAGCTCTGGACTGTAGAATGGTCTCAACAACCTCAGTTGAGAGACCTGACTCTATGAGCTGGGCCCCCTCAGAGGCCAAGCCCACAGGTTCCACAGTTCTGGGCGGGGGTGAAATATTGAGCCCCCTGCCTGGGACAGAAGGTCTCTCCTGACGGGTAACTCCAGAGGATGCCCGTCGAGGAGGGAGACCAGATCGGGAAACCATACTCTGCCCGGCCAACGCGGGGCTATAAGAAGCAGGCAAACCCGGTCCCTGCGAACTCTCTCCAGAACTCCCGGGAGCAGAGCAACTGGGGGAAAGGCGTACAGACGTAGCCTTGGCCACGTCTGAACCATAGCATCCAGTCCCAGAGGAGCTGGATGCGTGAGGGAGAACCAAAGTGGACAGTGAGAAGTCTCTCGAGACGCAAACAGATCCACTTGTGCTTGGCCGAACTCCCTCCATATCAGCTCCACCACCTCGGGGTGGAGCCTCCATTCCCCGGGCCTCGGCCCCTGCCTCGACAGAGTGTCTGCTCCTATATTCTGGACCCCGGGGATGTAAGCTGCCCTGAGTGACAGTAACTTCCCCTGGGACCACAAGAGGATATGGCGTGCCAAGTTGGATAACGGGCGCGAGCGCAAACCCCCTTGGTGGTTGATATAGGCGACTACCGAAGTGTTGTCCGTATGTACTAGCACATGGTGTCCCCTGAGATCTGTGATAAAGCTCCTCAGAGCCCGGAAGACAGCTAACATCTCTAGGCGATTGATATGCCAGGAACGATGATGGTCTTCCCACAGACCTTGAGATGAGCGACCCTCCAGGATCGCTCCCCAACCCGTGAGGGAAGCATCCGTCGTTAGCAGTTTGCGACGACAAGAAGCTCCCAACACTGGGCCCTGGGACAGGAACCAAGGTTTCTTCCACATAACCAGGGCACGTAAGCATCGCCGCGTGACCCTGATTGTGCGAAATGGGTTGCTCCTCGGGGAAAACCCCCTGGTCCTGAGCCACCACTGCAGGGGCCTCATGTGCAGCAGTCCAAAAGGTATCACGTTGGAAGCTGCTGCCATGAGACCCAACAGTCTCTGGAACTGTTTGACAGTGAGTAGCTGGCCTAGCTTTACACTTTTCACAGCTGCAAGAATGGACTCCATACGTGGCGGTGACAGGCGCGCCTGCATCGACACTGAATCCCACACCACGCCTAAAAAAGTGGTCCTCTGTAGTGGAGAAAGCACACTCTTCTTGGCGTTCAGCCGTAACCCCAGCTCTTTCATATGGGCGAGAACAACATCTCGATGTTGAACCGCCATCTGCTGCGACTGAGCTAAAATCAACCAATCGTCGATGTAGTTCATAATGCGAATGCCCTGGAGGCGCAGTGGCGCCAGAGCTGCATCCATGCATTTGGTGAAAGTGCGGGGTGTTAAAGCTAGGCCGAATGGAAGAACACGATATTGGTATGCTTTGCCCCCGAAAGCAAACCTCAGGAACTTCCAATGACACGGACGGATGGAAATATGGAAATATGCGTCCTTGAGATCTATCGTGACAAACCAGTCCTCGGACCTGATCTGTGGCACGATCTGTCTCAATGTCAACATTTTGAACTTGAGCTGCATGACTGACTCGTTCAGAACTCGAAGATCCAAAATGGGACGCAATCCCCCGTCCTTTTTTGGAACTATGAAGTACCGGCTGTAAAACCCGGTTTCCCTGTCGGAGGGAGGTACATATTCTATGGCCCCTTTCTCTAACAAAGTGTTTACTTCCTGTTCCATAACCAGAACCTGCTCGGGGCCCACCACTGTGGGCAGGACCCCCATAAACCGAGGTGGGCGTTTCTTGAATTGTATCTGATACCCTTTTTCTACGGTCTGCAGGACCCAACGAGAAACATTTGACAGTAGCTTCCACGCTGTCAAAGATTCTACTAGAGGTACCAGCCTCTCGAGACTGGTTTCTGGATTTTGTTGTTGTTGAGCAGTCAATTCGACGCCCTGTAACGGCGCACCGGCAGGGAGCGACCGAACAGACTGCTCTAACACCCTCCTCGGAGGGGGCGGGCATCCCGAGGCCACTACGTTTCCGGGTGGTCCTTGAGATATGTGCTCGCCGGAGACCGCTGCGCCCTGTAACACCGATGGCGGCAGGGTTGGCAGAACGGTCCCCTGAGGGTACCGAAGAGAGACGGGCACCGTAAAAAGAGGTGTTAACCGCTCTGCTTCGGGGGGGACTACCCTCATTAATCCTGAGCCCTCGGACATCAGGATTTCTTCCCAGCAGCCTTCTTGGCGGTAATAACGGTCCGCAGATCCGTTCTACCCCTCGAAGACTGCTGGGTTTGAGCGCGCCCTCCGTGTCCCCGAGATTTTTGTGGGGGAGCACGAGAGGACACGCTCTGCTTCTGAGTGGCACGATGCTCAGCACCCTTTTTAGAGGAGTGAGGCTGCTCCCGCTCAGCAGCCTCATAGAAAGAACGGCGGGGAAGAAGCTTTTGAAGAGCAGATGCTTGTTTAGCGGCTTCTTGTGATTTTGCAACCGCAATATTTACTGCATCCCCAAATAACCCGGCAGTGGAAACCGGAGCGTCTAACAGAACATGCTTCTCTTTGTCCTTAATATCGCTCAGGTTGAGCCACAGATGCCTCTCAGTGGCCACCAGGGCTGCCATAGACCGCCCGATAGATTTAGCGGTCTCCTTGGTGGCTCTGAGAGAAACATCCGTGGCTCTGCGCAGTTCAGCCACAGTGTCGGGACCGATTCCCCCGCCCTCCTCTAAATCCCCCAATAATTCTGCCTGATAGGCTTGTAAAATGGACATCGTATGCAGACACGCTGCAGCTTGACCAGCGGCTGCATACGACTTATTAATCAGGGATGATGTCAACTTTACTGGCTTTGAGGGAAGTGTAGGAGCCTTCAGGGAAGATGCCGTTGCTGGAGAGAGATAGCCCGCGAGCGTCTCTTCCACCTTCGGCATCTCCCCATAACCATGCTCTTTATATTGTGAAATGGTGGAATATAGAGAGGTGTGTGGTGTGTAAACTCTGTGAGAGACTGGTCTCCCCCACGATCTCGACACCTCGGTGTGGAGATCGGGGAAAAACGGCAGGCTCCTACGCTGGGGCTGAGCACGAGATGGCAGGAAGCGTTCGTCGAGTTTGCTTTTTAAACGAACGTCCTGCCTATCCTCTGGCCACTCAATAGACAATCTGTCAACTGCTCTCGTGATCACATCGAGCAGTTCTTCAAAAGCATGAGACTGAGGTGGCGAATCCTCAGACTCAGCATCAATACTTACAACATCCAACTCCTCAGAGCTGGATAGTTGCAGTACTGGTGCCTCTATCGGGGGGGAAGTAACCGCAGCGCGTGCTTCCACACCCTGATGAGAGGCACTGGATCTGTCAGAAAGAGGCTGAGATAAGGCAGAGCCCGTCTCAACATCCACTGACAGATCCATTTGCGAACCCCAGGTCTGAGATCGCCGCCGAGCCTCAGCCGCGGCGGGACCCGAGCCCTGGGGAACGTGGTCGGGATTGAACCGAGCCAAACGGGATCGGAGCGTACGCAATGGAAGCGCACAGCAATGCACACAGTCACCACCCTCGAGTGCTGACTGGGCATGCTCCTCTCCCAAACAAACAACACAAAGAGTGTGTGTGTCACCTCCCGTTAAATAACGCGGGCAGGGATGGACACACACTCTAAACTGCTGCTTGCTCGCCATACTGAATATAATATAAATATATACAGACAACACCAAATAAGACAGACAGATTTCAACACAGAGCGCAACTGAAGACTCAGAAAGCTTTCGTTTTCTGTTTCGGGCCGGCTTTTATAGCTTCCTGGTACGTGATGTCACCCGCCTCTGACGTCCCGCTACACCATTGGACTGATTTTACATGTGCTTCAAGACGTCATCACGCAAAGCGTTCCCCATAGCGTCATTCTCGACGCAACGGGAGTTCCCTTGAAAGGGAACTGTCCTTTTCACTCAAAGTGCAGAGGGACACTTTCTATAAGATGTGGTCCAAGTGGACGGAATATATTAAACCGGTTAGATCTGATTTTCTGTAAACACTGCTGCTTCTTACTAATTGTACAATGATTTAAAAGTTTAAATGAACAACATAAATAGTATGGATGTAATTTGGTTTCCCCGCCACCCACACTTGAGTTCTGTTGTTCCTGTGTTAAAAAGTTAAAAATGGTAAAGCAATGTAATGTACTTCATGTGCCCAACAATATGTAAAATTCCACATGCTTTTCCAATAAAAGATAATATAAAAAAAAAAAAAAAAAAAAAAAAAAGTGTCAGTGCTCATCAGGAGTTTTGCTAAAGGACATATTCATTGCCATCCATTAGTTCTAGTCATGCAGTGACTTCATGATGCAATAGACACATGTATATTTCTGCAAGTGTGTATAGCAGGTGTTTGTCCGAACAATTGAAGATATAGTGAGAGTGTTCAGGAAAACCTTTTGAAAACACTCAATATATTTAAGGTATTCTGTTTGGTGCTGATAGAGTATTACAGACACGACACACTGGACAATATTCTGTTAGTTTGTTACATTTACATTTAGATGACTCTTTAAGAAATCTTTTAAATAACTAAGTCAATGATTTATGGCTATGCTCTCCCTTTCGAGTGAGTAGGGCAGGGATGCTCACTTCCGACTGGAATTTGCCCAATGTATTGTACAGTTTTTCTGAGTTGCTAAAACACTAAACCCCATTCTCAATAGCCTAAACCAGTTTGTTGAGTAAATCACTCTTTCTGTAAACAAGTGCAGGTTTGCAAATCTCATGCAATCTTTTAGCAAAACTCTGAACACATTCTCACACTCTCTCATCACACTGAGATGATGCTGAGGCAGAATGAACCTCTCATTGACCTAGATTCTGAACTCTTTTGATTTAGTTTTATTTTTTAAAACCTTTGGCCTTTGCATTACTGTATGCAAGGGCTGAATATACAGACATTCAGTGATATTCAGTACAATACTTGCAGTACTTTCATACAATTTATTCCCCTTACTACTGTAAGTTGTCATTACTGTACTTTTTTACGCAATAGCAAATTTTGTTTACTTTCTTACAATATATACTTTTTTCTGTAACTGCATGCTTTGGATTCTGTGTTCTACATTTTTTGATGTAGTGTGTAATGAATAATCTGTATTGTTCATCATATTGACTCGTGTGTGTATCTGAGATCATCGTTTGATTTTGAGCAGATCAAATGGTTTTGAAGCATTGTTTGATTTTGCCAGACGAGTCAGAGGTTCTCTGAATGTGGTTTGAAGATTTGGTTTTGAGAAAGTGGTTGATGTTTTCAAGAAATGTGTTTTAGCATTAAAAAAAAAAACAAAAAAAAAAACCTTAGTAAAAAGTAAACCTTAAAAAGTAAAATCTCCTCCCCCTAGTGGATAAACTCATGAATTCATAGACTTATGAACTCTTAAACTCATAAATTAATAAAACTCTGAACTCTTAAACTAATTTAAACTTGTAAACTCTAAACTCAAAAACTCTTACACTTATAAAATCATCAACTTATACACTTGTAAACTCTAAACTCATAAACTCTGAGTGTGCGTGTGAGTGTGTGTGTGTGTGTGTGTGTGTGTGTGTGTGTGTGTGTGTGTGTGAGTGTGTGTGTGTGTGTGTGAGTGTGTGTGAGTGTGTGTGTGTGTGTGTGTGTGAGTGTGAGTGTGAGTGTGTGTCTAACTTATCTATCTATCTATCTATCTATCTATCTATCTATCTATCTATCTATCTATCTATCTATCTATCTATCTGTCATAAACTTCAGTGTTTTAAGTGTTTGATTAAACAATCAAACCTCCTTCGCTCTCGGGCGTCTTGCGTTACGGACACTGCAGTTTATTTCTCTGTCCACATCTGATGCTGGACTCCGGCATGTTCAGCAGGAGATCAGGAACCCTGGGCGTCTTCTTCCAGATGTTTTCCAGAGTCAGTAGAAAGGTCTCTTTAATGTCCTGAGTTACCGTAACTGTGAGGTTTCACCTGCACACCGTATGAAAGTTACACTACTAGAGTAATGCTCTTATTACCCCTACTCCGTCACACCCACTGGCACCAACATTAAAATAGCAGGACTACATAACATTTCAATAAAGTCGATTATATATGAAATTTCATAATTCCAATGAACTGCAATCCTGTGTTTGATCAGTACTATTGGAGATTAGTTTGGACAAAAACACAAGGTCATTCAGAGCCAGAATCCAGACTCAAAAGCCCAGTGAGGAAAAGAGCTAAAGATTTTCTTTATTGAGTTATCTCAAGTTATAATTTTGCATGTGCCAAACATTTCACCAGATACTCAGCCGCTGATCATCGACACCGCCCCGGGATTTAATCGCTGTTAAAGGTCTGAATCTCCAGATCAGACAAGATGCTCCTGCAAGAGGACCAGATTACAATCACATTCTGGAATCTTCTGATTCATCTAAAGCGTCGACGTGGGCGAGACGTACTTGTGCTGCTCTGAGAGCTGGAACTCCTGCTGGATCCTCTGGACGAGTGTGTGTGTGTCGGGCAGACAGAAGCCAGCGGAGATCTTCACCAGCTCCACGGCCTGATCCACATCACCGCTCTCCTTCACACACGTCAGGAACCGGTTCAGCAGATCCGCACTGACACACACACACACAACACACATTAGTCTGAACACATCAAGACAAGAAATTAAACATTTCATTTAGAGTGCATGGGGCAAACATTGTTACGTTAACTTCTAGTCAATATACATTTTTCTAGTCCAGTGCGAGCAGGGCTTTAAACGTACAGCACAAATACCTCACGCGGGACACACTTAACCTAACGTGTAAATGTGCGTAACTAACGTAAATCAAGCAAGCTAGAATGCACAGGCCACGAAGTGTTGGCGAAATAACACATTAGCGGACCGGAGGGAATAATATGGAATTTTTTCCAGAAAACTTCTTTCTAAAGTACTTTCAAGGACCTGTATCTGTGTGTGTTTATTTTCAAAAACTATCCAGGGCCTTCAATTTTTATTTATTTTTTCAGATTCACAAACTTTCAAGGACCCATGGGAACCCTGTTATCAGACAGTCCGGTATAAAGAGACGAGACGTACCGACAGATAAAATAAATACAAGATTGGATAGCCTTTATGATTTGTCTGATTTCTTCAAGCGGTCGTATTTACTATGTTTACTATGGTAATTTAGCATGCATATAGTCTTTTGCATCACATGTAAATATTTCTGCTTTATACAGTGATCAGAATCCACATCGGATCACAATCAGAAGTTATTTCAAACACTCGCTGCTGTCTGAAAGTGATTTTTGGCTTCCAATGACAGTGCATGGAATTTTAACAACAAAAGCAGAAGTAAGACTTATATCAACCAGTGCAGATCATCTGACTCCAATGCTACATTCTTCTCTCATAATCATTTGTTACCAAACATGTATTCATTATTACATTGCCTTAAATTATTACACTGTTTAAATGCATTTTCTTGCATACATTATTGAACTGTTTAAAGTCCAACTGAAATCAAAATTGACCCCATTTACTTTGTCATTGCATATTACTAGTCTTGTGGTGAACAATTAATCCGTGCAAGTTAATACACAGAAAAAAATGGTTTGCCGTCGTAATCTTTAATCAAAGTCTGAAAAGTTACTTCCGGTCTGGAATGGCGTCTTTTTCTGATAACGTAGGTTTGATGGCTTGGTTTGGGAAACGCTTAACCACTCCCCTCAAACCGTTAGTCTGCTATGAGCAGAGATGGAGAGGAGGAGCGCTAGAGTAAAACCCTGCCCTCTGTTCAATATTCCGTTTCACTGGGAAATACGTCACAACACTGGAGAAAAGTCGTTTGCAACTTCCGGTTCACTCGGACTTTAATACATTTTTAACTAACTGATTTGTATATGTACATTTCCGAAATGCATAACTAAGACTGATAACAGATCACTCTAATTTGTAATGTTGACTCGTGTATTTTCTGTAAAGCTGCTTTGAAGCGATGCATATTGTGAAAAGCGCTATACAAATAAATGTGAATTGAACTAGTGATGGGGTTGTACCTGCTGACTGTGTGTTTCTCTGGCCATCAGTGCCAGCAGATCCTCCACCAGCTTCTGTCTGTTCCCGTGGCCCAGCGTTTTGATATCTGTGCAACAACACATTATTAGTGTTTTTCAGGTGTTCTCCTCCGACCACTGTCTGGCAACTGTTGATTTATGATGATTTTTGGCCAAACTATTCAGAAGTTATAAGCAAAAATTGCCATTTTTCATTTCTCCTGAACACTAGGTGGCACTGTGCCAAAATTGTGCAGGTATTCTCAAGTCATGGTTTTGGTCAGAAAAACTTCTGCTCTTCATCACAGTCGTTCATGTGATATTCAAGAACAGTGAGTTTATTCAACGAATAAACTATTTGTGACGAAAAATAACTTTTTGTCACAATGGTCATAAGATGATCTGGTTCAATTTTTGTAAAAATCGAATTTGTGAAAAAGTAGGTTTTTCAGAAAATCCAAAATGGCAGGAAAATTGGAATGACAGAAAATGATGGTTCAAAGGTTATTAGCATAAATGAGTGCACATTTGGACAGGTGGTGGCGCTAGAGGGATTGAGCTAGTGGTTAATGTTCAGACGGTCCTCTATCTGTGTGCCAAATGTCCCAGCTCTCCCACAAGCGGATCTATGCCATCGGCTCAAGAGGAGAAGCAGCAGCATTACAGGAGCTGACATCACTTCAGTGCTCGGCCCATGATGCATCAATCTGTCAATCAATCACCTCTCCATATCTGCGGGATGAGCTCTAATCTGCTGTCGGTGTCCAGCGCTCGGAGGAGATCCGTCATGACGTTAGAGCTGGGGTAGTACACCTGCAACCACATCACATCAATGATGTCACATCCTGTGTGCGCTCACATGAAGCAGTGCATGAGTGTGTGTTACTCACTGAGGGAATCAGATCTCTGTACGACTTCATCACCACGTCCACCTGCTCCATCAGACACAGCAGACTGAAGAAGCGCGCGCTGGAACACACACACACACACACACACACGAGCAGGTCAGACGCCACCTTATTCCTGACCAGCTGACCGTGCTTGAATTAATGGCGGCACTTCCGGTTTGGGGAACTTCCATTCACCCAGATTATTTTCTATTTATTGTCTATTTATTATCTGTCAAAACACTTTGAAATAGAATCACATAATGCTGAACTTAATGAACATTTTTATATGTTCACAGATATAGCCTATATTACAGTAGTGATGTTTACCCGGCCCGTTATTGCAGTGGAAGGACTGGTGCTCTGGGGTTCCTCATGATCTGCTGAAGCCCCTTGTTGATGCTTTACACTTTAAATGTCCTTTTAATGCTCGATGGTTGAAGGGCGAGTGGAATAATGTCATCATTGTACCCAGTTTAAACATTTCTCTATTATTGCATCCACAGAGCGAGTCTCTCACTGATTGTTAGTAGCGGAAGTTATAACTCGCGCAGGAATAAGCTGGATTGAGTCTGGGGTGGCGCAGTGGGAGCCCTCAGTTGTTGTAATTGAGTGGTGAGCTCGGACACCTGTGTTACCAGCTCCTGTACAGCCCGACCAGTAGCAGCCATCTGTTCCTCTTGACGATCCATCCGAACGACGTTGTTCGAAAGAAATTCCTGAAGCTCAGCTGCTTTCGCTGGATGCATGTCATGGTCAGATTGTTCTGTCACACTCTGTATAGAAAGAACGAGAGTAGAATCCAATTGCGAGAAAACAGCAATATTTATTATAAACAGGAAAAGTAGTGAAGCTGGTCTGCGTTAATGAACAGAGTAGATGAGGCACTGGCAACGCAGGGACGCAATGTGCAGATAAATCCAGGCAGAATCCAGACAGGAAGCGAGAGACCCGGGAAGGCGAACCACTCGAGGGAAACCAGCAGAAACAGGAGTGACGGGTGCTCAATGCTCCAGTGAAGCCTCACAACGATCTGACAAAGACAGACGAATCACAGACGAATAAATAGGGCGCTCGATGAGTATCAGCTGGCGCTGATCAGCCGGGATAACGAGACACGTCCACAACACTGACAGACAGCGAGGGCGAGACAGTGAACCCATGAACCGTGACAGAGACAGAGTATCAAGTCTTTGTGAAAGTTGATATAACACATCAGAGACTTTAGCTGAGTTTGCTAGCGGATGTATATAAACCACAGTAAAAAAACAGCTGTGGGAACTCCCGAGGAAGGTAGAATGGTCTAAGTGATACACTCAGTAGTTCGATATCAGGAGTACAGAGAGATTCTCTTACCACCACTTGTCTACACCAGTTGTGTCACGGTATGCAGAGAGAGAGTGAATCCAAAAGGCGAAAAGCAGGTGAAATAGCTCTTTAATAGAAATAAGGCAAAGCTGCTATGGCCGATCAAACAAAGGAAGATCACAATGTTCAGAAATGTTCAGGTTGAGACCATGAGAAACTCAAGCAGCAACTGAAGCGGCAGGTCCGGAAGGCTTGTATATAGCGAGACCAGGGAAGCTGGTGAAGCGTCGGACCCTCTGCAACTCTCCACGGCAGGTAACTGGGCAAAGCACAAATGAGGTAACACACAGCAGATAGAGACAAGACAAGACAAGACAAGACAGGACAGGACAGGACAGGACTGGACAGGACTGGACAGGACAGGACAGGACAGGACAGGACAGGACTGGACAGGACAGGACAGGACAGGACAGGACAGGACTGGACAGGACAGGACAGGACAGGACAGGACAGGACTGGACAGGACAGGACAGGACAGGACAGGACTGGACAGGACAGGACAGGACAGGACAGGACTGGACAGGACAGGACAGGACAGGACAGGACAGGACAGGACTGGACAGGACAGGACAGGACAGGACTGGACAGGACAGGACAGGACTGGACAGGACAGGACAGGACTGGACAGGACAGGACAGGACAGGACTGGACAGGACAGGACAGGACAGGACAGGACAGGACAGGACAGGACTGGACAGGACAGGACAGGACTGGACAGGACAGGACAGGACTGGACTGGACAGGACAGGACTGGACAGGACAGGACAGGACAGGACTGGACAGGACAGGACTGGACTGGACAGGACAGGACAGGACAGGACAGGACTGGACTGGACAGGACAGGACAGGACAGGACTGGACAGGACAGGACAGGACAGGACAGGACTGGACAGGACTGGACAGGACAGGACAGGACTGGACTGAATTAATCTTCTGTAGATAGAACACAATAGGCTTTATGCCCAGCTCCACTACTTCCTGAACTTCAGCCAGCTCCTTTGTTTCCTGTCTGCAATTATTGGACAAACTGATTAATCCAGGTGTGCCTGACCTCAGTAACAATAATCAGACACACCTGGATTAATCAGTTTGTCCAATAATGACAGACAGGAAACAAAGGAGCTGGCTGAAGTTCAGGAAGTAGTGGAGCTGGGCATAAGGCCTATTGTCAGTACATACATGACGGGCAAAAATAATCCGACAGAGAAAAGGAGAAAGATAGAGCTAGAAATAGAGAGACTAATGACAGGAGATAGAGAGCAGGTGTTAGGATGAAAGAACGAGGAACAGCTGAAGGAGATGAGAAAGAACGGAGAAACAGGAACAGAGAGAGGCCAGCAGATGGAGACAGAGAGAGAAAAGAGAAAAGAACCAGGATCATGACAAGTTGTCCCTAATGAGAAAACAAACTCCACCACTGTGTGACTATGCCGTGATATCCGAGTCTCGATCCATTCGATTCAACGGTTCAACCTCACTTGACGGGGTGTTCTCATTCAGCCATGTTTCTGTGTTTGCCAGCACACATGCGTTTCTGTATTCATGCAAGTAGTGTAGATTTGCTGTTAATTCATTCATTTTACCCCTCAGGGACTGGGCATTCATTAATAAGGTCGTGGGCAAGGGTAATTTATTTCCCATTCTTTTTAGTCACTGGCGAATCCCACCTCTCTTTCCTCGTTTCCGTTTCCTTTTGGTTTGAGTAATCTTGTCTTGTGAAGATTGCAGATAACTTGGCATGCGATGATAAGATGTGGTCTCCGCATATTTACTAGCTTGGTTAAAACCAGACCATTCTCAGTAGTAACTGATTTATGGTCTGGCAAAGCTTCATTAATAACTCATTTCCAAAGGGGCGTCACCAACAGACGTCACTCAAATGCCTCTGGGCGCAATTGGATAGACCTAAAACCAATCCGAGCGATCGTCATCGTGTAAAGCCAATTCGCCTAAGTTACACTACGCCATAAAAGTATATACTCTTTTTGTGAAGAAAAGGTATTTACTTTTGAATGTTTAGCAAAAAAGTAGGCAAGCTTTGGGACATACTACTTCGTCATCTTTATCGGACGGATCTGTCGCGTGCATCCTGTCACTTAAACTGCCCTGTCAATCATCTTGTCACAGTTAAAATCCTCTATTAAATCTAATTTGATTTCCTACCGTTTTGAAGAGAAATGTATGAGCACGTTCATCTGCCAGTGGGTCTTTCATGGACACTGTCCTCATGTGTTTGCAATTTTAATATAATAATGCATTTAAAAGTTGCTGCACTTAACCAACGGACGTCGCTCAAATGCCTCTGGGCGCAATTGGATAGACCTAAAACCAATCAGAGCGATCGTCATTGTGTAAAGCCCGCCCCAACGTTTCTGATTGGTGCCGCGATTTCGATGGATTAGAAATGAGCTCTTTGAAAGACTACTTGCAGAGCAAATCTAAATGTGCCGGAAGTTGTCTGGGTTTTCCCAGGCTACATATTTACTGCACTGGAGTAAGAATTCTCGGCTGTACCGAACAACTCCGCCTGCGGCGTTTTCGGCATTTAGTGCATTGAATAAATTGATACTTAAAATCCAGATGACAAGTCCAACAATCCATGAAACTCCATTGTTGCGAATTATACACCACCTCAGCAGTCAAGTTTAAAAAGAAAGAAATATAGAAACAACGAAACATACTCAACAAACAAACAAATCAAAGGCGCAAGTGAAACACACAGCAGGTCGCCACAGAGCAGCGTCCATAATGCAGTTTATTTAAAGGGTTATCCACAATCGTAATCCAAATCCAGGCAAGGGTCATACACAAACAAATCTATCTATCTATCTATCTATCTATTATTTATCTATCTTTCTAACTAATCTTTCTTTTTCTTTCTAACTAATCTTTTTCTTTCTTTCTAACTAATCTATCTATCAAACTTTAAACTACTTTAAACTTCTTCAAACTCTCTGGTCCGGATTTCTCAAGCCAACTTAGTTTGTCTCAACTAACCTTTTTTTCTAGGTATAATAAATATACATTTGACGAAAGTGGCCCTGATTGAATTGTAAATTTGTTATGAATTGCCTATTGAACTACAATAGTGATGTGCATAGCACTTCTTTACACGTCTTTAGAGTGAGAATGTGTTGCTCTTCCACTGGTTTCTGGTGGTTTTATCTGGTGGTTTTGAACTCTGTGTGGTTGCAGTTCTCAGCTCACAAATTCTGACTGTGGTTTCAGTGATAGGCCTTTTTTACATCAATTAAATGTCAAAGGTATGTCAATTGATGTTATTTCCACTACACATCTGTGTCTATTATATTAATATGATCTTTTCTCTATTGAGGGCCTAATGGTTAGAGAGTCAGACTTGTAACACAAAGGTCGCGGGTTCGATTCTCAAGAATATTAAGTAATGTCACTACTCACTGCTCCTAATGTGTGTGCACTAACTTGGATGGGTGAAATGCAGAGGACAAATTCCAAGTATGATAATTAAACTTAAATAAAAACTTAATAAATTGCGGGAAAATACTTCATTTATCTACACTACATTTACAGAGGTACTATATCATTTCACTTAAAGCTTTTAAACATTTAAGTAAAGATGGTTTAGGTAGATATTATCCATGTTTCTTACTAAAACCACAGTCAGAGCTCAGATGTGAGATCTGAGATCAAACCAGCAGATAAACCAGAAACCAGCAGATAAACCAGAAACCAGCAGTAGAAAAAAGAAGAAAGAGCAAAAACACAGTCAGAACGAGAGAAGAAATCCAGCAAGACTGTAAACGTTCTCATGCCATGAGCACAGCGCTGCAGAAATCTCCTGAATATATCTAGGTAAGACACGGTTGTTGTTGTTTTTTTTTTCACTTCAAGTCATTAAAGATGAACCGACGTCACAGACTATAGAATAAATGAATATCTTCAGTCTAATGATTCTGAGTTGTATGTTTAGCTGGAATAAGATTCTTTGTGACTTCTGAAAGTTGATCAGCATTTATTCAGCAGATACTAATTTTTCACTAATTTATTTAATTACATATTTTCAGCAAAGAGATCAGACTGGAATACGGACATGTATCTATATCTCTGGTTGCCGCTCCCGCAACAGATAAATGTCAGATGGTCCATCTTCATCATCATCGGTGTGTGTGCAGGTCTACCAGCTCTTGTTTGGGCTGCCAGAGATCTAATTCATCACAGAAAGAATGGACAGCGTATTTCAGCCTTCATCATCCTCCTCCTCCTCACTGACTGTGTTGAGCTTATCTTCAGTCCCGTCATACTGTTAAACCTTGTCTTAAATATGTACTGGAATTGGGCTTCTGTATCTTTATGGTCCTCATCAAGATACTGTGGTCTCCTCCTGAACCAGCTGGTGGCGCTAGAGGGAATCCTCTCAGTGAAATATCCACCGTACACTGCTTCGATTTTCTCCTCACCCTTTTTCATCGCTTTCTACATACTGGTGTTTCTCTTTATCATTATCGGTGGCATTTTTTTGCCAGATTCTTTTATTTTAGATCTTTTCGTGTTCATTATATCAGTGATCACATGGATGATATCTTGTTTTGCTCTGTGTTGTGCTGATCGTCACTCTCACACATCCAGAAAACCAGATCGTCATATTTGGGTTGTGTTCATATTCACTCTACTGGTGCTTTTTCTGCCCAATATTTTCATCAGTGGGTTCTTAGTCTTTACTACAGATTTTCCTCAGCTTCTTCATGTTTGGTATATTCCTCATTTCTTGTTGAGTGTGAGACTGATTTCAGACCCTCTGCTGTATGTGCTGGTCTGCAGGCAGAATCTCAGTGTTCAGACATCTGTACTATACTTGCTCATTCTAGAATATATTATTTAGTCCACATTGATCTGAACAGACTATAAGACTATATCTAACCAGAGGTCATGACCATAACCATAGAAACAAGCGGACCAACTAAACTTCTTCTAATGGTAACTTTGGAAATAATAATAATAATAATAATAATAATAATGTGTTACATTTATATAGTGCTTTTCTCAGCCCTCAAAGTGCTTTACACAGAAGGGGGGATCTCCTCAACCACCACCAGTGTGCAGCTCCACCTGGACGATGCCACAGTGTAATATAGCGAGTACAAGCTGTTTATGTTTGTACAATTTCTTCAATTCCATTATAATATAGTAAAATGTTATTTTTCTAATACTTTTAAATACTGTCGAATTTCTTATTTGTGCTTTATGTTTAAAAAGAGTGTTATGGGCATTTATTAAATTAATTATTTTCGCTTGGCATACCAGCGTGATGACGTCATCGCACACTTGGCGGGTGGGTGGCGTGCGCGCCCGTGATGATGCGCTTCATTCTGAGTAAATACAGCATCACTGCAGCGCTCTCTCTTATTTCATTTTTCTTTAAAGGGGTCATATAATGCCATTTTTGTACAAGCTAATATGATTCTTTAGGGTCTAAATTAAAAGTTTGTAATATACTTTAATTAAAAATTCTCATTAGTATTGTAAGAAAACACTCATTTCACCTGGTCAAAAACAGCTCTGTTTTCAGCACGCCGTTTAAGTGCATGCGTCTTTAAATGATAATGAGCTTTGCTCACCCCGCCCCTCTGTTCTGTGCGTACACCGTAACACAATAACCATAACGCGTTGTTCATTATAAACTTGGGATTATGAATTATATTGAGAACGGCGTACATAGAAAACATGCCGTAATGTACCCGAGTGTAAACAGCCGCATTCATCGTGAAGCGTGCAAGCGATTTGCAAAGATTAATATAAAGATTAATATTAAGATTAATATAAAGATTAATATAGCCTAAAGGTTAATAAAACGTTACACTCACTTCAGTTCTTCTGGAGGTTCAGCAGGAACACAAATAGTTGATACTGATTCTTTTTTCAGGAGCAGCTTCTTAGCAAATCCAGCTTTATACTGACCCTCGTTTGTAAAGCAGTCTGGTGTGTGAAATGATTCACGCAAACATGACAGCATTGACGTTGAACGTGGGGAATATTCCCTTCGAAAACAAACTCAGCCACTGCGTCTTCAGCGGTTCAGATTTAGGAACATCAAAATGATGCTGTGTTCCTTATTACACCCAAGAACAGAACACCACAATCGAGACGGCGCGGGCTATGATTGACAGCTCGCTCACGAGCGAGGGCGGGTCTGTGTTAAAACGCTGCTGTCAATCAACAATCGTGGGAGGGGTGTCCGACCGTGTGACGTCACAAGTTCGAGCGGCTTGATTTGGGGGGGGGGGGGACATATAAGAAGATTAAGAAAAGAAACACTGGATGGATTTTTATCATTATATGATGGTTGTGTACAGGCACTGCCAACACACACTTCAGTACAATCAACTTGTAAAAGTGCATGTACCATTATATGACCCCTTTAAAGTAGTTGTTTTTACTATATTAATAGTGTGTCATGAGTTTAGTATGCCTGAGCACATGGTTAGCATGAGTGTTTCGCGATTAGCGCGATAGCCCGCTATTCATTATAAATGGTTATTAAGTTGATGTTATTTGAGTGTATGAGAGTACATGATGTTGTTTCAGTCTTATTTTGTTTGTAAGAAGCATGAGATTAGAGTGTTACCACCAGCTGTAAATGCCACACGTCTGTACAGAGAGAGTGTTAAATAGCTTGTTGATCATATTTTTCTTATTCTTTCTAGTGTGATGCAATGTTTAAAGTCACTTATGTCTACAACGAGTCATTACTGTGAAAAAAAGTGATATACATGTTGAGAATGTAATGTTTTAAGCTTTTGTTATATGCATATTCTCTTATGATTGATCTGAGTAAATACACCAGCAAAGAAGCCATCAGTGCAGCGCTCTCTCTTATTTCATTTTTCTTTAATCCTTATACTCCTTTTCAGGAGTACTACAACGGCAGCCATACTGCGCCAGAACGCCCATCACACACCAGCTTACTGGCGGAGAGGAGACAGTGATGATTATACAATGTACAAATCAGTCACACAATTTGATACAACTGTGCACAAAAACTTTCAGGAGAACTACTATGGAGAGAGAATTGTGTCTTTATTACATGCGAGAAAATAAATGATCTGAGAGAAAAAAAAATATTTGAGAGAAAAAGTTTTCATACCAATAGCAAAAAATAATATTTGAGACTAAAAAAAGTTTTGAGAGAAAGTATTTTCTCATAGAACATAAAAAAATATAAATTTGAATTTTCAACCTTTACTAATATTTATTAAAATCAAAAGTTGTTGTTAACATTACTTAATGTACTGCGAACTAACTAAAAGGGTACACTTCTCAGATTAGTAAAGTAAAACAAAGTTGTTAAAGTAGTTTAAGTTTATTAACATTTTAAATGTATACAATACATAATGTTGTTTATATATATATATATATATATATATATATATATATATATATATATATATATATATATATATATATATATATATATATATATATATATAATTTTTTTTTCAACCCTAAAACTTTAAGAAAATCAATGTTAAATATAAGTTCTGGGCCAGATTTTAGGTTGATGTCTCAATAAATGAGCTTTAGGAAAGATTGTATTGTGCGCAGTACCAAAATTTTCCACTAGATGACATCCAGACTCCACCGATGAGATCTTCGACTTCCATGTATGGTTTTTAGTGATCTGAACCTTATTTCCATACTATTCCAAATATGTATGAAGTAGACATCCTATTCAGAAATAGTTAGGGCAGTAATCTTAATATTTGATTTGAATTCAATCTCTAAAACACATATAAAAATGTACGGAGAGAATCAAAGCCCGAGTTATAGTTTGCCTCCACATCACAAATGAAGAATCTATTGGTATTTATCTACTGCTGTCATTTCTTTTGATAATTACTTGTTTGGGGTGCTCCATTTTTAATTTAATTTAATTTTAATTCTGTAATGGTAATGTATGTACAGTATTTTAATGTACAGTATGTCATATTACACCTCTTTAGATGCTATCTTCAGTCTAAAAATGTATTTAATCAAGTAAGAATATTCAAATATACAGAAATACAATCCAGATATACATCAAAATAACTTGAAGGTTGCAAAAAGTAATGCAATAATGATTTAATGTAATTTCAGAACCGTTCTGAGATAGTATTTTTCATGTCGTGTATGTTGACATTTAGTAGGCTACACTATGATTGCCCAAATAATTCACATTTAACTTTTTGATGTTAACAAATGTATAGGTAATGCAGAGGAGTACTGTGTGCTTTGCAGCATGCTGCAGACGAACCCAACGTATTGAAATGGTATACAACTTACAATACACACACCCAAAAATCATTAGTTTAACTTTATGTGCCATGTTTTTAGGGCCCAAGCCCTGAAAGGGTGAAGGCCCTATTGTTTTCCTTAGGACTATATATTATTATTATTATTATTTTTCTTACGACAATTCAGGCACTTTTGGGGCCCTTAACATGCTCGAAAACTCTTGAAACTTTGCACACAGGTCAGAACCCGCGGCCATCAGGGCCGGGCTGAAGCTGGTACCCGGACGTGGCAGGGGGGCTCGACAGCGCCCCCTGGAACGGGGTCCGAAAACTTGGTCCAAAAAACAAACATGCTTGCATGTAATCATATGAAACTCGTTACACATACAGATCTCATCGGGCCGAACAACTTACGCACTCTATGTTATTAGTTCCGCCCAACAGGAAGACGGCTATTTAGGGTTGTTTGGAAAACACATACAGTGGGATATGAAAGACTCCTCCTAGGGAACCTATCTATCGATCTAGATGTAGATGACTATCCATCTATCTAGAGATGTAGAGATGGATTATCCATGTTAATGGGCTGACTGGTTTTATTTGGTGCTAACTGAGGTGAAGACTTCATAACATAAGCCTTATAACATAGACAGTATTTATTTTTTACTTGAAACCTGGTAAGATGCATCACATTTGTAATAAATTGGATAAAAAATATAATTGATTGATCCCAGGATGTAAATTAGTTCTGTTACCATTGCTCACATTTAAGAAAAGAAATAAAAAGCATATGTTAAATCTTAAAAATGAGGATTACTTGTGCATGTTTGAAATAACATAAGGGTGAATAAATGTAGACAGAATGTTTTGAATTTTGAGTGAACTATCGGATGTTTCTGTAATTTGGTCCCTGTAAAGCATCTTGATGGCACCCTGCTCGCAATAGTGATACATTTTATAGTCATATATATATCTATCTATCTATCTATCTATATATATATATATATATATATATATATATATATATATATATATATATATATAAGGTTATGTTGCTTAACAAATTTTCATTACAACTGCATCGATCAAGAACCACATCTGTACACTTTTCCCCAATCAAATGTTAACTTTTAAATAGGTATAGATATACAGCTAGAATGGTATTAATGTGCAAAAGAAGGCAATCTTATCTTGGTAAAAAAAAATGTTTTCATAAAATTGCAATCTAGATATTTTCTTTGGCCTGCCCTACACAAGAAAAAGAGAATGGAAAAAATATAGGGACAAATTAATTAAGTTCTTATATATGTCCTGCCCTGAGCACAAGCTCTCATTCTAATCCTGTAAGTCTTAAATACTTCTATAAAGTATAAAATACCCTATTTAAACACTAAGTCTTAAAAAAATTAAATGGATAATATCACCTGTGTACTTAATTACTGTTTGTCTGTGTTGAGCGCACAATATTTGAACAAAAAGGTTTCAATAAGCGCCACCTGCTTGTGATACCTTCAAATGTAAGCACAACAAAAGTCCACGTTGTTCTCTAAAGACAGATATTGATTAACCTGCACTGATTGCTTACCTCCACCGTAACTGATTTTCTCACACAAATGTTAATGATTTCATGTTAGAGCTAGAATGACCACTAATGTGTTTATTTACAAAAAGGCATGAGCGAAGAAAAACAAGGCAATTTTATTTTTATCTAAATTTTGATAACACTGCAATTTAAATATATTATTTCTATAAGTTCCACAAAAAAGGACAAAATAGATAGGCTGAATAACCTGATCTATGGCATGTTAAATGGTGGTAGCCCAGTCTATGAACAGTAGCTAAACCCCCCTAAGCCCACAGAAATGGTTAGACCCAAGCCTTCAGCAGCCAATGACACTGACCCGTTCAAACTGATTTTAACTCGTATTTCTCGTGTCCTTTTCGCCTGGTTGGAAACTTCACACACGTTTGTACTGCCTGTTTGGGTTAACTGTTTACACGTCAAAAGCGTGCGTTTTGTCCTAGTCAAAACACACGTTTTCAACGCCCATTTTTGTTATTATAAACGCGCGTCAAAAACGCGCGTTTTCGGTGACCCCAAAGCGCACGTTGCAAACGTGCGTTTTAAATAGCAGATCACACGTTGAGGACGCGCGTTTTGATGCAAAAACTGCGCGTTTCCAGTGACCACAACGTTAAGAACGCGCGCTTTTATGGTAAATCAGGGACGCGCGTTTGTCTGTCAAAACGCACGCTTTTGACGTGTCAGTGTGCAATCAGACGCCTGACCAGGCGTTTATGAATACTTTGGCTTGCCATAAGCAATTGTGTGTGTGCGAGTGAGCGATTGTGTGTGCGCGAGTGAGTGAGCGAGCTACAGTGTGTGTGTGTGTGTGTGTGCGCGAGTGAGTGAGCGAGCTACAGTGTGTGTGTGTGTGTGCGCGGGTGAGTGAGTGAGCTACAGTGTGTGTGAGCGAGCGAGCACAGTGAGTGTCTGTGTGTATTTGAGTGAGTGCGTGTATGTGCGAGGGAATGTGTGCGTGAGACGGTTCGCGGTGACTGGTCGGAAAGCAACGTGTAGTCTGACATATTTCTTGTCCATCCACGTCATGACAAGATTTTTAGGAGTCAAAATCGTGTAATCTGACACCGTGACTATCGTAACAGACACAAAATTATTGTAATCTGAACCAGGCATATGATCACCGTGAATCATCTTACCCAAACATTGGAGTGTCCGTGCTCAACTAAGGCAGAGGCGGCATCTATGCCGGTGAACCGAACAATGGTATAATGATTCAGTTCGACTCCCAAGACAAGACGATGCTCACCCGACTGGCCAATAGGAACGTGGCCCCGCCCATGACACAATTTTCACAGTGAAAGCAGAATCCTGACACGAGAGCACGAAATGAAGTTTTATGTAACAAAGTTCGGGAGGAGCATGTTCATGTAATCATCCAATCAGCACAAGAAGAAGCCAGTATAAATAAAGCCTTCCCTTACCTCCCGTCTCATGACTAATTTCTCAGCATCGGACTCCGCCTTCGTGCCGTCATGTCCGAGTTAGAGCTCTTCCCCTCCGACGATGAGTCTTTCATCACGGAGGTGTCTCCATCGCAAACCGCTGATCCAGCGACCTTTTCCTCTCCAGCAGCTAACAACATCGAGCCTCCATCCTCAAACAGGGGACGCCGGCCATCTAGATCCTCTCCGCATACTCCGAGACGCCGAAGACTCCCCTCACCAACGCCAGCAAGGAACTCATCATCTTCCTCCGCACCTTCCCACCTTTCCCAAACATCCCTCCTATAGGGAAGTGGACAGTTAAGGGGCTGAGACAAGCCTTAATTAATTTGGATGCAAATTTTTCCCGCAGGATGAAAAAAGCAGAGTTGTTTGCCTGGGCCGCGCCCCGGATTCAGTCACGAAAGGGCGCCAACCTTTTCCGGGTCAACTCCTCTCCTCAGCCCCTCCCACCGTGGTACCTCAGGCTCCAGATCTCTGCAATTCTACTTTTACACACGATCCTCAAATGTTTTTCTTCCCTTCTACTTCTTTCAGTTTTCCTCCTTCCCAAGCGCCAGGTACTCACCCTAACGTGAGGATGCTTCCGTTAGCTGGTCAATCGCCGGCGCATTTCCTTCCCCTTCCCCTTCCCCTTCCCCTTCCCCTTCCACACTATGCTTTTCCTATTCCTCCTCCTTCTATCCCGGGGGCCGATCTCTGCGCGGGGATGCCTCCGCAATCGGCCACAGCCCCGACTTTTCCTCCCTTTAACCCACTCCAAGTGCGTTCTCCTTTCTCTCTCTTCTCAGCCACTCCTCAACCAGCCCCTCCGAATGCAGTTGCCGCAGAACCTCCTCCAGTGACGAACAACATCAGAGCCCAAATCCTCGCAGGTGCAGACGTAGATTTGGGTTCTCTCCTGTCCCTGTTTCCCCCAGTTGAGTCCAATCGCCAAGTGGACTGTGGTGATATCTCAGTCACTCTAAAAAATAATTCACGGGTTACATCACGCACATTATCACTGGCCGAATTCTGTATCAGCCGCTATACAGAAATTATATGCTCGACTTTCCCCCATAGACGGCGCGAGCTGAACGATTATCTTGCTATCATAGCGGAGCTCGCGTTGTCTTATGGGGGTAGTCATTTCTATACTTACCATAAATTGTTTTCCGCAAAATGCGCCGTCCGCGTTTCCCAATGGAATCAGTGACCCTATTGGGGAGCGTTGGACACTGATCTCCATAACTGAGTCTTCCTCGGGTGCAGAAACATCTCCTGCGCAATCTGCAGATCCACAAGCCATGTCACCACGGCATGCCCCCAAATCAATCCATCGATCCCTTCCGGCTCAGAGCAGAATGCCTTAAAATCCACAAGTTACGTTCCGCGACCCGCAAGAGAAGATTGTTCGATCAGAGCACCATACACGGCACCCGACAGACAAGTTTGTAGGAACTTCAATGAAGGGAGATGCCCAAGACAACGTTGTCGTTTTCTCCACGTCTGTGGTTACACACACAGACACACGCCCGCGTGGTATGCCCAGTCAAAAAATCTGTTAATAAAAATGCAAAAAACTATCTCTCGACTCCTGTGAATGTTTTCCGCCTGGCAGAGGAATTATCACACCACCCAGATGTCAACTTCACAAATTATTTGCTGACAGGTCTCAATCAAGGCTTTAAACCCGGCGTAGAAATTCATCCCACGCAAAACATTATCTGCGCTAATCTTCAGTCCTCCTTAGCGGAGCCTGAAGTAGTAGATAAACTAATTAGAAAAGAAATTGAATCTGGTTTTATGATGGGCCCTTTCGAGGCTCCCCCGTTCGACAAATTTCGCATCAGCCCCATAGGCGTGGCTAACAGGAAATTCTCGGGGAAAAAGCGGTTGATAATAGACCTTTCAGCCCCCCATAATTCTCCATATCCGAGCATCAATAGTCTCATCCCTCTCGAAGAATATTCTCTCAACTATCATGACATCGAACAAGCCATAACCATGATTAAAATAGCTGGACGAGGCGCATGGCTTGCAAAAGTAGATATCTCCTCTGCTTTCAAAGTAATGCCAATCCACCCTGATTCGTGGCACTTATTCGGTGTAAACTGGCGGAAAAAGTTTTATTTCGCCGTGCGCCTAACTTTCGGCTGCAAAAGCAGCCCGGAAATTTTTGACACTCTCTCTGAAGCTATATGTTGGATTCTTTCCAATAATTATGCAATTCCTCATCTTCTCCATCTGCTCAACGATTTCCTAATAATTTCACCATACGACGCCATCCCCAAGGCTCACCTCCTCCCAGTGCAAAAAGTTTTCACCGAGCTAGGGATTCCGTTAGCCCAGGAGAAAACATCGGGTCCAACTACATCCATCGAGTTCCTAGGCATCAATCTGGACTCAGTTAAATTCCAGGCCTCACTGCCTAAGGAAAAAATCAACCGTATCATCTTAATCGCATCCAATTTTACAGACAGCACAGATTGTTCAAAACGCGAACTTCTCTCGCTGCTGGGCCACCTAAATTATGCCATACGCATTATTCCACAGGGCCGCATCTTCTCGCCCTCTCTTCATCCGTTCATGCTCTGGAAGATCGGATCATCCTTTCTCATGAGTCCAAAAACGAGCTAAAATTATGGATTAATTTCCTTAACCAGCGGAACGGCTTAACTTTTTTTTACGACGACTTTATCTCTCTCCCCCTCGATATCAAACTGTTTACAGATGCAGCTCCCTCGATCGGCTTTGGCGGCTATTACCAAGGACGCTGGTTCGCGTCTCCCCTCCCTGATCTTCCCGTAAACCATCCGCTAAAATCCCTCCTGGACACGTCCATTGATTCCATCCTCCAAGCAGTTTCTCCCAGAACCCTGCAAACATATTACACCGCGTGGAAATCGTTCAAATCATTCCACCTCTCTCACAACCTGCCATTTCCCGAAATTTCTCTTTTAACAGTTACCTCATTCATATCTCATCTTCATAAAGTCAACGGTCTCCAAGCCGGATCCATAAAAAGCTATCTAAACGGCATTCAATTCTTCCATAAATTAATCCACGGCAAACCTGCACCTGCAATTAATAACTCCCAAACGTCCCTCCTAATTAAGGGAATACAAAGAACCCGCCCCACTCGCCCAGACACCAGACAACCAATCACAATCGATATACTCACCAAATGCATTTCATCACTCCGTCTTGGATACCACTCAACCAACACCGCCTATACATTAGAAGCTATGTTCATCCTAGCATTCTTCGGTTTCCTCCGCTGCTCCGAACTGACCATCACTTCCTTTTTCGACCCAAACATTCATCCTACAATTTCAGACCTACAGATCGTAGATCATGAAACCATATCATTCTTCATTAAACAAAGTAAAACTGACAGAGCTAAAAAAGGTCACTTCATTTATATTTTCAATTTACAAACTCCCATCCAACCGTACCATGCTCTTTTTAACTACCTGCAGTACAAACGTTCCACGTCCAAATCCCCACTCAACCCACTCTTCACTAACGACTCCTATCATCCAGCTACGAGATTCTGGTTCCAAAAGCACCTTAAAGCAGTCCTCATCAAATCCGGCGTCACAGCAGATAATTTCTCTAGCCACTCATTCCGTATCGGAGCAGCTACCACAGCCGCACAGAAAGGTCTCTCTCATCAACAAATTCAAACCCTCGGTCGCTGGTCATCTGAAGCTTTCAAAACCTATATTAGATCCAGTCGCTTCCACATCAGAAACGCTCACCAAGCCCTAACTTATTAGATCATTCATTTCCATCACCTGCGACGCCACATCCTTCGTCACTTTCCGCACCAATACAACCCACTTTCCGAATCTATTTTGCACGCCGTATTTACACTCGCTTCTATAAATATATCTATAATATAGCATTTTTACAACTAATTGCAGGCTCCCCCATTTGCACGCAGTGACGGCTCCCCGTTCGTGGGCCGGGCTCAGTTCCTCTTCCGAAGCGCCGGTCGAGCCCTCCCATTCAAATTGCAGTGAGAGCCTGCCTGTCTTAGTCGTCGCTGGACGGCCGCGCTCGTGTCGCTAGGTGGGCTCCCCATTCGTCGGGCCGCGAGGGGTCTATTTCCGTGCCCCAGCCCCGTCGAAGCGCCGGTCGAGCCCTCCCGACCGAGTCCAGCGGGCGCCCTCCGTTCAACCTAGCGAGGCTTACCCGTCCGATGCCGTGAGCACATAAGTTCCCGTCGGATGCTGTGAGAGCCCTCCTGGGTGAACGGTTAAACTCGTTCACAAATTCATGCTCGCATAATTCTTGCGTCATCGAGCTGTCAGTTCAACTGCGAAAAGGGCTCATCCGTCTGATGCCGTGAGCATCCAAGTTCCCGTCGGACGTTGCGAGAGTCTTCCCAGTCGAATTGGCAAGCTCGTTCCTTGGTAAATACATACCCTTCACATTTTTGGGGGGAATAAATTCTACGCTCGCTGTCCTGCGTTCATCTGGCCTTTTTTGGGGGGAGTACTCTGGGGTCGGGCTGAATTCCGAGCTCGGAGCCCTCCCCCCGGACAGCAAGCCAAATACGCATTTATTATTACATAAGATTTCATTAACATGTGAACTCGTGAAATTAAGTTTTATGTAACAAAGTTCGGGAGGAGCATGTTAAGGTAATCATCCAATCAGCACAAGAAGAAGCCAGTATAAATAAAGCCTTCCCTTACCTCCTGTCTCATGACTAATTTCTCAGCATCCCGCCACCACCCCCATCACCTCACATTCGGCTGGGTCTACTCATAGATACCTATGATCTATATTCATAGGGGGGAGTACTCTGGGGTCGGGCTGAATTCCGAGCTCGGAGCCCTCCCCCCGGACAGCAAGCCAAATACGCATTTATTATTACATAAGATTTCATTAACATGTGAGCTCGTGAAATTGCATCGAGAGCAAAGAAAAGCATTTTGAGAGAAACACTTTTTTTCTAGAGAAAATGTTTTCACACTGATAGCAAAATATATATATTTAAGAGTTTTTTTTAAAGTATTTTGAGAGAGATTTTTTTTCTCAGAAATAATTTGAAAAAATTCAAATTTATATATTTTTTTTGTTCTGAGAAAATACTTTCTCTCAAAACTTTTTTTTAGTCACAAATATTATTATTTTTTGCTATTGGTATGAAAACTTTTTCTCTCAAATATTTTTTTTTCTCTCATGAAATGCTTTTTTGCTATCAGTGTGATAACTTTTTCTCTCAAACTTTTTTTTTCTCTCTCAGATCATTTATTTTTTCGCATGTAATAAAGACACAATTCTCTCTCCATAAACTACAACCACACACCAGCTTACTAGTGATGGCCGGTTCGTGAACGAATCGTTCTTTTGAACCGGTTCTTTTTAGTGAACTGGTCGAACCAGTACACTAAATCGGACTGAATCGTTCGAAACAGTTCGCGTCTTGCGTCAGCGCTGATCCACAAGTTAAGTTACTCACTTTCGGACATGAGTCCTGACAGTCCCTTCGACTCAAAATAAACCAATATCCCGGAGTAGGCATATATGTTTCTCCAGTAAATCCAACAGTTCACTGAACTGAGATATGTTGTGCTGAGAGAAGTGATGAGCACGAGCAGATACTGAGCATGCGCGCACTACCGAACGTACAGGTACAGCGGTTCTCGGATCACCAGTACAGAACTGTGAACTGTTTCTTTCGGACGCGTTCGATACGGAGAACAGATGAGCTGATGAGCTGAGCATGCGTGCAATTTTTTCAGAGGGACGAAATGCATGTTTCTTAAGTATTTTATTGAACATCAATAAATAAGTGTAACAAAATAAAACATGTTAGAAACATTTATCACATAGGCTACTGCCTTTTCACTGTATTATTTTAAAGATTGGAAACAATGAATGGATTATAAAACTAAACATTATTATTATACTAAAACATTATTTTCAGGAACAGATAATTTAATTTCTAAGTAAGGTGATACGTTTTTGACGTAGCCTAAACTCTTTCCAAGGTTTTAAAGGGTGCAAATGTTTATAATGTGTTAATCAAAACATAACGTATTAAACATACTGGAGACATGCATCGAGTTTTTAGTTTTGTCGACTGATTTAGCCTAGTAAGTTTTCAGCTCACACACAGGCATGCTACGGTTGTCGAGTCAAGAACTGGTTGTTGCAGCAGTTCTCGGATCACCAGCACAGAACCGAGAACTGTATCTTTCGGACACGTTCGATACGGAGAACCGATGAGCTGGAGAGACTGCGCATGCGTGATCGCACCGTCTCTGAACCGAACTTTCTTTTGGCCAACTGATGCTGTGTTTCTGTTTATATACTGTCTGTGCTGTGCTGTTACATGAGCACGGGTGAACCAATGACTTGAATGAGGGGCCGAATTCGGCGAAATGTAAGTTTATTTAATTGCAAATAAAATAAAAATGATGAAGACCAGTTTATTCACTTTAAGACATGTAAAACATCCGCGTTTGCGCATTGCCTTAGGCCTACTACAGGGTTCGTTTTCAAAACGTAAATGTAAGAAACCTATCCAAGATGATTATGACGATGAGTACTGAAGTTATGATTACAAATGCCTTTATTTGAATGTATATTTATACGCCGGGATGATAGAATTGACGTCATTACGTGATGACGTAAAAGAACTGGTGAACCGGTTTTTTGAACCGGTTCATTGAAACGAACTGTCCGAAAGAACCGGTTCGCGGAAAAGAACCGGACTTCCCATCACTACAGCTTACTGGTGGAGAGGAGACAGCGATGAAGTCAATCAGTATATTACTAAATATACTGTGTATGTAGATTGTAGCCTATAATCATGCCATTATTAAGTAATAATTAATTATACAATGTAATAATCAGTCACGCAAAAAACATGATTCACACATGCGTAGACAATTTCACATGCATGAATCCTAATTCACGTACACACACACAAAAAAATCACGTGCGTGAAAAAAATATATTCACATGTGCAAAATAAAATATATATTTATAAAATACATTTCACAAATGCAAAACACAATTTGTAGATATACAACTGTGCACAAAAACCTATGAATGTTTAAAATGTACAAGTTTATCCTTGAATGTGAATGTGCAAATCGACATTCACGTGTGAATCGCCTTGGATTTGTGTGCGTGTGTTTGAGACTTTCCTGGCAGCGCTTTCCTCCTACGGGTGCGTTTCCCGAAAGCATCGTTATCCAACTATGGTCGCAAGTTACATTGTTATCAGCATAGTTCAACGATTTGGTGTTTCCGAAACCATCCGTTCGCAAACAGCATCGCAAACTTGTGTGGTTGGAACGACAGCTCTAGCATAGTTTCTAGTTTACTTGAGATGTAGACTGAATAAATCCTTATCTTTAGCAAAATAAGCAAGCTGACGTTCAGTACAACCCGTGTTATTTATTTAGAATACATACAAATGTAATTTACGTCTTTTAGTTTGTCAAGAGATTTAAAGCACCGTTTTTGAAGACTGCGCATGTGCGAATGTGCTCTAGGCTGCTATACATGGATTTCCCGGCGACGTCATCACTGCTTGCGCACGCAACCAGGAGGCAAAAGACCCGCGGTCTTCGTACCAGAGAGTAAAGGGTTTGGCTAGTAGCATAGTGGTGGTGTTGTCGCTAAGTCAAAATGCCAAGGAGTTGTAGTCAGTGCTGGGTTTCTGATGTTCAACATTCCTATGGGGAAGCATGGTTTTGCCAAAAAAATGCCTTAAAATCATAAGGCTTGGCTTTAATGCCTTGCCTTTGACTAGGGAGCACATCCTCAACACGCAAAAATCCGGTGCTGCATCAAAGTATTTGACGAGCTGCACATGACCATATTAGCACGTAGTATGCATCAAGGGATTTGTACGCTCTAATCATTTCTCTTGTATACACACTTGGTGTCTGAATAAGATAATTATATATATCAGGCCATACAATTGCTGGCCACTTCTTGTCATCCACAATCCAAAGATCGTCATGTATTGCGTAGGGATCCGGCAAGATCTCACCATTGCTGAGAGTAAGTTTTTTTAATATAAGTTAGGCTAATCGCCACGGTCGGAGGTACTAAGGGTTCCCACATAATCCATCGTCAAATCTTTGATTTACAGTAAAGTAACGTTATATGTGTCATGAAATGTTGCAGGTCGTAACGTAAACAAGGTTAACTTATATAAAAGCAAAGCTCTATAGATGCTGCACTGCTAACATTGGCTATTAGCCTACACTACATTAGTCTTAACATGATAATTCATGCATCGTATATCCGGATTTTGATTCGTAAACAGTTGGACGTTTTACATAATGTTATATTAATATGAAACACAAACAAACAGATCCAACTCTGAAATTGCAGTTTATTATTGAGTCAACAAGAAATTACAAACAATGCGAAATCTACGTTAATTACAATGCTCTTTTACAGAACTCGGCATAACAGATAGCGTTTTTTTGCCTCCTGGATGCGCGCACATCTGATATTGTTTGTATACAAGAAACCCGTGTATGTAAGAACGAGCCAAATATTGAGTCTGGTAATAAAGCAAAATAACTGAGAAAAATTAGAAGTGGTCTTCAGATGCCATGTCTGTAACTTATACGACAAAATCTAGCGTTAATTCGATCTCAAACAGATTAATTAAAGGTCCCGTATTATGCCCCTTTTCACAAAATGTAAAATAAGTCTCTGATGTCCCCAGAGTGTGAAGTTGTGAAGTTTCACCTCAAAATACCCAACAGATAATTTTTTACAGCATGTTTAAATTGTCATTTTTTGGGTCTCAGAAAAACGAGCTGTTTTAGTGTGTGCCCTTTAAATGCAAATGAGCTGCTGCTGGACGACACAGGGGGCGGAGCTTCATGAGCTCGCGCTCAGTCTCTCAGGACACTTTCATCTCACGGAATAATGATAATATCAGAAACTCTCAGTAACGGTGTTCAGTTCGAGTCGGACAATAATGCCTACAGAGTCAGAGTGCTGTATAGAGATGAAACAGGTATAGTTTAGTAGTTTAATTACGGTTATTATAACGTATTTGTCATCTGCTTGTAGGCTATGTATCCATTATTTATTAATAGCCTACAAGTCTGCTGTCTGAATGATGATCAAACATGTACTGATGAGTTTAATAAAGTTTATTGTACATCACACAAAAGATGAAGCATCAGTTTTACTTCAGAAAATCACCGTAAGAGCTGAGTAAACACAGTAAGTTATAAGAAGTGCGCAAGTAGCCAGTAGAGTTGAGGGAGCATTCCTGTGGGCGGAGGTTAGTCAAAAAACGGTTCTACTGACGTCATTAAAGAAGGAAGTAGAGGGATGTAGTCCAAACGGGCCGTTCGATGTAGTCAACTTCTGTTAAATAAAATATCTCGCTTGGCATTGAACTTTGAGCTTTATAATTTTACAGATTTTATTTATACTCTAACAACAACATGACACACTAACTAAAGTTTGAAACATGGGATCACGAAGAACGGGCCCTTTAAAATAAGTTATTAGTCCACCATAGTAGATAAAAAGAACACTTTGCGATAAAAGCATAAAATTTGGTAGGAAGGATCACAAAGGGGGTCTGATCAGATTTAGGACTGTAGGCGCTTGAAATTTGACCCCTGGGGGTCATGGCGGCCATTTTGAAAAATAAAATACCAAATATGGATTTCGTAATGGGAAAATGGATTAAAAGCTGCCAGAAACATAAAATGCATGAATAAATATGAGCACACTTTCACAAAGAAGGTCTTTAAACTTTAAAATATAAGATATGTTTTAAAATTTGCTCCTGTAATATTAAATATTACTATACATGGGTTAATGAATAATCTGTAAATTCCTATGTGATCAAAATTAGACATCACAGTGACAAGTGATTAAGAGCTGATTTTTGTCTGGTCTCTACCAAAGCAATTCACCAATGGTGATACAAAAAGGTCAACTGTTTTTAAACAGCTGACATGGAAAGAGACAAGCAAGCTAATCCACCACGGCAAGGTGCCAGCTCATTAGGATTAGGTTTTTGTTGTTGTTGTTGTTTTTTTGTCTTTTTAATGTAGGCCTGCATAACAAGAAACAGAACAAAGAACCAGTAGTTCAACTCTTCAGCAGTTGAGCTTTGAATATTAACACAATATTTAATTAATAACATAACATATAAGATTCTAAAATCCCATGCTGAATTCAATGACCACTTTTATCTCTGTCAAGAGGCAAAAAAATTAATAACACAGCTTTAAACTCTCTGACATTCTCCCTCACATAAACGTGCCTTCTCAGGACCAAGGCTGTGTGCAATTTCATGTGCTGCAATGTGCCTACAATTCTTCCCTGTTCCAATTGCAACCCAGAGTTCAGTGTCACCAAGGCTTTGCACCACAGAAACTGCCAGCACTACGACATCCATATCAACAGTTCGAATCATGATCTTTTAATGGCCATTCTGCGCAGCATGAGACGTATGCAAAATCATCCTGCTATCTGCTTCCTCATGGTTGCATGGAGATAAAGCACATATGTCAGGCAGCTGTGGCTTGCAGAGGATGTTACCACCCTGAGTAATGACAAGTTGCTTCTCTCCGTGGTCAAATGATTTAACCAAGATGTCTGAAAGGTATTGAAAAAGATCTGTTTTATTTTGAAACAGTTCTTACAATATTTCTAGTCAAGGCAGTGATGGGAATAACGGCGTTATAAATAAACGGCGTTACTAACGGCGTTATTTTTGTCAGTAACGAGTAATCAAACTAATTACTGCTTCCTCCATTAAAACGCCGTTACCGTTACTGTCAATAAAAATGCGGCGTTACTATAGTTGAGCTCACTGAAGCGGTTTTCATCCGAGTAGGCTCTCTCTCAGCCATAGGAGCTGCAAAGTTTTTTTCTCTGGTGTGTGAGTGTTTATGAGGCGCCGGACTGGACAAAATAAGCGAGGCGAATGTCGCGAGAGCGCTCGACCGTGCGCGAGAGAGACCGAGTGTGTCCGAGAACGCGTTTGACAATGCGCGGCAGAGACCGAATGTGTCCGAGAACGCGCTCGACAGTGCGCGAGAGAGACCGAATGTGTCCGAGAACGCGCTCGACAGTGCGCGAGAGAGACCGAATGTGTCTGAGAACGCGCTCGACAGTGCGCGAGAGAGACCGAATGTGTCCGAGAACGCGCTCGACAGTGCGCGAGAGAGACCGAATGTGTCTGAGCATAAATACTTTATTTATAAATAAATTACACATTTCAGCATTAGAATAATATATGTAGCATATTGGTATCATATGCAATGTTTTAATTAGTTTATATAACATAAACTCCAAAATAACCTGCAGGGAACGTTCAAACATATTTGTTTGGCGGTTGTGAACACGTGCGGCAAACATGACTAGAATTTGGCTAAAATAAATAACCTCTGATGATGACGTTCTCTGTAGGTTATAAAAATAAACCCACAAAAGATTAGATTGTATTATTATTATGTATGTTGATACATTGTTCAGTATTATATTGAGAGCACTTTTTGTTAAACTTACTATTGTGAGGAAGAAAAAACTAACTAAAACTAAAAGCTATACAGAATGTCTACCATTTGTAAAGGTGTGTGAGTTTTATTTTAATTATATGCACTAGTGTATGTGTATGAATATTTTTATAAGGCTACTATTTATTTATTTTTGGTACATTTCTTAAGAAGCATGATTTATTTTTAGACTTATTTGTTGGCCAGTTGTGGCCTGTGCAATAAATATTAAAAGTTCCAAACCATCTATTATTTTGTTGTTCCACTATAGTAATGATAATATTTTAATATTTAAGTTAATAGGTGTCTCTCACATTGTCCCACAGCAACATTAAAATAGTGTAGATTAGTGTACAATGTTTAATAATAATAAGATGTTCTATTTAGTGTCCATTTCATTCATTTAACATTTCACATTGGGGGTATCCAAGAAATTTCTTGTAATTAAACTTTTTTTAAGTAACGCAATAGTTACTTTCGCTAGTAATTAGTTACTTTTGTAATGATGTAATTCAGTTACTAACGCAGTTACTTTTTGTGAGAAGTAACTAGTAACTATAACTAATTACTTTTTTTAAGTAACGTTCCCAACACTGAGTCAAGGTGAGAGCATTTGGAGAGCAAAGAATTGACTGAGATTAGCTTTGGGTGGTATAAACTAGCCGTACAAGAGCACAGAGTTACAATGACATAAATAGGATGAGTTGCAGCTAGTTTAGATAACCAGCCTAAATGAAATTCTGTGCAAATGTACACCTACTTTATTTCACAGAATCCTAACTCTAAATTCCTGCATACTAAAATCTATTTTATGTTATATTTGCTTGTCTGAGTTATGTTTGCTTACTTGCAGGATTAGCCTACACTACTTGAGTTACAGTGAGAAACACATTCAACTGACTTTGCCTTTATCTCACTTGTAGTCAAGAGTAAAACATCCCACCAGTTCCCTAGATTTTAAAGAGTGTGGCCACCACAAGATGAAAACTACTCACTGAATAAGGAGGAGTCACTGACACACTACCAAGTGAAAATGATGCGTATTAGTATATGCACACAATTTAATATAAAATATTTAAATATACATTTAAAAAGTACATAATTTCTGATAGATATCAAAACCTCTTTTTGTTTAAAAATGAACTAGATTGATTAATGATCAAATGCAACTTTTTTAATTGTTAATTTCTGTCGTCTATCCATTATGACATTATGAAATTCATTTTTGGCTGCCATTTTCAATTTTTTTTAAAAACATATCTTATATTTTAAAGTTTAAAGACCTTCTATGTGAAAGTATGCTCATATTTACATGTATTTATGGTGAAATGTGTTATTGCATTTTATGTTTCTGGCAGCTTTTAATTCATTTTCCCATTACGAAATCCATATTTGGTGGCCATTTTGAAAAATGGCCGACATGGCCCCCAGGGGCCAAATTTTGAGTGCCTACGGTCCTAAATCTGATCAGACCTCCTTTGTGAGCCTTCATACCAAATTTCATGCTTTTATCGCTAAGTGATCGATTCTGATGAAAATCTGCGCTTATAGCTGCCCCACTCGTGTGAGACGTCATAAACCAACGTGGTTGAACGATACTTCGCGACATATGGTTTCGGGAAACAGTCGTGACTAGCTAGTTGATTTCTCCAACGATGCATCTTACCATGGTAGTTAAGCAGCGAGCTATATAGTTGTATGGGAAACGCACCCCAGTTCGTGGCTGAGCAGAGGTGTGTGCAGTTGATCGTTCATTTCTGTGTATTAGTACCAGATGTGGGAGACTCGAGTCATATGACTTGACTTGAGTCGCAAATTTCTGAACTTGAGACTTACTTGACTACATCTCTGAAAATACTTGACTTGACTATAGACTTGCTCCTTGTGACTTTAGACTTGAGTCAGACTTGTGCCTATTTACTTGAAATGACTTGTGGAAAATATTTTTTTTCAATTGTGATTTTTTATATATATTTAAGAATGAACTATATATTTACTATATATATATAACTTTGTACTGAAGTTAAAGAGTTTCGAGATCAGTTGAAGCAATAGTTTAACAACTGCTGTTTAGTTCACATGTCAACATAAACATTTATTTTTAGTAGGCTATTGATGGATTTCCATGTCCTGTCCACCACACAATCTTTTTTTTACTTTTTTTTTTTATTGAATACAAAATCTGAATACAACAAAATGGCACAAAACAGTTATTATACAAAGAAAATACAGGCGTGGAAGGCTCAACACAAGAAAATAAATAAATGATAGATAAAAACATGTAAATTAAAACAAGTTTGTGCTCTTGACCCTTGACTCTTTAGTATAAAATTTTCTTTGACTGCTATAATTGTGTGTTTATAAAGCAAAACATAATCAAAACATTAGACACTGAATAAGACCAGGGATTCAGGTGTTAGGGGTTAACAGTTTAGGACCCATGGACCAGATGTTTGAAAAGAAGACCCGGAGTCAGAATTATAAAAAATTGAAGAAAAGTTTTACTGAAGATAGTTTGCAGTTTCATCAGCAGAAGTTCAGCTTCAAGACTCACACAGGAGTTCGTAGGCCGCCCCCCTTTCAGTTACAAAGATCACAGCAGTTATACCATTTCCAAGGTCTAAACTACATCATTACTTACAGGTTGTAACGTCTGGACCAATCAGACACACACAAATTATTCATTTATTTAATGAATAATCCAGCAAACTCACTCTCCCAAATAAGGCCTGTGAAACGTTCCCCAAATGAAGCTAACACACTGGCAGGACGCAGTGTCTTGTTACAGGACACACACTGAGACTGGGTTTACGACCGAAAAGAATGTCCTGAGAGCTGTGACTCTCACTTAAATTCTTGCAGAGGAAGAGAAATAAAAACCCTGTTAATCCTATATATATATATTCTATATATAACCACTTGATAAATGTGTAAACATGTATCTAATTTTCCCATCTCATGATTTTCCCTTTTATGTGGCGTTTGTATTCTTGTAAACTCAATTGGGTTAATGTTTCAGACTTTGCATATTATGGTTAACCAACATTATATGTGCGTCATGTTTGGTCTCTAAAAAATCCAATCTTCGTCTCCGATTTTTTAATTTACATTACATGTTGCTAACTTTGTGATGCATTAGTATTATAAGAATCTTAAAGATTCTTTTCTTAAACACCCAATGAAAGTACATATTCAAATGCCCTGCTAGAACACAAAGGGTCGTAAAATTTCCCTCCAAAGGGAAATCTTCTCATTGGCTCTTGCACCTCCAGAGGTTGTGCCATCTTCACGCTTTAAAGTCACTGATCAGCTTTTAGCTCTCTCTTAGTCCCTTTCTGAAATGCTGACGTGAAGAAGAAGCCTCTAAGGACCCACCAAGCTTGTGCCAGGCTGCGGCCTTGTCTTTCCATTCACCAAAGATACTCTGAAAACCACTGGTTCTCTCTCATCAAGACCACATCAGCAAAGATCAACTGGAGCCTCAACAAATTGCATCAGGACATTTTAATTCAAATGGCAAGACATGCAAGTATCAAACTTAGTCTCATTATCTGATACATTAAGTATCCTTACCACTTTAAAGAAGGGCGTTTTAGAACTAAACTGATGGTTTGCTCAAGGCTGTTGATCTGCTGACAAACAATGATTTCAAACAATGCTATAATTTCTTGCTTTCCTGTATTCTGCTTCAGCCCTCTTTCCCTTGGTAAACTGTATGCATGTATGTGTGTGTATGTTAGAGTAGTTTAAGTGTTTAGACTAGTCAATAAAATCTTGTTCATGTCACACGTAAAGTTGTCCTTGTCTCAAGCTCATAACTGGAGTCACTAATCATTTAGATTTTTGCTACTGTTCTTAGTAGTACTGTAAATTAAGAAAGACATTTCCCATGCCCCAGAAATGTACATTTCTTAGAGTTAATAAACAATTAATCCTGAGTGTTCACGGGACAAATAGGTTATTTGATTGTAATATTAATTTACGACAGATTAATTAATTATATTAACTAATCCAAATATTCATAATCAATCATAACCAGTTATTATTGATTATTAATATTTCATAGAGCTAATTTGCTACAAGGTTGAATGATTCTGATTGGCTAAGAAATTGATAAACATAGTAATTTTCCACACATATACAGATAGACAGAAGCATATACCTTCCAGTTCTCAGATTTGGGTTGCTGGGTGCCAGCATGTCCCGAACAACAACTCAGTCAATCTCCAACAATGCCAGTGGTTCCTTAACCTGTAAGCAAGAAGACTAACACACACACACACCCGACACACAGCTTTCCAAGGTTGGATTTGGCCAGGTTTAACTATAAACAGGAGTCTCGTCTCAAAACATCAAGATAACAAGAAAGCTCTCAGGATCAGACACTTTAGTCTAAATGGAAACTATAGGCTTTAACTGACAAATGGTCCCTTAAACTATAGACTTCATTGACCCCTATATGTTTTAACATGTTGAAGACCTTTCTCAAACACAAAACCAGTCACTATTTCATTTCTGGAAGCTGGGATAAATAGGCAAGCAATGTTACTGCATTCAAATATCCAATACTGACATTAAAGAATACATGAAAATACATTTCAGTAATCACATTGGTAACTTCTATAACAAAGTAAAATCTCCAGAGAAGTCATTCAACTCATTTGATATTTAGAAGGAAAAATATTGATTAATACCTTGATTATAATCACTCATTACATATACATTGAAGCAGCAGTGGATTCCAATCCACTCCCTTCAGTCCCCCGTTTTAGACCGATGTGGGGTCCTAAACACCACATCTGGTCTTTCCAAAAAGGCTACTTCAAAAGGTTTGGTTTCTGACCCATGCTCCTCTATCAGGTTAAATTTTTTTGTAAAACAGACAATATCTTTTTCCTTTTAAGGACTTTTCGTGAACATACACTAATATCCCACATAGCACATAGTATTATTGATCTCCAGAACCTTTGGACATAGCTGTCTTTACATGTCATACACAGCTGTTATTCATCTTGGCTAATTTGGTATTATCATCCACTAACTGATACAAAACAAGTACATATTTATTCTCTGGAAGCCGGGCTAAATAAGCAAGCACTGTTGCTTAGCATGGGCTAGACCCACAGTCACTACTCAGATCCTAAATACAGACATTGTTTATAATCATAAATACCAGGATACATGCACTAGTTTTTATAAAACTATAATTTCCAATTCCTTTTGCAATAAACTAAGAAAGATAATCCATTCTTTTCACTACCCCATTATAGACCCTTTAGGTTCAAAACACAATGGTTGTCAAACTGAAATTTTTTTTTTTTTTCAAAAAGAGAAATAAAATAAAACAAATTCACATAATCATGGTGCGTTCAAGTCCTCCTGGGAAGTTCGTACGTACGAGGTGGGAAGTCGTGCTTATAACGGCATGTGCGTTCAAGTCACTTTCATTGGAGCAAAATGGCGGAGTACTTTCTCTTAATTATTACACAAAAATACAGTAAGGTTCTTAAATTCTTGTTCTAGAAAATGAAGAACAAAGAAATGTGCATCAGGTGTACTTTGTATTTTTATGTTTTTAATTAATTTATGAAGCCACTGCCAACACATCGTTACATGTTGCATTGTAATATTATAATACTATCATATTCTGTGTTGGCGATTAGCTAACTGGGCTGTTAATAGAAAAGTCTGACAATATCACAGCTAAATACCTTTACGTATTGTGTATTCCACCATGTTAATCACTGACACGCCCCCAACTCGTACAGATCGGAGCTTAGAGAAAATCCCGAGCTCCCCACTGGTATTTACGACATTGTGGTGGCGTTCAAGTGCGTTCAACTCGTAAATACGATCTATACGAGATGACTTGAACGCACCATCATTTCAATCATTATTTTACCACTAAAATATAGAATTGTTCCCCATTCTATTTAATAAAACTTATGTTCATTCCTTTTCCTTTATAACATGTCAATCCCCGTTAATCATACTCAATGCCTTATTATTTTTATCTGAAACTCACTTTTCATACCATTTCAACTTAATTTGACTGAACAGGCGTTCATAAATAGTTCCATACATTCTATCAGAAATTTTATTTTCATAACATACATTTTTCTACTATATTTCTTCTCATCTTTCTCTATTTTCCTACATGCCAGTTCCTTCTGCATCCTTTTCCTTTCTTTTCGCTCTGCCTCATCTAACCTGTACATTATTGCTTTCTTACAATCCCCACACACACGTCTCAAACAACAACCTTTTTGTTTTTCCCTTCCCTCTTCCACCGAGTCTCTCACCGTTGTCAGCCTAGTGACACTTAAAGTTCCCTCTTTAGGGAAATCATAGTATTTTATTAATTCTTCAGTTCCCTTGTTTTCATAACATTAATTTTAACTTTATTTTCCATTATAACTACTTCTCACAGTATTCCTCTATCAAATGGTTAGTCTGAAAATCCCCCAAAAATATTATCAGTTTTGTCTCAGTCTCACTTATCTTTTCTGTTTTTCATAAACCAAAATATTATGTTACTCGAATCCCAACCCTTAAGACAGCCATTTAGCTGCTTTCTTCTTTAACCTTTATTACCTAAATTGTAGTTTTCTTAGACATCTAATGTCATACATCCATTTAATGGATTGATAAATAAAACTTTAGAAGTTATATCCACTCCTACTTTGTTCACGCACTGGCCTTTCATAAAAATGAGGGCGCTCTGTCTGGATAATTTGGATAGTGACCTAGCCAATGTGTCACTTTGTCTCTCTGCTATCAAGTCTATTATTTTTACATTTACCATTATGATCCCACCTAGGTGTTTTATTTAAATTTAGACCCTCAGTTGAATTTAGACAAGAGTTTTTACCCCATAATGGATTACAACTTTACAATTCCAATTTACATAAATACTAATCCAGAGAGTAATTCAGATCAGAACATTCAGAAGATTCAGAACATCATAAATGACAAAAGTAGTCATAATTATCAATGGCAGAAAGAGCTGGAAAACCAATCCAATTAAAGCTTGTCCCATGTTCTGTATCGTCTTTTCATCAGATGGACTCAGAATTATCAGCTTGTCGTTACACTTAACCCATCTGTAATGATAAAACACTCATTCCAGAGGTTAATGACACAATATTCACAAAATCAGGAAATAATAGTACCACAAACTAACACATACAAGACATGAAGTGCAGTCACCATCACACACACTCATACTAGACACACACACGTTAAATGCTCATTTTCAATGTTCACTTTTTTATATTAACTGTAAAAATATTTACTTAACATTTTTCTTTCGATTTTACCTAATTTTACATAGTCTCTTTACCAGTTTCAAAGCATGTCTGTTCATTATTCATTTTCTCTTAGAAAAGTCAGCTGGGTTGTTTTGGTTCATTATCATTATTTTGCTTCAGCTCGCTTTATCAGGCCGATAACAGAAAGACAGACAGAGTACCATCCCTTCCTCCACTCAAGCAGTCTCTCTCACTATAAACAAATAATCTTTTCAACAGCCTCCTAAGACTGTAACTGTGACAGAGAGGCAAAGACGGTCGGATCCATTTGCAGATATTTATTAAAGAGGATACCAAACTGAGAACCAGAAGACAAAAACTCAAAAGAAGTCAAGGGCAATCCAGAATCGTAGTCAAACAAGCAATAGTCAGAGGCAGGCAGCAAAGGTTCACAACCGAGTTCAGAGTCCAAGTTCAAATACACCATATCAAGTCAAAATACTGAGTAGCAAGAGATACAAACTGAGACAGAGGTTTGGTAAAACAAGACTTCACAAATGAGAACAGAACAGTCCAGATAAAGGGGAGCTGAGGGTGCACAGGTGAAACTGAAGAAATCATAATGAGGTGATGAGGGAAATGCAGTCCTAGTATGCAGGAGAGAGGGATCTAGTGAAACCAGGAGGATGCGCTGTCGTGCGTTCCATGACAGTAACTTAGACCAAATCTAATAATAAATTCACTACAATAACCTTTGACCATTCACCTTTGTTATCCAGACTTTTTCTTGAATCTACAAAAGCTGTCTTCATCTTTAGCCGCCAACATGTCTAATGACCTTCAGGAGTTAAAACTATCTTACAGACATATTAGTCCAAAATCAACACTTCTATAGATTTTTTTTTCTTGCCCATAAGGTAACCGACCTGATATAAGTTATAGGTCCCATGACATGAAATTTCCACTTTCTGAGGTTTTTTAACATTAATATGAGTTCCCCTAGCCTGTATATGGTCCCCAAGTTTCTAGAAATTTCAATCGGTGTAAATCGAGCTTTTGCTATCTTTCTCTGCCTTTGAGAAAATGGAAGCTCAATCGCGCTGATCTTGAATCTCCTCCTTGTGACGTCATAAGGAGGAAATGTTTCCTCCCCTGTCTCTGCTTTGCCCGCCCAGAGAATATTTTCCGCCCATGAGAAAATGAGCTAGGAAGTAGAACGCGCGCGCGATTTTAGTTTGTCCACGAGAGATATCATGGCTTTTGAGCGAGCGAAGCATAACAATTGCTCAATAATTGGATGTACAAATGAACACCGAGCTGGACTTGCTGAACGTCTGAAACTAAAGTCTGGATCAGTACCAACTCTCTTTGGCTCAGCTACACACCTCGGACAAGTAAGTCAACAAATGATATATAAGTGTGTTGCTTTAATGTTTATGGTTACCTAGCTTGTTACACGTAGAATGTGGCTGTCACATTAGCTATGCAGTTACTGCTAATGTAAAGGTAGACAGCATCAAGTTACACACACTGTAACACGCGAGTGTTGTACATTTCTTTGTTATTTGGATAACCGTTTTCCTGTTGGTTATATGGCGCACCGCGCGCGATATCCACATTTCAAGATCGCAGAGCTTGATGTAATTGTAATAAGATAAATTACAGACGTTACAGATCTCTCATGAAAAGGCAACAGTAGGTTCGCGTTATGGTACCGTTGCCGCAGATGGTCAAGGCCACACCCACCCTCCACCTTGCCCCGCCTTTCTCCTCCTCATTATCATTTAAAGCTACAGACACCGAAACGGCCTGTCTGAAGGAAGCTCATTCTGGGACTGGCTTGTAGTGGCTATAATTCTGCACCGAGGCTGAATTTTTGGAAAGAGATTTCAGATACAGTACTAGGGACCACTAAGGCCTATATTAAAGCCTACAAAAAGTAGCATGTCATGGGACCTTTAAGAAGTTTTGTTACTGTCTCCACAACAAATAATGACAATCACCTCATTTGAAAGCCCATTCCCATTAGCTCTTTATAATCTCCTTTCCTTCAGGGTGCTGTCCCCTGGCATAGTTGCAGACACTTGTCATAATGAAAAACAAGTCATCCAATGAATGCGGTTTCTGGTGAGTGGTATATGGAGGTACACACATTTCTGGGTCAGACTGCCAAACTTCTCACAGCTCATCTCCCCTCTCAATGTTCTGCTGATGCTGGTGGCCTCAGTCATCCGCTGCACTCTCATACCCATCTCACATAAAACACCTCCATTCTGGAGATGCCCAGTGTCGGCGTGACCCCCTGCCTTAGGTTGACCTCTGGCCAAAGAGGATCTTACCCTTCCTTGAGTAGTCACTTCGTGCACACTGGTAACCGCTCTTCCCCATAACAAAATCAGTTTTCTTCAACAGACTCAGTTGATTTCTGGAGCTTAGGAAAGGCACATTCAAGAGTCACCAGAGCACTCTGGACTGCCTAATAGTGTTAACACAGGGAGACAGGTTAATAACAACAGTATTTAATCACCTAAATTCATTAAACATCTTCAGATCAGCAAAATCGCAATACTGAGCTTATACTCTGTGAATTTAAATCAACCGTCCATTCAGTGTACATCTGCATCTGTAGCCGGAGCCATCGGCCCTGTTTCATGGTGGAGACTAAAATCAGACAAAGAAGTTACTGGCCCTGAATTAAACTAGTCAAAGTTGATTTTTTCCCAGCACTATTAGTCACTATTAATCATACACTTTCACTGTTAAATTAAATGTAGTACAGTGGTGAATGTATATAATGTATGTCATTGTTATTAAGAATTTTTGTCTTGTTTGTGTGTATTGTTGATGTATATTTTTATTTATGTGTATTGTTGTCATAGTGAATGAATGTTGTATGATTGTTGGTTATCTTTTGTTATTTTTTATGTTACCGGCCTAGGGACTGCAGATGAAAAAACTGTAAACGTCAAAGGTATGCCAATTTATGTTATTTCCACTACACGTCTGTGTCTATTATATTAATATGATCTTTTCTCTATTGGGGGCCTAATGGTTAGAGAGTCAGACTTGTAACACAAAGGCCGCAGGTTCCATTCTCAAGAATGATAGGTAATGTCACTACTCACTGCTCCTAATGTGTGTGTGCACTAAGGACAAATTCCCAGTATGATAATAAAACTTAATAAAAAAAAACTTAATGAATGACGGAAAATCATAGGGAAAGACTTAATAAGACTTAAGACTATGGACTGCAGATGTAAATTAGCCTGTCGCTAACTCTGGTACAATGCATCAAATGGTAACATTTATGTTGGAAATTGTACATGGTCCTTAATAAAGAAAAAATAATAATAATAATTTCTACACTACATTTACAGAGGCGCTACATAATTTCACTTAACGCTTTTAAACATTTAAGTAAAGATGGTTTAGGTAGATATTATCCATGTTTCTTACTGAAACCACAGTCAGAGCTCAGATGTGAGACCTGAGATCAAACCAGCAGATAAACCGGAAACCAGCAGTAGAAAAGAGAAGAAAGAGCAAAAACACAGACAGAACGAGCACAGCGCTGCAGAAATCTCCTGAATATATCTAGGTAAGACACGGTTGTTTATTTTACTTCACTTTTAGTTATTAAAGATGAACTGACATGATGTGACACAGACTACCCTTATAAAAATATATAATTCCCTATATATGAATGATCATTATATGAAATGGTTTAACAGTATAATGTATGTAATTTTATATTCAGTAATACACTTCATTAGATGTATATGTGATCAGATATGGTACTGTATGTGTAATATATTGCAGATATATTTACTCATGCAACATAAACACACACATATGTAGAGAAAAATATAATGTAATATATTTATTATATATTTTAATTATTTACATTATAAATGTTTCATATTTTCAAAGGCACAAGCACACCTGCATGCACTAAAGTATTTAGCCAAGAGACTATCACTGTGTTGAAGAGAGCACAGACATTACTTTTAAAATATAATAATTATAGTCTTAATAATGTTCGGCCAATCGTCAACCGAACCACAGGCTTTACTCTTCAGCACAATGACCCCAAAAACACACACACACCAGAAACTACAAAATAATAGAGCATTAAACACTAACAGATCCTATTATCCTATTATTATGTGTGTGTGCGTGTGTGTGCCTGAACATACATTCACATTTATCTGGGAACATGTATGTGCAGTATTTGTACACAATAAAGGATACAACTTTGTATATTTCATGTAATGTAAGTCTGAATATTCTCAGTTGTATGTTCAGCTGGAATGAGCTTTGAGTCTCCTGAAAGTTGCTCAGCATTTATTCAGCAGATACTAATTTTTCACTTTTTCATTTATTTAATTGCATATTTTCAGCTGGATATTGCAAACAGATCAAAGACAGACGGGAATATGGAAAATTATACATATGACGGGAATATGGAATATGGTCCATATCACTGGGATCTGGTCCGGCAACAGATAAATGTCAGATGGTCCATCTTCATCATCATCGGTGTGTGTGCAGGTCTACCAGCTCTTGTTTGGGCTGTCAGAGATCTAATTCATCACAGAAAGAATGGACACCGTATTTCAGCCTTCATCATCCTCCTCCTCCTCACTGACTGTGTTGAGATTTTCTTGAGTCCCGTCATAGTGTTAAAACTGTTCTTAGATGAGTTCTACTGGTATGGAAATTGGACATTTCTGGTTTTTGTATCTTTATGGTCCTCATCAAGAGTCTGTGGTCTCCTCCTGAACCAGCTGGTGGCGCTAGAGGGAATTCTCTCAGTGAAATATCCACCGTACACTGCTACGGGTTTCTCTTCACCCTGTTCCATCTCTTTCTACACACTGGTGTTTCTCTGTATCATTATCGGTGACATTTTATTGTATCAAAAATATTATTTCTTTGTTCTTTTCGTGTTCATTATATCAGTGATCACATGGATAATATCTAGTTTAGCTTGGTGTTGTAATGATCATCACTCTCACACATCCAGAAAACCAGATCGTCATATTTGGGTTGTGTTCATATTCACTCTACTGGTGCTTTTAATGCCCAATGTTTTATTCAATCTCCTCTTATACTTTAATCGTTCTTTTCCTCTGCCTCTTCATGTTGGGTATATTCCTCGTATCTTGTTGAGTGTGAGACTGATTTCAGACCCTCTCGTGTGTGTGCTGGTCTGCAGGCAGAATCTCAGTGTTCAACATCTCAGCCCGACAGGACCAGTTTAGCCTGAGCTGGTCTGCTAAGATGGACTCGTTGTGATGACATAATATTTTGACCATATCAAATATGCAGAAACTATTGCTGTCGACCGATTCAACAAATGAATGAATTAACCACACACTGAGATGAATCGCACCCAACTTTAAATTGTTCAATTTCATTTGAATCTCCAAATGAATGCAGCTAAAGACATTAAGACAGATCTTTTACATGTCTGCTGTACTATTCTGATTACAAAATATTAGCTGCAGTATATGCTAGGAGACTAAAACCCTGTTTAGAAGAAGTTACCTCTCTCACACAATCTGGCTTCATGAAAGGTCGACACATTTCAAACAATATTCGTCTGGTTTTGGATCTTTTAGATTACTCTGAGTTGGTTAATGATGATGCACTCATCTTGTTCCTCCTTGATTTCTACAAGGCATTCGATACAGTAGAGCATACCTTCATGTATGATGCTTTAGGACGATTTGGCTTTGGTCCAAATTTTCTGAAAACTGTACAGACCCTGTATAAAGACATCAATAGCAATGTATCCTTGTCTAGTGGGACTTCACCACGGTTTGTCATTGAGAGAGGCATCAGGCAAGGCTGCCCTATTTCTCCTTTTTTGTTTCTGTTGGTTGCAGAGCTTCTCAACCTTTATATAGTGAATTGTTCGAAGGCTTTCCAAGGCTGAGGGAGTGTCGAGGCTGGTATATCCGGCTCTCTCCTTGCATGTTAGCTCTAAAATGTGCTCAGATATTGAAAGGGCCATATTTAAGTTCATTTGGAAAAACAAGACTGAATATATAAAGCGAAAAACCATTATCAGAACTCTTTCAGAGGGTGGGCTTAACGTTCTTGATTTCATGGTTTTATATTCCCAATTTGTTTTTTGAAAAGTGGAGGATTAAACTTTTTATTATCATGTGATTTCAAATGTAGTAAACTTCTTATCAAATTATCCAATTTTCACAAGCAATCACTAGATGCATGGAGAATAGCCTTTAAACATAAATTCTCCCCACACTCTTGTATAGTTTGGAATAACCAAAACGTATTATCTAAAAGAAAAAGTATATATAAAAAAGAATGGTTTGATAAAGGAATTATTTTTATTTCCGACTTACTAAATTGTAATGGTGAGATTTATACTTATCAACAATTTCTTGCTCTCTCAGGTATTGAATCTACATGTAGAGATTACCATGTGGTTGTTAAAAATATCTCCATTAAATTGCTTCAGCTTGTGAAAGCACATCTCAGTTACAACTCAGTGTTACGGCAGACTCCTAAACTTATTATAGGAGGTGTTAATATTTTGGATATGAAGTGTAATAACTCTTACATCAGAAAGTGTCTTAATCAAGATGTCAGCTGTTAACCAAAAGAAATTCTGAAATGGAAACAATTTTTTTCTTCTATACCTTCAACTGAGACAATCTGGTCAGCAAGTAATACATTTTTACTGCCGAATAAGATCAAGGAAATTCATTTTAAAATACTACACAGGTATTATCCATGTAACACATTTCTTAATAAGTTTAAAAAAGATTTCTCACCACAATGTTGTTTTTGTGATCTTGAATCTGAAACTCTCATACATATGTTTTGTAATTGTAAATATTCTGAAGACTTTTGGAAGCAGGTATCTATGATGGTTTTTGATACATTCTACAAAATAATTAGATTTGATGAGGCTATGATATTATTCTTAGACTGCAAAACTGGCTCAGATATAATTGATAACACATTAAAGTTAATAATTCTTCTTGAGAAGTTTCATATACATAAAGCTAAAGTAATGTCTATAACACCCTCCTTTATTTTTTTCTGTAAGGATCTTAAAATATTCTATGACTCATTGAATTCAATCACTGGAAATAAGAAGTGCATAAAAGCATCTCTTATATTGAAAAAAATAATTAGTAGAATTTAATGTTTTACTCTGTACAGTGTAAGATCTGTTATATGTTTTCCCCAGTATCTATTTGTCTTATGTTTGATGCAAATGTTTGATATGTCTGTAAGCTTTTTTGAAAGTTGAATAAATTTCTTTTTTTTAAATGTCTGCTTGTCACGTTCACCGTCTGTCTTTTCTGCACTACATTCCCCAGGATCCTCTTTGGCGCACCTGCACTCACTCTCTCCGGAATACTAAGTACACACACCTTTTCATCATCAGTAACTCATCAAGCACTATAAAACACTCACCATAGCCCCAGTTCATTGTCAAGCCTCCAACAGGAACAGACCATATTCTGTTGTCTCCTGAGCCTATGATGCATCAAGATTACGAGACGTAACGTATACTCACCTGTGAAACACTAACCTCTGTGTCATTGTTCTGCTGTCTCCAGAAATCCTGTTCGATTCCATGTTACCTGTGATCCTGTGTTCTCCCGAGCTTCCAGTGTTTCCTCCGAGCTTGCTTGCTATCGACTGCATCTGAAAGAGAAAAGACAAGTATTACTGAACTGTGACGGCTTGATATCAACTAAACCTGAAGTGAACATGCTTACCTGCTGTCAGCCCTGCACCGAGTGATCTTCATTGAATCTGCACCTGAACTCCCCAAATACTCACCTTTGTATGGAAGCTTGTTTCTGCCACTGAATAAAACATTTTAAAAGATAATTGTGACTTTTTATCTCACAATTGCGAGTTTACATCTCGCAATTCTGACTTTATTTCTCAGAACTGTGAGATAAAGTCAGAACTGCGTGAAATAAAGTCGCAATTGCGTGTTATAAAGTCAGAATTCTGACTTTTTTTCTCGCAATTGCGACTTTTATATCACGCAATTCTGAATTGCGAGATTATATATATATATATACAGATATAATTTTTTTTTTTTTTTTTAAACTCGCAATTCTGACATCTTTTCTCAGAATTGTGAGATATAAACTCACAATTGTGAGTCCAATTCTAAGGGGAAAAAAAGATGACTTTTTTTTTTTTTACCTCAGAATAGTTTTTCTCACAATTCTGACTTTATAACAAGCAATTGCGACTTTATTTCACGCAATTCTGACTTTATATCTCGCAATTCTGAGAAATAAAGTCAGAATTGCGAGATGTAAACTCGCAATTGTGAGATCACAATTATCTCTTAATGTTTTATTCCGTGGCGGAAACAAGCTTCCATACCTTTGCACTATTATCAACTTGAATAAAGCTGTGTTTGGATTCACTTACCTCTGTCTCCTTGCCTGTATCCTGACACTGCTGTTCTAGAATGAAGGCCAGTATGACCAACACTGAAACTGATGCCATATTTGTTATTTGTTGAGTGCATGCTGGGAGTGAGGAGGGTGTGTGTGAGCGTGTTTCTATCGTGCGCTGTTCTTTATATTCTCTTTGTGTGTTTTTTCTTTTCTATTTCTATTTCTTTTTTTTTTTTCTTTTTTTTTACTCTCTGTAAAGTTTAATTTAGGGTTCTAGTAAGTAGGCCTAGTGTGCGCGGGTCACCTGGCGACGCGTCAGGTGTGTCGTCCACAGGTGAAGGACGCCATTATCCCTCCGCCGTGGGTTCAGGCGTGTGCCAGAGGCGAGTGCTACAGTTGGAGATGTTGTGATAGCGGTTGGTGAGCAGTTAGGCTGTGGAAATATCATCTCGGCTTCGAGAATGAATAAAACCGTAGTTGTTTTTCTTAAAACAGAAGCATTGGTCAACAAGGTTATTGAGAACGGTTTGTGGGTGAAATACATTTTCGTTAATACCACTCTGCTGTTTGCTCCGGCTACGAAAGTGATCATTTCAAATGTCCCTCTGTTCATTGAAAATGCGGTCATTGTGACAGAACTTGCAAGATTCAGAAAAGTTGTAAGCGAGGTTAAACCGGTTTCCTTAGGATGTAAAAATCCTGCGCTTAAACCATAGACTGTAAAAAATATGGACAAAGCGTCTGTGACGTCACCCATAGACTTTCTGAAGAACGGGTTTGAAGCCGTTTATGGGGGGTATGGGCGGCGCCATCTTGGAAAATCTTGGGAAATGCTAACCCCGCCCACCTTCTAACGCAGCACGCGTCACTCAGCTCGCTCTGCTACTCCGGTTATATTTCAGGAAATGAACTATTTTTTTACAGTCTATGGCAACGAAATATGTTATAAAACACCATACTAACTCTTTTCGTTTTCATTTAAAGAAATCTTAAACATTATAGCCACACAAATGTGGTTCAGGCAACGCATATTGATTATATTCAACTGCACATAACGTTTGCCTATTTATGAAAAACAAAACAAAATATAACACAAATCTGCCTCTTTTCATTTTAAATATAATATAAAAATATTAAACATTTTATGGTCCAGGCAATATATGCATTTGTACTAAACAACAGATTTTGCAGTAAACAACATATATCATCTTCGTTGTATTAAAATGACAAAACTCAACCCAGTCTCTTTTTGTTAAATTTCAGTTTTATCAATGTTAGCCATTATAAAAGTATAAGTAAAAGGTATAAGAAGCTATACAAATAAAGCAAACAATTCAATCAAACATACAAAGTCAGCGCGAGTTTAACCATACATCGGTAAAGTTAAATAGCTTATAAAGTTATGAAACTTCCCCTCAGCCAAAACGATTGCCCAGGGAAAAAAATATAGATTCACAAGACCAAAAATCGCCCATTAGATATACACAAGATGAATTATAATCTCATGTTTAACCACTACAGAGACGCCAGAGTCCGCGGCATTGGCGGCAAACCTTAGAACGTCAAGCCGATGAAAGACCGTTCCAGGCGGGGTACATCGCGCCGAGCACCCGGTCACGGCTGGATCAACTGGATAAAATTTTCATAAATCTTTAAATAAACCACAGATTTGAGCTTTAAACAACTACATTCTCGCCTGAAAAACTCTTAAAACTACATTTCATGATACAGAAACAGTAGTATTATATGTCAACTGTATTAAAAAATGGCGCTTCTTATGTTGTCATTCTCCGTGGCGCTGCCTTGTCAGCTGTCAATCAAGCTGTCAATCAAAGTTAACCACGCCCTTATTGTCATACATTTTATATCTAAATACGATCTAAACTAACGAGTTAGAAAAAAAAAATCACTATCCTCGCCGTTGTCAGGCACTTGGAACCTATCGAAAAATACAATAAAAGTCCATGGGACCAACCTGTAAAGACATGAATTTATGCTGTGAAAACGGACATTTTAACATGGGGGCTATGGACATTTGCTCCCTTTTGGGACCTTCCCCTAGCGGATTTTCGATGTATTGCAGTTTTTCGCACTTCCGGGTAGGCTTCATTTTTCAGATCAGAATGTTGCCGCTTGGCTTAAACATGTGATGTCTTTTAGGAGACAAGTGTTCATGTTTTTGAGTTCTCTGGATAAATTACTGGATGTGTCGTTTAGAGTGAAAGATGGCGATAGTTCGTATCTGATATTTGCAAGTACAGAGAGTTTGCGATGTTTTGAATGTGGGGAGTTCGGACATAAAAGACTCTCGTGCCCTCAAAAGAAAACTTCGGCAGAAGGGAAGATTAGTGGTGAGACGGAGGAATCATCGGTGCACAAAGATGTGGAGTTGAAGCAGAAACCAGCAGAGGAAAAGTCAGGCTTGGAAGCTCACTAGAGCAGAGGCGTTTACTCTGGTCGGTCTCGGTCACGAGATCCAGTGAGAAGCGCTTGAGTTCAGTGAAAGTAGAATTAAAATTCACCTTATGTCAAAATGATTGATGGCCTCTCTAATTGATTGATGGGTTAACCTTTGCCTTTGCCCTTGCCCTGACCTTGCCCTAGTGTTGACCTGCCCTAGTGGTGACCTTACCCTCTCACTGACATTGTCACCTTTGACCTTGTATCCTCCGGAGTTTGGATATGACCTATGACCGTTGATTAATTGGTTAATGGGGAATATTTATGACCTTGTGTGTATAAGGGTTTCCATTTTTTAATATTTGAACTTTGGCCTGGTTATAAAGGCAGAGTATAAGGGTTTCCATTGATGAAAATAGGGATTATTTATGACCTTGTGAGTATAAGGGGTTTCATTGATTAATGTTTGAACATTGATATAATGGTGGGTTATATATATATCAGGATGTGTGTCACAGGCATCAGCATGGAGTTCACTCCCTCCCCCCCTCCTGAGGGATTGCGGGGGCCCTGTGGAAGTGAGAAACAGAGGTTTTCTAATAATGACATATATTTCACACTAACTAAAGATGAAAAACATTCAGTTCTTTAAAAGAATATAAATTAAATGGTTATAAAATAAATATATAATATAAAAAAATATCTTGCCAATTTAAGTAAAGTTAAAAAAACATTCTGTTCTTTTAAGGTATATACTGTAAATGCAATGCTTATAATATAAAACAAATATCTTGCTAATTTAACTAAAGTTGAAAAACATTCTGTTCCTTAAAAGAATATAAATGAAATGATTATAATATAAAATAAATATCTTGCTAAAAATCTACTGAACCAATTATTTTAGTTCTGTCAGGGCCACTACCGTCAAATACGATTGACAATTAGCATACAGTTTGGATTGGCGGTATGGTTCCGTTCTGGGCAAGAACTCCCAGCACATCCATGCAGCCTAGCATGGATAAGAGCAGGGAGAGCAGCAATAACCCCCCAAAACAAAACCATATGCCAATATCCCCCAACCCAACTGACAGCGCAATCTGGATGCTTTTGTAGTTACCTGAGTGAGCCAAGGCATCAAGCATGTTGTCAATACCCGAAATGTTTAGCAGTAAACATGCATACGGAAATGAATGACATACACCCTGAAATGAAGAAGTGAAAATTGAGATATCAAAATGAATCAGCTGCTTGCTTGTTATATATCCGCAGTCCAGTTCCAGTTTCTTTGAGTGACGCCTGTGAGCTAGAGATGAGAGATGGAGATTTAATTTTTCAATTATCTTTTTCATTGGAAATAAGGTAATGCAGTCCAGTCCAGATGCAAAAATCCAAATAATCTTATCTAATTAATATAACAAGACTATAATATAGCTGCTATAATTAATGATAACAATATACTATAACTATTCTAACCTGATAATGTAATAATATACAGCCCTAAAACATATATAACACAATAACGACAATGACAATGATAGTTATCTAACTCTCTGACACTACTACAACTGCTTCTACTACTCCTGACAACACCCCTTTGTACTCCTGAGAACCCCTTTTATCCGGAAGCGACCCTCAGACCGAACCGATGACGTATCCACACAAACCGAGGCCTTGTTTGTCATTAGTCACGTGATTTTCGGCTTAGCTCCAGTTTATTTAACGGACCTTCTATCGCCCTATAATCCATCGCGCTCTTTAAGGTCACTAAATTCGAGGCTTTTGGTCATACCTAGGATATCCAGATCCACCAAAGGAGGGAGAGCATTTTCACATTTAGCACCAAAACTCTGGAATAGTCTTCCGGATACTGTTCGTTGCTCAGACTCGCTCTCCCAGTTTAAAACTAGATTAAAGACGCATCTCTTCAGCCAGGCATTCAACTTTTAATCTTACAGGTAAATCTGACCTCTAGTTTATAAACGCCAGAGGAGAACTGGCCCCCGACTGAGCCTGGGTTCTCCCAAGGTTTTTTTTTTCTCCATTAGGTCACCTGATGGAGTTTTTCGGTTCCTTGCCACTGTTGCCTTTGGCTTGCTCAGTTGGGGATATTTAATTTAATTAATCAATCAACAATACTATTGATCAGCATTACCAAACGTGGACGTTTTTTTTTCCACTAGAACCAAACCTTGTTGTGTTATTTTGATTTAATACTGTGAAGCTGCTTTGATACAATCTGTATTGTGAAAAGCGCTATACTTGACTTGACTTGATTTTCACATTAACAACACAAGCCTCGAATCGCGGCTTCATCTGGCACGCCCATTTTTTCTCGACACAAGCTCCGATGCCTCGCTTCAAATGTCACATCACTAGTCATGACCTCTACTAAAGTGAAATGATTTAATTAAGTTCCTGAGGTGGCATTCAAGGGGGCTATGTTAGTGTCTTGTTATTTTGTACGTGTGAATACGGGAAATCTCAGATATTTAGCCAATTACCTCTGATTTGATAAATCAGACTGGCGAGATTGTGTCGTGCAACCTTAGGAGAAGGACTGCAAAGCGATATAGTTTCCTGATCTATAAACGGAAAAATATAAAGTAAGAGTAAATAGAATAATCAAACGTTATAATGGCCATTTAAAAAGACTAAATGAGAAGAAAAAGTATTTGAAAACATCGCAAAGAAAAAAAGAGAAACAGCGAATGTACATATTATCAGCCTCTGAACCAAAAAGCTTTTTCATATTCAAATGTATTGACATGAGAACAAGTAGAGATTTGACCATGCGTTAAGTTGTTCCAGAGACTCTTCTGAGACCGAAAACAATATAATTTGACTTGTATTGTTAAAGAATATAATTATATTATAACTTGAATTATAATAAACATTATATTACACTTGCCGAGCAGGACAATAATTGGAGAAGTGTGACTTTCGTCATTAAAACTGAATTTCTGAAACAGAATTTTATTTGTGTGCTACCCAGTGCCAAAAAGGGGTGGGGTACGCCTTTATTTTTCACCGTTAGAAAACATGGCTAGAATTGTGGCACAGGTAATAGCAAACCAAATTGTGCAACAACTAAAATGTAATCTAATCAGAGAAGTAAACTTACGAGGAGGGTGTGAAATGCTAAACAGCAGACAGAAGTACCACAGTTTTTTGCAGGTCGAAAAATATCTGCACTAACTAAAATGTGTGAACGACACCATAAACAGCAGATGCTAACCAGACAACCCAGAGATCTGGCTGTAGTGAGAGAAAGCAATGAGCATTGCACATGCAGCAGACTGAAGGCTGAACTGAAAGAGCAGCTTCAGGTGTCACAACACACTGAAACAACAGCAACAATTCAGACGTGGGCAATGAAACTCGGTTTCATGTGACATCTGGAATTAAAATTGCAACTGACATGATAATAGAACAAGTAAAAGAATTCCACACGTCTGAATTTAATGCTTTTGAAATATTGGAATTATCTGTGGTTCGCTCTCCTCGGTTTTCTGTCTCAGGCTTACTTCTGCAAATTCCTCGGAAGACGGATGCCAGGAGGGGCAGGAGCCCACCCGGAGCAAATCCAGGACAGCGGAAGTGTTCGAACATAACCTGAGACTCGGGAGATGGGTGAAAAGACATTACAAAAGGCCTTTTCACACGTCACACTATCACATTACTGCATAAATATGGCCTCCCAGTTTAGAACTGGATCGAAATTTGCAACACCATTTTCATAGATTAGATTCCACCCATCTCCTAGACATGAACACTGAACACACCCCTCCATCACTATACCCTCACAGCATCATCACCTGGGGTAGATAGAGTCTATCCAGGCTGAACACGACACATCAGACGAAGATGTGTCATCTTCACACTAACAGATCCAGATAGCTTCACACACACAGGGTGGAGCTGATCTCATGATCATGGTCTAACAGAGACACAGAGAATAGCATACGCTATTCACAACACACTGCCAACTAATGCAACACACATGGACAACTGAATGGCTACAGTCACAAATCAAGGCAAATTCTAAGGCAGACCTGCCATTAAATTTCAAACTCTATGATTGTTGGTGGGAGTTGGAAGATCAGAGGGCCCCTGATTTCTCAACATACCTACTAATAACAGAAACATAATTTAAATGGATAAATCTGAAGTGTGACCACTTCAATCAATTACAAAAATTACAATTCAACTCTGTCATCGACTGTGACTTAGCCAGATCAATACACACACACACTCTCAAACACACTCTCAAACACACTCTCTCACAGACACACAAACACACACACACACACACACACACACACACACACACACACACACACACACACACACACACACACACTCTGTCACAGACACAGATAAACACAAACACACACACACACACACACACACACACACACACACACACACACTCTCTCTCTCACAGACAAAACACACTAACATTCTAAAAAACACTCTCACACAAACACACAAAACCATTGATCCTACCATTTATTTGATTATTTGGTTTACACCGACCTCTTGCTGCATTTCTGAAATTTTGATTTCTGCATAATTGTATATTGTCCATTTTACTTGCAACAATGTATTTGGACATCAATTCAATTGAATCTCTATGTTTGGTTACACCAATATTTTGCTGACACTCTTCATTAATGTTGTTTAGAATGCCCTTTATTGACATGTTTCTAGAAACAGGGTAAGAGCTTGTAGGATCTTCCTTTGTCCTTCCTTGACCCTCTATAGGAGTACTATTGGCGTGGTAATTAAAAATCAGGTAATTAATGAGACCAAATGTACCACTCACATTTGCTGACATGAACATGGTATTTTACATTGAACATGACATGATTTTGCTTTATTGCATTATGCGTTCCTATGCATTTCCTTACGACTGTAAGTTCATATGTGCTCAATCGTGAAGCGGACATTTAAGATGCTTTTCAGGTGTCAAAGGAGAACCCCTTCATCCACTGAGGTCTGCCCAGACCACCGTACCACTGGAGGTGACCGGGTTGGTCAAGAAGGGTCAGATCATCATCGTGGAGAAGGTGCCAGGGAAGCGGAAGTTTCTCCATGAAGGAATGACACGTCAACTGATAAAGTCACAAGAGGTCCAGATTGACTCTATGAACTTTGCTCACGTCACAGGATTACAGGAAGAGAACCTGAACGCATCCATCCCCCTGCTGGACTCAAGCTATACACCTGATGAGAACAGGTGTTCTGCAGGTGAACACAGCCCACTGAGCTTCTACAGATGCCAACATTGCAAAGACAATTTTTGTGCTACATCTTCAAGGATTATAACTAACGTCTTACTGTGACCCCGTAAGTGTTCATCAGAATGTGACCCATGGGATCAAGGAGGGAAATCTGTAAGACTGAAAATACTGGTTGAGGCCTGGTCTAATGAGACAACCCTGCTGGCTAATTAACATTCAACCTCTCCCATACAACGTCCCTTCCTCTCAGAAACAACCAAGAACTCACACAAGAACATGGTTTAATGTGAATGTTTATCATTGACTGTTATGTTTTTGGTGTCAATTGAAATGTCTCAAAGTGAGTGGTACAGATATCTCATATCCAGATAAATAAAATAAAAGGAAATAAGGTTTAGAGAAGTTTAGAGAAAACTGGTTCAGAGATAAGGCCAGATAATGCCACCCCCCTTTTGTTGGATAGAAGCCATTTGAGGGTGGTCTCCCCCATCCTCCATGTCACCTGGTCAAAGAGGATAAAGGAAGGTGTTCACGCTCTCTCTCGGGCTCTTCTTTGCTGGACATGAATTTAATAGGTGCTCTCTCTCTCTCTCTCTCTCTCTCTCTCTCTCTCTCTCTCTCTCAGATACAAGCTGGGTAAGATTATTTAGTGAAACCAATGTATAACCATGTTCTAGATATTTGAATTGATTGTGGAATTGATCTCTTATATCTGAAATATTAAATTGTTACATGTGATTATTCTAACTGATTTTGACATTGTTCATTTAATGGTTAAAAGTAATAGTCAAACATTCACTCTCTTTTAGTGAGGCACAGATATTATTAAAACCTTTCATTTATGGAGTCTTCATTTATGGAGCCTTCCCCGTGTATTGGCGAACCGGCGTTGGGCTAATATATCGGGCCCTAAAATACTAATCAAAAGTTAAAAATGTATTTGAGGTGATTGATCTTAAAAAACAAACAAAACAAAAACCAGTCTGCTGTCCCTCTGCTGTTCTGAGGATGATCAGGAGATCAAGCCTGCAACTTTCCAGTTACTAACTCTGAGCTTTAACTACTACACCACTTGAAACATGCACCAAAAGAAATGTCTTGGTAAGACTATTTTACATGACTTTTGTGCTTTTTTTTTTTTTTTGGTACTCATGCACTTTGATTCTGTCTAGTTAAACACACTCATCAAGTGTTAACCACACGGTTTAAGTGTGAAGAGCTCATCTTGTTTAGTGTGATGTGCACAGATGCCTTTAAACCCTCCACATTATTATTAGACACGATACCACTCATATTTTAAGAAATGTGTTGGCGCTGCATTTCCAAGAAACAAGATTAATTTTCACACCTCTCTCCTTTTATCCTAATAAATATCAGTCCAGTGAGCTTCTCAGACACAGCGGATGCTTTCTGTACTCAAACTCAGACTGAGACTCTCTGTTATTTACTCAAGCTCAAGAACAGAACAGGTAAATCTGCATGCTCTTCAAATGACTGAAACACTGAAGTCTAAGATATGGATTTATTATTGATATGCATCTAGTTATTTTGTTTATGCTTTCGTTATTTGAGTTTGTTTCTTTGTAATTATGGCTTGATCTCTAAAACACGAGTAAAGTGGGTTACTTTTTAATTGATTTATGTAATAATGTTCCCTTGTTGAAGAAGAAAAGTCAGTATTTGGTTTGTTTGTGGTTAATTAGTGGTGTTGGTTAATGTGAGTCTCTACATCTGTGCTGACTTCATGCATTCACTAAAAACCACCAAAACACCAGCTGATTCAATTGATCAGATCATCATTGATCTGATGAATCACATTCAGATAGTGACTTTCATTTTCCACCATGTGTGTTTAATTAACCCTAGTAAAGTTAAAAGTTAAAATTTAACATTCAACAGTAAATATTCATTTGTTTAAAATGAATGCACTATTTGCTTGACATGCTAATCAATCATGTATTAGCAACAACATTACATTGGTTGCCTGCTGTTAAGAAAGTGTGCCTGGTTGAAACAACCTAGTTACAATACTGAAAATTATCATTTGATAACAATACTCACTTTTCATGTACAATAGTCTCATGGCTCTCGTACTACACTGTAAAATTCAACAGTTGTTCTAACCAACACTTTTTAGTTAACTTTATTTAGGGCCAGATTTACTAACTAGCACTTACTCCAGCCCAAACCCTATTCTGGCGTTAAAGAACTACAGTCAGTATTTACTAAAGACACACAGTGAAGAAATAGCGCTGCTTTTGACCTTTTGTGTGTTTGTGTCTGTGTTCTTTCATTTTCGGCAGTAGATCATGCATCACCGCTTTGTTGGAATTGCGCTCTCATGCTAATTTGACCTGTTTATTTACATTTAGTCATTTAGCAGACGCTTTTATCCAAAGCGACTTACAGATTAGGACTAAGTTAAGCGAGTCATCATGAAGAGGCAAAAACAACGCAAGAAGTGCTCAAAATACGAAGTTCAGGCATTATTCAGAGTAGTATAAGCCCGGTAAGCGAGGTTTTTAAAGGGAAAGGGAAGGTTTTTTTTTTTTTTTTTTTTTTTTTTATGTGGTTAAGTGCTCACGGAAGAGATGGGTTTTCAGCTGTCTTTTGAAGGTTGTCAGGGATTCTGCATTCCGGATGAGGGTGGGGAGAGCGTTCCACCAGCATGGAACTGTGTATGAGAATGTTCTGGAAAGAGATTTTGTGGCTTTCTGGGATGGAACCACGAGACGTCGCTCGTCCGATCGTAGGCGTCTGGTAGGGATGTAGGCTCGTAGGAGTGAGTGAAGGTAGGAGGGAGCTGAGCCTGTGATAGATCTGTAAGCAAGCGTCAATGCCTTGAACTTGATGCGAGCAGCGAGAGGTAGCCAGTGCAGAGAGATGAACAGTGGAGTGACGTGTGCCCTTTTGGGCTAGTTGAAGACAAGACAAGCTGCAGCGTTCTGGATCATCTGTAGAGGTTTGGTTGCACATGCTGGAAGTCCGGCCAGAAGAGCATTACAGTAGTCAAGCCTAGAGATGACCAGGGCCTGGACGAGAAGTTGTGTTGCATGCTCAGTTAGGAAAGGCCTGATCCTCCTGATGTTGTGCAGTGCAAACCTGCATGATCGAGCTGTCTTTGAAATGTGATCTGTGAAAGTCAGTTGGTCGTCAAACGTTACTCCAAGATTTCTGACCGACTTTGATGGGGTGATTGATGATGACTCTAGCTGGATAGTGAAGTTGTGCTGTAGAGAGGGATTGGCAGGGAGGACGAGAAGCTCAGTCTTTGCCAGGTTGAGCTGCAGGTGATGTTCCTTCATCCATGTGGAGATGTCCGCCAGACAGCTTGAGACCCGTGCAGCTACTGTGGGATCATCTGGTTGAAACGAGAGGAAGAGCTGTGTGTCATCAGCATAGCAGTGGTAGGAGAAGCCGTGTGCCTGTATGATGTGTCCCAGTGATGTGGTGTAGATGGAGAAGAGGAGGGGACCAAGAACTGAACCCTGAGGAACCCCTGTGGTCAGCTGATGTGCTCTGGATACCTCGCCTCTCCATGCGAGGATCTGATGATTTACAGTGTCGAAGGCAGCAGACAGATCCAGGAGAATGAGGACTGAAGATTTGGAAGCAGCTTTTGCGATCCGTAGGGCTTCTGTGACCGACAGTAATGCAGTCTCAGTTGAATGGCCTTTCTTGAAGCCGGATTGGTTGACATCCAGCTGGTTGTTAAGAGACAAGAAGGATGTTACTTGGTTGAAAACAGCTCTTTCAAGTGTTTTCGCAATGAATGGTAGGAGAGAGATAGGTCTGTAATTCTCTACAGATGATGTGTTTAGTGTTGGTTTTTTAAGCAGTGGAGTAACCCGAGCCTGCTTGAATGCTGTAGGAAAGGAGCCAGTGTAGAGGGATGAGTTGATGATGTGTGTGAGTGCTGGTAGAAGTGTGGGAGAGATGGCTTGTAGAAGGTGTGAGGGGATGGGGTCTAGAGGGCAGGTGGTAGGGTGACTGGAGAGGAGAAGTGTAGATACTTCTTCCTCGGTTAGCGGAGAGAAGGAGAACAGAGGGATATTGGCTGTGGAAGGGGTCAGTCTGGGTTCCTGTGTGTGAGGTGCTGAGAACTGACTGCTGATAGATGTTGTTTTGTTGGTGAAGAAGTTCGCAAAGTCGTCAGCAGTTAAAGAGGAGGTGGGTGGTGGTGGAGGTGGACAGAGGAGAGAGTTGAATGTCTTGAAGAGTGATCGTGTGTTGGAGGAGCTGTTGATCTTGTTGTGGAAGTATGAAGATTTTGCAGCATGAACATCAACAGAAAAGAGATGAGAATTGTGAGGGTGGAGGAAGAGAAGATGACACGGCAGAGGAAAGATGGGAGGGAGAAAGTGAGCGCAGGTTTCGTCTGAAAGTGACTGGTGGTGGGGGTGGTGGCGCAGAGGTAGAGAGTTGTAGACTGAAAGTAATGAGGAAATGATCTGAAACGTGGAGAGGTCTCACCAAAATGTTGTCTGTGATGCAGTTGCGTGTATAAACCAGGTCCAGTTGGTTGCCTGATTTGTGAGTACCTGTAGCGATGAGATGTTTGAGATCGAAAGAGGCTAGGAGAGAGATGAAGTCTGCTGCATACGGCTTTTCGAGATGGATGTTGAAGTCACCAAAGACTAGAAGTGGAGTGCCGTCCTCAGGGAAGGAGGACAGCAGCACATCCAACTCCTCTACGAAGTTACCCAGCTGACCTGGGGGGCGATAAATGACTACAATATGGATCGTATTGGGAGTTGTAAGTTTAATAGCATGATATTCAAATGAGTTGTTGTTTCATAGGGAAGAGAGCGCTGAGTATTTCCAATTGTTAGAAATGAGAAGCCCTGTACCCCCACCCCTCCCAGATTGGCGAGGGGAGTGAGAGAAGGAGAAATTGCTGGAGAGAGCAGCAGGGGTTGCTGAGTCTTCTGGACGAATCCAGGTCTCAGTCAAGCCCAGGATACGTAGAATGAGATGCAAAGGCTGGAATAAAGTCAGCTTTGTTGACTGCTGACTGACAATTCCATAGACCCACGGAAAGAGAGAAAGGTGTGTGTGAGGATGAGAAAATGGGACGCAGATTAGCAGTATTGCGCTGCCTTTTGCGCGTGATGAAAGGGCGTGGCCGAGAGATAACAGGAATGTTTTGAAAGCACATGTTGAGTAAGGTGTAATATAATTGAAAAAGTGGGTAGGGAAAGGGAAAAGGAGATACTTAAGTGCCTTTCTGGTGACCCCTAGAGTCGCTGGTCTTTACCCGAGTCGGTCTTCACACGAGGAGGCTGAACATGAGAGCTGAACGCTCCTGCTGACGCTTCCGCGACAGCGCGCGGACTACAGAGATATAGCGCTGTCACCGCCTGAGTGAGGACAGCTGCGTCGCCGAGCAATTAGAGCAATTAAAGCAATAAAGCGAGAATGGCCCAAATCGAAACTGCTACAAGCCAATACTTAAGTTCAATGAAACTGCAATAATAGCCTAATATTAATTTCCACTCGCGGCTGTTAGTTACAGTATTAACGCGTCTAGATAAAATACAGATTAGTGAGAAGGTAAAAATGCAAAATAAACAGAGAATCGAAAATAGCCTTACCTAGAGTCAGATACAACGCTGAATAACAGCAGAACTGGTGTATTTAGAAAAATCACTTGCGCGCTCTCGCCGACTTCACCAACTGACTGCTTGTCCCCGCTATGAGTTTATCTATAATATTCACATACTATGCCTTTTTACTCAGAAAACTCTTAAGAAAACTCTCAAGTTAAGAGTAATTGATGGGTTTGACTGCTGTTTTGTCAAGCAAAAAAAAAAAAAAAAAAAAATATTAAGGCAGTTTTTGAGGTGGGGCAATTCTTAATACACTTTTCGGTAACACTTTATAATAACTGCACGCTATGAATCATTAGTTAGGCATTACTAAAAAGTTACTTTCTCATTTATAAAGCTTTAATAGACATTAGTAAGCATTTTGAAAAATAGAGCTATAAATGATTTGTTCTTGATTTAAAAGCATCTCTAATGTGTTTAATAAGTGTATTTTCATACTTTATTAATGATCAATTTCTAAATGAAGTAGGCTATTACATTATTTACAAACCAGTTATTTAGGAGTTGTCAGTGGTTCATACGATTATTTAGAAAGTGTGAGTAAATTATTAATAAACTATTTAAATGTACATTTATGCATCTTATTTAGACATATATAGTTACTCAGTGTGTTAATTAATGCTTTATTAACGTATTCTATTCCTACTGTAATTCATGATTAATTCGGGTAGTTATAAAGCATCTAGTAGTGGTCAGTTCACTGTGTCTGTGAGCTCATCTAAAGTGAGGACTAGTTATGCCTTATAAAGCTTTTACAAAAGAGATTTAAAGGCTCAGTTATCTTCTAAACAAACACAACACAGAGTGACACAGAGAATAGAAATATTTATTTCAAGATGCAGAAAAGGAAACAACTGTAAACTTGATATAACATGAAAAATAAACCTCTGCTTGTCATAGAAAAGGCAGTTGGTGTGCATGCTTTCTCTAAGTCCTTATTGGATTTTACAGTGTTAACCTGCTTTCTCAACCCGCTCTTTTCTCCCATTTTTCTCAGGATGAGATCTGAGGCTCTTCTCTCGCTCCTGTTCATTCTGGCTCTGAGCGATGGAGCACTGACTGTCAGAGACCGTTCAAAGTTTGATCAATTCATGCGAAAACACGCTCTCTTAACTCAATTTAACACCAGTGATAGAAGAGTTTGGTTGAGCTACATGTTGTACAACATACTCTGTGACCGAAGTCATAGATATTCCTTCATCCAGGACTGCGAAGAAAATATAACAGAAATCTGCAATAAGTTGGGCCAACGCACAACGGAGAACCTTTTCATAAGTACACGCCGCTTCCGGGTGTTCATGGTTGACTGTGTAAGGACAGGAGGGCAGCGTGTCGTTGAAGGATGTACTACATGTAGGCCTATATTATGTAACTGTTGGCCGTCAGTTCTTCTTTCAAACACAAATTCTGCCTGTACACTATGAAGGCCAAGACAGTGGAATAGGTGTAAATTGCTTTCAACCATGATTTTTTTTAATCATTTTTTTCCCAGTGAGAAATGTTGCTTTCTAACAGTTCTTTATAAGCATCCCTATAAAAGCTTTCTTTGCATCAAAGTGCAGTTTGGTATTATAAAACAAACTGATCAAATGTACAACTTGAATGCAACGCAAGTCACTGAATAAAAGCATCTGCCAAAAGCATATATGTCTCATCTCTGTTCTTTTGTGGAGTAATTTTGATCATCTTGGATATGATAAACATTAACACTTTAGATGCTCAAGTCACAGTTGATGTGTCTGTGTCACACTTGCAGCAGGATGAAATAAAACAGTGCTGGATTTAATTGCAGCTGAACCCATTCTCACTCCTGAGGCGTCAAAAACTGAAGTGGTCAAGCGCCCTCTGCGTCTCTCTATGGACGAATTGGGAACTCCATTGCTTTCAATGGGAAACCTGTGGCGTCAACAGCAGATGAGAAAATCGCACTGAAGAAGTCTCATATTGAACACATTGCGATATTTGACCCCGTCTGTTCATGTTCCAGTGATGCATGATGTCTCTCCATTAACCTTCCTCTGTTTGCAAGAGTGGAAGAGCTAATCTGACTCGTCACATGACATCAGATACTCGATTATTTTGTCATAATCAGATCAGTTACACTGCTGATAACAGTCTAGTTTGGATGTAAATCTTTTTTTTTTTTTAAAGCTAATTCATATGAATATAGCTTGCTATTAAATATTTGTCTGGGCATGCGTAGGATGTGTCCAGCGAGGTGCACCCTTTGCTCTGTCACAGTTTCTGAAAGTCTTCATGTGAAGTCCCACTCCTCTTCAGGATCTCTTTGATATATGCAGAACCAATATGGAAAATAATCATTTATCTTTTTCCATATTGTTAAAGCATTGTGTTTTCTCTTTTCAGCTTCATAAACTGTACTTGATGTCTTCCTAATGCCTTTATCAAAAACGTGTCAGTGCTCATCAGGAGTTTTGCTAAAGGACATATTCATTGCCATCCATTAGTTCTAGTCATGCAGTGACTTCATGATGCAATAGACACATGTATATTTCTGCAAGTGTGTATAGCAGGTGTTTGTCCGAACAATTGAAGATATAGTGAGAGTGTTCAGGAAAACCTTTTGAAAACACTCAATATATTTAAGGTATTCTGTTTGGTGCTGATAGAGTATTACAGACACGACACACTGGACAATATTCTGTTAGTTTGTTACATTTACATTTAGATGACTCTTTAAGAAATCTTTTAAATAACTAAGTCAATGATTTATGGCTATGCTCTCCCTTTCGAGTGAGTAGGGCAGGGATGCTCACTTCCGACTGGAATTTGCCCAATGTATTGTACAGTTTTTCTGAGTTGCTAAAACACTAAACCCCATTCTCAATAGCCTAAACCAGTTTGTTGAGTAAATCACTCTTTCTGTAAACAAGTGCAGGTTTGCAAAACTCTGAACACATTCTCACTCATTCAGTGGCGGAACTAGAGTTTTATACATGGGGTGGCCAGGGGGGGGGGGCACTGCTACTTGTGGGGGTACACAGTACACACACACACACACACACACACACAGTGGAAAAGCTTATGGAAGGAATTGGGTCACTCTGTTTGTGTCTATAAGTGTTGAACATCCAAAATATTTGCAGAAAACAAAGCTGAAGCACCAAGGAGATAAGATACCATAGCATGTGCCTGTTATGAACTGCTGCGTTTATTTACAATTTTTTTTTTTTTAATTAGATATAGCAGGCATCAAGCAGACATGTACTTGAAAAATTTAAACAATTTTATTGCCCATCAATATAAAATCTTATCCTAGGAAGATTTAATACAACATAATTCTTTCATTATAATAATTTATAATTATTCTTTCTAATTATAATTATTTAATTTATAATGATTTTTTTGTGTTCATTTTTGGGTGAAATATCCTTTTAATCTGGCAAAATCATCTCAACTTAAATTCCTGAATTGGGTATGTGATTGACTGCCTGTGTCTGGTAGATGCTCTGACCTGTTCCTGGTCCTGAAGTCTGACCACACTGACTCTGCTAGCCAGTGGTGAAGCAAGGGCTGGGGTCTGTTTGCATCTGATGATCTGCCTGTTAGTCCAGTCATTTTAAGCCAAAATGGGGGTAAACCTTGAACAAATTGCAACAGAAGCAAACTCAACTGATTTTGTATCCTCAATATGTCCTGAGTAAGGAAAAACAAGTCCCGAAGAATCCCATTAGGGGAACGTTTCGAAAAAGACCCAAATATAGCCTATTCATTCTTTCTCTCACATGAATAGGGTAAAAATTGTAACCTTTAGATATCACCATGAAAATTACTGAGTTGATTACTTGCATCAAGACAAACAAAAAATGTATTACAAGTTTTTGAAATTGTTTGTTAACATGGACAAATGGTGCATAAATCTAATTATGTATGTGCTAATTTGCATAAATACCACAACAGGTCTAAACATTGGGTTTAGCCAGGTGAAAATGTCTTGTTGAATCTTGTTGACATATAACTGTAAAATACTTAATGTTAATGTCTGAATGGAACCCATTTAGCCATGAGCATTAATACATAGAGACAGGAAGTACTTTAGAAACCAGCCTTTATTAATTATTATTGCAGAGATGGGGTTTGGGGCTGGGTCTGTGGGACTGTTTCTGGGGGACGAGTCTGAGGGAAGAACAGGAGACAATGGTAAGGAGAATGCAGAAGACAAAAGGTAGGTAAAATAAAAAGTGAATCCCCAGAAACAGTTTTCAAAACTTTCCCCTAATGGGATTCTTCTGGATTTTTTTTCCTTACTCAGGACATATTGAGGATACAAAATTATTTGAGTTTGCTTCTGTTGCAATTTGTTAAACCTTTTTTCATAAAATGACTGGACTATGTTTGTGCTTATTAAAAAGAACTCTTATAGCCTATCTCTCCCTTTCTTTTTAATTGACCCTGTTCAAAAATATGCCAAATTTAAAATATGATTCCAATCATATTCATATTCTAATCATCATCCAATTACCAACATTTTTATCTTAACTCTTTCCAGTATAAAAAAAAAGTGTTTTTTTGGTAATTTTCATGGCACCCCAGAATATTTTGTTGTATGAATATCTGAACATACCAAAATAAAGAACAGACCCTGTGCTTTTAAACAAAAAAAATCTGTTTTATTCTAGCTTCGTGCGTCTTTTTATCAACACTTAAATGTTGGCAAGTTTCATAAAAAGCAACATGAGCAAAAAGCTGAGAAAATCGCGTTTTTATCAAAGACTACATCTAGATCAGATTTAATGATGATCAAAACACAGTAGATCGAGTCCATCAACACCCTACACCCATAAAGCTTCACAGTCCTAGTGATCGCATTATGATATCGCTTGTTTCTGCTCTTCTTTGCCTGCGTTTTGATCTCCTATCCTCACATTAGTTAGAATATTTGTATACTGTAACGTACACACGGCAAGGTAGCCTACTGTATGCGTGTATTAGGCCGAATGTATTCGGAGCAAACCCCCTTGATGCTAAACCTTAAAAACTTACTTCAAATATGATGTTTTCTTATTCTGTGAAGTTCGGGATCTTGCAACCATCTCTCGTCCTCTGCTCGTCCGTTTGAAAACTGCGCGCGCCGCGCTGCCGGTGAACGTAATTTTTTTTTTTTTAAATCAGCATCAGCAACTGCCAGTAGCAAATAAAATTTTGGGGTGGCACCCGGGGTGGCCAATCGCATGTCAGGGGTGTCCAGTGCCACCCCGGACCCCCCTCTGGCTCCGCCACTGCACTCACTAAAACATTTTGCACTGAGATGATGCTGAGGCAGAATGAATCTCTCATTGACCTTGATTTTGAACTCTTTTGATTTAGTTTTTTCTTTTTAAAAAAACTTTTGGGCTTTGGCCTTTGCATTACTGTATGCAAAGGCTGAATATACAGACATTCAGTGATATTCAGTACAATACTTGCAGTAATTTCATACAATTTATTCACCTTACTACTGTAAGTTGTCATTACTATACTTTTTTACGCAATAGCAAATTTTGTTTACTTTCTTACAATATATAATTTTTTCTGTAACTGCATGCTTTGGATTCTGTGTTCTCCATTTTTTGATGTAGTGTCTAATGAATGATCTGTAGTGTTTATAATATTGACTGATGTGTGTGTGATCTGCAGAGGTGTCAAAAGTATTCACATTCATTACTCAAGTAGAAGTATAGATACTAGGGTTTAAAAAGACTTCTGTAGAAGTTGAAGTATCAACTCAAGCTTTTTACTCAAGTAAAAGTATAAAAGTACTGGTTTCAAAACTACTTAAAGTATAAAAGTAAAAGTAATGTCAGGAAAAAAATGCCATTAAGGACAAAAGCTTAGGCCGCGCCACAGGGGCCTATATAGTGCACTACCCCAGCTCCTCAAAAAAAACACATTTTTCTAAAGGCCATATTTGACTTTAATTATATTAAAATGTTGATGTTGAAAAATTTGCTTTTTGAAGAAGCCAAACACATGTCTGCATCTTTCATTAAAGGGATATAGTTCACCCAAAAATGAAAATCATTTACTCACCCTCAAACTGTTTCAATCCTGTATGAATTTCTTTCTTCTTATGAACACAAAAGAAGATATTTTGAAGAATGTCGATAACCAGACAGTGGATGGACCCCATTGACTTCCATAGTAGGAAAAAAAAATACTATGGAAGTCAATAGCTACCATCAACTGTCTGGTTATCAACATTCTTCAAAATATCTTCTTTTGTTTTCAGCAGAAGAAAGAAACTGGTTTGAAACAACTCGAGAGTGAGTAAATGATGACAGAATTTTCATTTTTAACTAAGTGAATTAATCATTTAACAGAAATTAACTGTTGGCATATGTTTCACATCAATACTGTCCAGTTTGTCCTGTTGGACACGACTCACAGCAATACTGTCAAGTGTCACTTGTGACCACTGCTCTGAGCCATGTTTTCAGTGTCCTAAGAGCACTGAAACTTCTTTCAGTCCAGCTGATGAGACTGGGATGATTTGATCAACAGGCCTCTCATTTCAACAAGACCAGCCTTCAACAGACCAAGCCATGTTATTTTTTCATGTTTTATGGGGACTTTCCATAGACATAATGATTTTTATACTGTACAAACAAACTGTGTATTCTACCCCCCTAGGCCTATAGACTAACCTTACCTATCACAGAAAACTGTCTGCATTTTTACATTTTCAAAAAACAAAAGTCTGATTTATAAGCTGTTTTCTGAAGAAGAAAAAAAATCCCCAAAAGGACAAGGATTTTGGATATTGACATCTTTGTGGGGATATTTTGACCCTGTAATGTAATTGCACACACACACACACACACACACACACAACGCTCACACTCTCTCTCTCTCTCTCTCGCTCAAACACACACACACACACACACACTAACGATTATGTTAGTGTTATGTTACGATTGTCATTATATTGTAAAAACGTCTGTCCCCAAATCAATATTTGACGCGATTTGCCCCGTATTCTTGAGCACAGAACTGTTGATTTCTCCCTCGCTTACCGCATCTGGGTTTCCTTAGGACTCGGAGGAGTTTTGGCGCTTCGCACAACCAAATGTGACTACAGCCTCTCACAAGTTAGAAAGAAAACACAAAGCCAATCAGTTTAACGATGTGTGTTCAGGAGGCGGGACTCAGATCTATTAACCGTTTGTGTAATTGGCCATTTTTTTTTTTTTAACGACGACAAGCCGGAATGAAAACAAGCCGAAATGAACTAGGAGTAACGAGGCTATTTTTAAAATGTAAGGAGTAGAAAGTACAGATAATTGCGTGAAAATGTAAGGAGTAGAAGTAAAAAGTCGTCTGAAAAATAATTACTCCAGTAAAGTATAGATACCCAAAATTTCTACTTAAGTAATGTAACAAAGTATTTGTACTTCGTTACTTGACACCTCTGGTGATCTGAAAGCATTGTCTGATTCTGAGAACAGATAAAATGGTTTTGAGGCATTGTTTGATTTTGCCAGTCAGAGGTTCTCTAAATGTGATTTGAAGATTTGGTTTTGTGTTTAAGGTTTTGAGAAAGTGGGTGATGGTTTCAAGAAATGTGTTTTAGCATAAAAAAATAATAATAAATAAATAAAAAAAGTAAAACCTTAATAAAAAGTAAACCTTAAAAAGTAAAAACTCCTCCCCCTAGTGGGCGGTGTCATGTTTCACATTACACAATTTACTGCAGTATTTTATAATCAAATCTTTTTAAATATCACTCGGGAGGAGCTCAGAGTAGAGCCGCTGCTCCTCCACATCGAGAGGGGTCAGTTGAGGTGGCTCGGGCATCTTTTCCGGATGCCTCCTGGACGCCTTCCCGGGAAGGTGTTCCGGGCATGTCCCACCGGGAGGAGACTCCGGGGAAGACCTAGGACACGCTGGAGAGACTATGTCTCCTGGCTGGCCTGGCAACGCCTCGGTGTCCCCTCGGAAGAGCTGGAGGAAGTGTCTAGGGAGAGGGAAGTCTGGGCATCTCTGCTTAGACTGCTGCCCCCGCGACCCGGCCCCGGATAAGCGGAAGAAGATAGATGGATGGATGGATGGATGGATGGATGTTTGAACAGGAACACATCTACGATTCTCAAGCCAATCCCTTCATTGACTACATCTATCTGGAAGAGGTACCTTGACGATGTGTTTTTTATTTGGACAGGATCTGAGAAAATGTTGGAGGATTTCTTTACTTTTGTTAACTCCAAGAATAAACATCTCAAGTTCACTATGTCATCTGATAAAGAAAAAATGAACTTCCTGGATATCCTAATTATCAAGGAGAACAATATGTTGAAAACGGATCTTTAGAATCAGAATCAGAATCAGAATCAGAATCAGAAAGAGCTTTATTGCCAAGTGTGCTTGCACCCACAAGGAATTTTTCTTGGTACTGAAGCTTCCAGTGCACATATACAAATACAAATACAAATACAGCAAGAACATAGTAATACAAATTCTAAGAATGAAAATATATAAAAAATAAATAAAAATAGTATAAAAGTAAAAAAGTAGGGTCACAGTTGGGTTTAGTCTGAATAAACATTTACAGATTATGAACATATTCACAGTATTTTGAGTAGTATGAATAATATAAATATCACCTGAATTAGAGAATATTACACTAGACAGTGGGAGTCTAGCGCATGTTACAGATTATAAACATATTTACAGTATTTTGAGTAGTATGAATAATATAGATATAAATATCACCTGAGTTTATTGCACTAGACAGTGGGAGTATTGCACTTACAGGCATATGCTTTGGGGGGCATGTTAAGTGTTCAGAAGGGAAATGGCCTGTGGAAAGAAACTGTTCCTGTGCCTGGAAGTTCTTGTGGCCAGTGATCTGTGTCGCCGTCCTGACGGTAACAGTTCAAACAGGGGGTGTCCAGGGTGAGTGGAGTCTGTGATGATTTTACCTGCTCTCTTCCTCACTCTGGAAGAGTACAGGTCCTGGAGGGTTGGCAGGGGGGCACCAATAATCCTCTCTGCAGTCCGGACTGTCCGTTGTAGTCTCCTGATGTCCGATTTGGTAGCTGAACCAAACCAGACAGTGATGGAAGTGCTTAAAACAGACTCAATGACGGCTGAGTAGAACTGGATCAGCAGCTCCTGTGGCAGATTGAACTTCTTCAGCTGGCGAAGGAAGTACAGTCTCTGCTGGGCCTTTTTCACAATGGAGTCAATGTGATTTGCCCACTTCAGGTCCTGAGAGATGGTAGAGCCCAGGAACCTGAATGACTCCACTGCTTCCACAGTGCTGTTCATGATGGTGAGAGGGGGGAGTGCTGGGGTGTTTCTCCTGAAGTCCACGATCATCTCCACTGTTTTGAGTGTGTTCAGCTCAAGGTTGTTATAACTGCCCCAGACAGCCAGCTGTTCAACCCCCAGTCTGTAAGCAGACTCGTCACCATTTTGGATGAGACCGATGACAGTGGTGTCGTCTGCAAATTTCAGGAGCTTGACAGAGGGGTCTTTAGAAGTGCAGTCATTAGTGTACAGGGAGAAGAGCAGTGGGGAGAGAACGCACCCTTGGGGGGCGCCAGTGCTGATGGTGAGGGTCCTGGATGTGAGTTTCCCCAGTCTCACTAGCTGCTGCCGGTCCGTCAGGAAGCTGGAGATCCACTGACAGATTGTGGATGGCATGGAGAGCTGAGTCAGTTTGGCTGTGAGAAGATCAGGGATGATGGTATTGAAGGCCGAACTGAAGTCCACAAATAAGATCCGTGCATAAGTCCCAGGTCTGTCAAGATGTTGCAGGATATAGTGCAGTCCCATGTTGACTGCATCATCCACAGACCTGTTTGCTCTGTAAGCAAACTGAAGGGGATCCATCAGGGGTCCGGTGATGTCCTTCAGATAGGCCAACACCAGTCTTTCAAACGACTTCATGACCACAGACGTGAGAGCGACAGGTCTGTAGTCATTAAGTCCAGTGATTTTTGTTTTTTTGGGAACCGGGATGATAGTGGAGCGTTTGAAGCAGCAGGGAACTTCACACTGCTCCAATGATCTGTTGAAGATCTGCGTGAAGACTGGGGCCAGTTGGTCAGCACAGGCTTTTAGACAAGCAGATGAGATGCCGTCTGGGCCTGAAGCTTTCCTAGTCTTCTGTTTTTTGAAGACTCTGCTCACGTCCTCCACGCAGACCTTAAGCTCAGGTTGGATGGCAGAAGGGGGGAGGAGAGGGGTTGCAGGAGGTGATGGTGGATGTGTGAAGTGCACATCAGGGCGGGTGTGAGGTGTGAGTCTGGGCTTCTCAAACCTGCAATAGAATGCATTGAGAGTGTCAGCCAGTTGTTGATTCTCCACAGATGGGGGGGATGGTGACTTGTAGTTGGTGATGTTCCTCAGGCCTCTCCAGACTGATGCCGGGTCGTTGGCTGAAAACTGGTTTTTCAGCTTTTCAGAGTAGCTTCTTTTAGCAACTCTGATCTCCTTTGTCAGTTTGTTTCTGGCCTGGTTATACAAGATTTTATCCCCACTTCTGTAAGCATCCTCTTTGGCATGACGAAGCTGTTTGAGTTTCCCAGTAAACCATGGTTTATCATTAGTGAATGATAAGAATGTCCTGGTAGGAATGCATGTATCCTCACAGAAACTGATATATGATGTTACAGTATCTGTGAGCTCATCCAGATCGGTGGCTGCAGCTTCAAAAACAGTCCAATCAGTGCAATCGAAGCAGGCCTGTAGATCCTGCTCTGCTTCGTTGGTCCATCTTTTTACAGTCCTTAATACAGGTTTAGCTGATTTCAGTTTCTGCCTGTAGGTCGGTATAAGATGAACCAAACAGTGATCAGAGAGCCCCAAAGCTGCCCGTGGGACGGAGTGATACGCATTCTTTATCGTGGTGTAACAGTGGTCCAATATATTACTGTCTCTGGTAGGACATGTAACATGCTGTCTGTATTTTGGCAGTTCACGGGAGAGATTTGCTTTGTTAAAATCCCCAAGAATGATTAAAAGAGAGTCTGGGTACCTTTGTTCCATTTCAGCTATATGTTCAGCCAGCTGTTGTAGCGCCGCGCTCACACACGCGTCTGGAGGAATGTAAACATTCGCGAGAATGAATGAGGAAAACTCCCGCGGCGAGTAGAAAGGTTTACAGTTTATGAAATGCGCCTCTAAATTAGGAGAGCACATCTTCTTCAGTGTTGTTACATCTGAACACCAACTTTCGTTAATGTAGAAACACAATCCACCACCTCTCGTTTTCCCCGTTAGTTCCGCGATGCGATCCGCTCGGAACAGCTGGAAGCCCGGCAGATGTAGTGCGTTGTCCGGTATGGCTTCACTCAGCCAGGTTTCAGTGAAGCACAGAGCAGCGGAGTTTAAAAAATCCTTGTTAGTGCGGGTGAGGAGAAGAAGTTCGTCCATTTTGTTAGGAAGAGATCGGAGATTCGCAAGATGAATACTGGGTAGTGCAGTGCGGAGGCCACGCTCGCGGAGTTTAACCAGCGCGCCGGCGCGCTTCCCGCGTTTGCGTCTGACCGCGCGTTTTAACAACACCGCTGCGCCTCCAACGAGAATGTCCAGTAAAACGTCTGAGTAATCAAAATCTGTAAAAAACTTGTCTGGTGTGTGTTTCCTAATGTCCAGAAGTTCGTCTTTGGTGAAACTGATTGGAAAAGAATGACTAAACGCAGAACAAACGAACAAAAACAACACAATGACTGGAGAGCTCCACACCGAGGCAGCCATCCGCGGCGCCATCTTGATCGTATCCGAAAGCCGACGGACAGAAACTCCATCTTACATGGTGAGCAGGCCCGTCGCGACAAGGCAAGCAAACCAAGCAATTGCTTGGGGCCCCGAGCTGGCCTGGGGCCCCAGGACAACGACTGGTTAAGAATAAAATGCAACGACAAACTGTGTGAGCGCCCCTTTGATAGTCAATGCAGTAAAGTGCAATGACACTGTTATCGGGATCCCCCTCAAGGGGAGCTCCCCTCAGTAGTCGCTGACAGCAGCCAGCCAACTGCGTGATCTCTGCTGCCGGCAAAATACAAAACCTCCTCGGCAGTCATCATGAAGCGGGATTATGCTTCAGGAAGCCAGAAAAGAATGAAGAGAAAGGAAGAGGAGGAAAGAAAAAACAAGATAGTGGTGGTAGGGGTGTAACGATACACGTATTCGTATTGAACCGTTCGGTACAAGGCTTTCGGTTCGGTGTTCGGTACGCATTTTCAAACCGAACGAACCGTTGGATCATTTTTCCTGCCGACCAAAATTTCGTTATTTCAAATGTAGGCGGGTCGCGCGTGGCAAGCGCGCTTATAATGTAGAGACGCCGGCGCGACCACAACATTGCCCAACATCAAATGGCAAACGTAATGCAAGCAGAACGAAACTGCTCATTATTGTGTGGTTGACGGACCGTTGTTTATCAGTTTGGACCAGTGCAGCGCGAGCCAATCGTGATCATACGACACTGTACAGCACTAATAAGTGATCCAGTAAAGAAAGCATTTGAATTCGCCACAGAAGTAATAACATCGCTGCGAGATCTAGTGAGAAACATTCACATAGTTTGGCAGGAATAGTAGGCTATAATGCCTTCAAGTAACATTACGTCGGTTTTATTTTGACATTATGAATACAATGCCCTCAAATGTTAATCTGAACTAAAATAAACATTTGTTTATAACTACTACAAATAAACTATATTACATTTCATTTTTCCAAGGAGCTGTTTTGTTTTATATGCTCCTAAGAAGAGTCTATTATAGCTCCAGAATTGCTCAAAGTAAAAAAATAATAATCATATTGTATGATGTTAGTTTTAATTAAAAAAAAAGAAGAAAAATAAATAAATCAAGGAAATTTCTCTGGCATTTCTTTCTTTTTGCTGTATCGAAAACGTACCAAACCGTAACACAAGTGTATCGTATTGAACTGAACCGTGAATTTTGTTACACCCCTAGTGGTAAGTGATAAATTACACTGGATAAAATAGCTCCACTTGTCTTGTACAAATAGTGTAATTTTGCAGCAGTAGGCAGCCTACCGTAGGCTAGAAAAAAATATGTTTATGTTAGCTACCTGCCTGACGGCAAATGCTGCTTGTAACAAACAGTTAGTGCAACTTTTTTTTCGAACGGACAGAATATGGTTACATATTATAATATGTTTTTTATTGGGGGGGCCTCCATGTCCATTTTGCTTGGGGCCCCCAAATTCCTTCAAACGGCCCTGATGGTGAGTCATACCATCCTACTCATCTAAAAAGAAATTTACCTATCTCTCAATTTAATAGGATCAGACGAATTTGTAGTTCAACTGATGACTTTACTCGACAAGGGTTGGATTTGAAAAAACGTTTTGAAGAAAGGGGGTATAAGGAATCCTGGATTAATGATGCATCAACATGCTTTGCGAATTTATCACAGTTGGATTGTCTAAAAAAGAAAAAGACTAATAGGGATGACGAGAATAGTATGCGCCATCCAATACTCACCGGTAGCTAAAGCTATAGAGGGCGCCATAAAACAACATTGGCACATTCTAAATACGGATCCAACACTAAGATCTTGCTTCCAAGAACCTCCTCGAGTGGTATTCAAAAAACCACCTAATCTACGCAATAGACTAGTACGAGCTGACATACCTTCTATAGTAACTCCTCATTTCCTTAACAACATACCTACTGGAAACTACCCATGTGGAAGACGGACAAATTATTTTGCACCTGCAGACGGGTAATGGCTGGCGAGCTCTGATTTAAATATGAATCGGTGGAGTTTCAAGCTACTAAAATACAAAAACTATTAAAAAAATCCAGTTTGGATTTCTCGGAAAAATGTCACGTCAAAAAAAACTCGACGAGGACATGGAAGAGATTCGCAAATCACTTAACATGCTATCTGAGGATATGAGGGAAATTGCCAAACAGCAGGCCATGCTTCCCGAGCTGTAGGCCGAAGTTAAGCAATTAAAATCCTTGATGACAGAAAAAGACCGGAAAATTGACCACCTTGAAAGAAGGATCGAGGATCTCGAGCAGAATGCGAGAATGAATGACATAATTGTAAGTGGGTTGGATATTCGACATAGAAATTACTCGAGTGTTGCTGCGGGAAAAGAAGGTGAGGACACATCGATAGAAGAGCAACAATCATTGGAATCGCAAGTGATCCACTTCTTCAAAAGCAAAAATATTGACATACAGAGTAATAATATATCATCCTGCCACAGCCTTTCACGGCAAGATAAACAAACGAAACCGGCAATTTTAATACGTTTCGTTGCTGCGAAAAATAAGGCTGGTGTTTTGAGGCAAGGGAAGAAGTTAAAAGGAACCAATGTCTATGTTAACGAAAACTTAACAAAAAAGAATGCAGAAATCGCAAGAACGGCGAGGAATCTACGGAAACAACATAAGATACAAGCAACATGGACAAGAAATGGTAAAGTACTGATAAAGTTGAATGGAACACCTGAAGCAAAAGTTATTACGGTAAGGGATCTTCATGAACTTGAGCGGTTTGAATCGTGAGAACAGGATCAAAGCCTTCCATGGAGTAGGACAGAACCTAGGCTATTTTTGTGCCATTGGATTTTTTTATTTTTGGAAGGAGTTTTTTCTCCTTTTTTTGTTTGTATCATACGCGTGTGCATTTTTTTGTTGGACTATGCTGCTGTTGTTAGATATACACTCACGGATCGTGAGGGAAGGGAATTTGAGTTTGTTTGGACAGGTATCAATCGTAGTTAGGCATACAGTGTATAGATTGTTTATATTATTGTTGGGTTATTGCTTATGGACAATTAGGCCTATTGAAGTGATGCATGGATGTGGACTGAATTATAATGATGCCATGTAAAGAGTATGTGTTCCCATTTATGGAAGACAGTGATCAAGATTTGGATGGTTGTGATGTAGAAAGTGATATGGAGCACGACGCAGAAGGGCCTAGATATGTGCCAACGTCTGTCACTCAAGATCTGCATTCTGGATTAGGACATTATGGATTATGGGACGATTTGGAAAATGAAGAAGGTCTATATGGAAGAGAATGTCAAATAGATCCAGAAAGTAATTTTTATAATAGGCCTACATCTTCTACATCTTGTACTGATAACTGTGGATATTTTACTGACCAACAATTTAATGATTTTGATTTTGATGGGGATGAGGTATTGTCTATTATTCATTTTAATAGTAGAAGCTTGAATAGGAACTTCCCCAGAATTGTAGATTATTTAAATCAGTTTAAGAGGAAGTTTAATGTTATCGCAGTATCTGAAACATGGTTGCATGAGGATAATTCAAATGATTTTGTTATGAAGGGATATGAGATGTTTGTAATTAATAGGGCAAACAAGAAAGGTGGTGGGGTGGCCCTGTATGTTGATGTTTCGTTGAAATGTAATAGTATAAGGTTTATAAAAATAAATTAACAAAAATACTTAGAACAAGGAAAGAGGCATACTATAGTAGCAGATTAGAGAAAAACAGAGACAATATGAAAGGCACATGGAAAGTTATAAATAGTTTGTTGAAAAATAAAAATTTTGAATTTGAATATCCTAAATATATTATGAAAAAAAATATGTTGGTTGACAAAAAAGAGAATATTGCTAAAGAGTTTAATGATTTCTTTGTGAATGTGGGGCCCAACCTAGCTAAGAACATCGTTGAACCCCAAGATGAAGAGGGGGTAGAAGAATTAATTGAAAATAATTTATATACAAGTTTTTAAGGGAGGTTGATGAATGTGAAGTAAGAGAAACGGTTAGAAATTGCAAAAATAAAAGATCAGTTGATGTCCATGGTATAGATATGGCTTTATTGAAAGAGACTATTGAATGTGTGAGTAAGCCATTGACATATATTTGCAATGCTTCCTTCAAAGCAGGAATATTTCCAGATCAAATGAAAATAGCCAAGGTGTTACCTTTATTCAAAGCGGGAGATAAAAAGGAACTCTCGAACTACAGGCCGGTATCGATTCTGCCACAATTTTCCAAGATTTTGGAAAAATTATTTGTTAAGAGGCTGGATAGTTTCATTGATAAATATAATATTCTAACTGAGAATCAGTATGGGTTTAGAATTAATCAGTCAACTGGATTGGCATTAATGAAGCTAGTGGAAGAAATTACATCAGCTATAGATAAAAAGGAAATTTGTCTTGGGATTTTTATCGATTTAAAAAAGGCTTTTGATACGATCGACCATGAGATTCTTTTGAAAAAATTAAGCAAATATGGGATTAGAGGAATTGGTCATTCCTGGATTAAGTCATATATAAATAATAGAAGTCAATTTGTTTCATTTGATGGAATGGACTCAGATTCCTAAAAATACTTTGTGGGGTGCCCCAAGGCTCTGTATTAGGACCTAAATTATTTATTTTATATTTAAATGATTTGTGTAAAGCGTCCAAATCGCTTAAAAGTATTCTTTTTGCTGATGACACAAGTTTCTTCCACTCAGGCAAAGAGTTGCAGGACATAGTGAGGGTTGTAGAGAGAGAAATGGTAACGGTTAAAAAGTGGTTTGACACAAATAAATTATCGTTAAATATGAGCAAAACTAAGTTTATGATTTGGGGAAATTGCAAGGTACAGGAGATAAAAGTAAGAATTGGTCAAGGGGAAATAGAGAGAGTAGAGGAAACTAAATTTTTGGGTGTTATACTTGATTGTAAATTGGGATGGAAGAGGCATGTTAATTTTGTTAAGATGAAAATATCGAAATCAATAGCAATACTAAATAAAATTAAGGGATTGTTGAATAAACAGGCATTGTACTTGTTATACTCCTCATTAATTTTGCCATATATCACCTACTGTTTAGAGATATGGGGAAATACTTATAAGACTGATCCCCATTCAATTTTCCTTTTACAGAAAAGGGCTATAAGGATCATTACATATTCTAAATATAGAGATCACACTAATGATTTATTTCTTAAATTAAAAACATTAAAGTTTTATGATTTGGTAGAATATAAAATTGCACAGATTATGTTTAAAGTTTATAATAATTTGCTGCCAATTAAAATCTTAGTTATGTTTGAAAAAAGGGATTGCAAATACAGATTAAAAGGAAGAAGTATATTTAAAAAAAATAAAGTTAGAACTTATATTAGATGTAGGACCATCTCCATAAAGGGGGTGAATGTATGGAACAATTTAGATGATGAATTGAAATTGTGTCAAACCATTAGTAGTTTTAAGAGACTTCTAAGAATAAAGAGATTGGAGGTTTATAGATTAAGTGGGTGATTCAAGTGATTCAAGTAAAATAAATCATGAGTTTGTTTGCATTCTATGTTATACTATGATGTCATAGAGTAAATTAAATGTCTGTTGTATGTTAAGTGAGAAGGTTAGGCGTCATAAGCTGTCAGCTTCAGCCTAAACCTTTTTTTTTCTTTTTTGGTTAAATACTGATACATGTTATGTTACATGTTACATGAAATTGTTTGTATGTTCATGATTATACTGCTCCTTATGACAAAAACACAAGGTCATACATTCAGAGCTAGAATCCAGACTCAAAAGCCCAGTGAGGAAAAGAGCTAAAGATTTTAAACTATTGATTTTTTTTATTGAGTTATCTCAAGTTACACTTTTGTATGTGCCAAACATGTTGAAGTATTTTAAGTATACAGTAAATGAAGAGCAGCACATTTCACCAGATACTCAGCCGCTGATCATCGACACCGCCCCGGGATTTAATCGCTGTTAAAGGTCTGAATCTCCAGATCAGACAAGATGCTCCTGCAAGAGGACCAGATTACAATCACATTCTGGAATCTTCTGATTCATCTAAAGCGTCGACGTGGGCGAGACGTACTTGTGCTGCTCTGAGAGCTGGAACTCCTGCTGGATCCTCTGGACGAGTGTGTGTGTGTCGGGCAGACAGAAGCCAGCGGAGATCTTCACCAGCTCCACGGCCTGATCCACATCTCCGCTCTCCTTCACACACGTCAGGAACCGGTTCAGCAGATCCGCACTGACACACACACACACAACACACGTTAGTCTGAACCATAGACTGTAAAAACATAGTAGTGTTTGTGACGTCAACCGTCGTGTTTCTGAAGAGTGTTTTTGACCCCCAAAGTGGGCGGAGCCGGCCGTCGCCATCTTGGATAACTGAAAATGTGCAGCGAGGCGGATTAGCTGAGGTGATGCTAACAGACAAACGGCTAGAAGTGACATCAGAATAATCCACCTGTCACTCAAGTGGCCACGCCCTTAATTATGCAGAACTTTAAGTCTTAATATAATATAAACAGATGAGTTATTAAATATTCACCCCCTCACAGTTTTCATGAAGGGCAAAATTAGCTTTATAGACCAAAACCACTTTTAGCTCCAGGCTGTAAACATGTTTTCTTCTGCTGTAAAGTTGGGCATTTTAACATGGGGGTTTATGGGACTGACTCTCCTCTGCAGCCGGCCTCTAGTGGCCAGAGGATGAACTGCAGGTTAAGTCACTTCAGTGTTGAAGTGAAGAGAGAGACAGGAAGGATCTGCTTGGTTTGAACACATCAGGACTTGAAATAAAGCCTTTCAGTTACAGTGCACAGGGCAAACATTGCTACATTAACTTCTAGTCAATAAACATTAGTGATTCATATTGGCACATTATAAAAATCTTGATGCTTGTGAAGCAAAATCACAAATGACTAGAAAAGTCATGGGAAAAATGAGCGGGCTCTTACCTGGGAACTCTATTGTGGGTTTTGAAGAGTTTCAGTGTCTCCCTGCATGAAGAGAAGTGAAATTAACAGATCTGAGGGGCATTTAAAACACATGACAGAGTCCCATAGGAGACGTTACCAGGCGGCCGATGTCCTGTGAGCCGCGAGCAGAACAGAGATGACGTTACTGAGAGAGCCGGCCGTCCAGCTCATCAGGACCTTCCCTCGGTCACCGGTGCTGTACATGCTCTTAATGTCCAGCGCACAGTCGGCCAATGAGTCCTGCACCTGAAACACACACACACACACACACACACACACACACACACACACACACACACACAGACATTGACTGGCTTCCAATGACAATGCATGGAATTTTAACAACAAAAGCAGAAGTAAGACTTATATCGACCAATGCAGATCATCTGACGCCAATGCTACAATTTTCTGTCATAATCATTTGTTAACAAACATGTATTCATTATTACATTGCCTTAAATTATTACACTGTTTAAAACATTTTTAACTAACTGATTTGTATATGTACATTTCCGAAATGCATAACTAAGACTGATAACAGATCACTCTAATTTGTAATGTTGACTCGTGTATTTTCTGTAAAGCTGCTTTGAAGCGATGCATATTGTGGAAAGCACTATACAAATAAATGTGAATTGAACTAGTGATGGGGTTGTACCTGCTGACTGTGTGTTTCTCTGGCCATCAGTGCCAGCAGATCCTCCACCAGCTTCTGTCTGTTCCCGTGGCCCAGCGTTTTGATATCTGTGCAACAACACATTATTAGTGTTTTTCAGGTGTTCTCCTCCGACCACTGTCTGGCAACTGTTGATTTATGATGATTTTTGGCCAAACTATTCAGAAGTTATAAGCAAAAACTGCCATTTTTCATTTCTCCTGAACACTAGGTGGCACTGTGCCAAAATTGTGCAGGAATTCTCAAGTCATGGTTGTCATAACACACACCAAGTTTGGTCAGAACACACTAAAGCGTTGTGGAGATAAAGCCTCACGTTCACTTTGGCGAGCTCTTCATCATTCGTTCATGTGATATTCATGAACAGTTTGACGAATAAACCTGAATTCCATAACTTTGTCACAACGGTCTGAAGATGATCTGGTTCAATTTTCGTAAAAATCGAATTCGTGAAAAAGTAGGTTTTTCCGAAATTCCAAAATGGCAGGAAAATTGGAATGACGGAAAATGATGGTTCAAAGGTTATTAGCATAAATGAGTGCACATTTGGACAGGTGGTGGCGCTAGAGGGATTGAGCTAGTGGTTAATGTTCAGACGGTCCTCTATCTGTGTGCCAAATGTCCCAGCTCTCCCACAAGCGGATCTATGGGATGCCATCGGCTCAAGAGGAGAAGCAGCAGCATTACAGGAGCTGACATCACTTCAGTGCTCGGCCCATGATGCATCACTCTGTCAATCAATCACCTCTCCATATCTGCGGGATGAGCTCTAATCTGCTGTCGGTGTCCAGCGCTCGGAGGAGATCCGTCATGACGTTAGAGCTGGGGTAGTACACCTGCAACCACATCACATCAATGATGTCACATCCTGTGTGCGCTCACATGAAGCAGTGCATGAGTGTGTGTTACTCACTGAGGGAATCAGATCTCTGTACCACTTCATCACCACGTCCACCTGCTCCATCAGACACAGCAGACTGAAGAAGCGCGCGCTGGAACACACACACACACACACGAGCAGGTCAGACGCCAACCACCTTATTCCTGACCAGCTGACCGCACTTTGAGTTATGGGCGGCACTTCCGGTTTGGGGAACTTCCATTCAAAAAGACTGAAACTAATCATTTCAAATCATAAGCTTGCCCTACAAATAAAGCTGGGCTGGGTTTCCCGAAACCTTCTTAACGCTACGTCGTTCTTAAGTTACACCTTAAGCTGTACCTTATCGATAATACATGTTTCCTGAAACGATCTTAGTTAAGTATACCTTCTGTAAGTCATGCGTTCGTGAGGTTGGTCTGGACCACTATAGCTTTACCTTATCACTGTTGCAGGTCTACACGAATATAACTCTGAAGTTTTAATACACCCAGACAGTGTTCAATTAGGCTAATTCAAGTGTTTTCATGCAAAGAATAAAATTGTCATTTTATGCTTTTAAAGGCCAGTGAAAGCATAGGCTACTGTCAGTTAAGTCCTATTCGGACGCTAATATTGTTTCTCATGGGCTCGTACGGTATTTTAAACATTTACAGGGGTAAGTCGGTGATTTTAGTGCCGTCCGAATATAATATCAGTGTTTTTCTCACCCAACCCGCGTAAAAATCCCTGGCCAAATTAGTACCTTCTGTTTTTTGACAAACAGGTCGTGTGGGGATTTAATTGCCGTCTGAATCCACATCTCTGAGTTTACAAGAAGAGATTCAAAATTCACTGTTTAAATCCTTTTTGATCACTGCCGAGCACCGTACGTAAGAGGTACACTTTTATTACTGAAATGCTGGAAAGTATTTACAAGAACAATATTTCATTGCAGCTCCACCTCAGCGAACAAAAATGGGGAAGAGAAGAAAGCACGTAAACATTTGAAATGGTTATTATAGGCTATTATAGTTTGGATTATTTTTTATAATATCCCATGAGTCCTAATAAACGCAATTCCCACTATTTCTGAAGTGCTTCTTTAATAAAGAGCACCGCTTTCCCCTGCACGAGAGAATAGCTGATTCTCCAGCCGTCGACATCAGCAGATTCAGCAGCATCGCCACGGACAGCGCCGGGTAACGTCACACGTAAGAGGGTATATCTTAAGCAGCTTCCTAAGGGATGGTTCGGGGAACACGTCTAGAAATGGTATAACTTTAGTTAAGTTATACCTTAAGAGTCTTCATAGTGCGCTAAGAGACAACGCTATCGGGAAACCCAGCCCTGATCCGTCAGTTTTCCTTCATGATTTATTTTCAGACATACAAAAAAATGACAACATATCCTGCACATCTGTGGTCTCTTCTCCCGATTTAATTTACGATATATCCCATTAATAATTCACTGGAATACACGGAAAAATCTCGTTTTTTCTCCTCAAATTCTCACGTCTCTTTCCCGGTTGTTTTCACTATTTATTATCTGTCAAAATGACAGAAATCACTTTGAAATAGTATCACGTAATGCTGAAGTTAACGAACATTTTTGATTAACGCAACATAAGTTACATAACACATATATATTACAGTAGTGATGTTTACCCGGCCCGTTATTGCAGTGGAAGGACTGGTGCTCTGGGGTTCCTCATGATCTGCTGAAGCCCCTTGTTGATGCTTTACACTGTAAATGTCCTTTTAATGCTCGATGGTTGAAGGGCGAGTGGAATAATGTCATCATTGTACCCAGTTTAAACATTTCTCTATTATTGCGTCCACAGAGCGAGTCTCTCACTGACTGTTAGCGGAAGTAGCGGACGTCATAACTCGCGCAGGAATAAGCTGGACTGAGTGTAGCGCAGAAGAAGACGAGGCTTTGGTGGAGGAACTGACAGGGAAAGCTCTTCATGAACGAGTTTGCAGGAATACACTCACTAGTAGATGTTCTGCCTTGAATCATTTCCCATAAGTCTCCAGTTCTCCCCGACTCCCAGCAGCTCGTGGACCCTGTACGCCTGCTCGATGTCCTTGGTGTCCAGACACTGTAGACAGAGATGACACACAGGGTCACGCTTCAGAACTGTGTGGTGTTTCCCATAAAGCCCGTCGTGTTTGAGCGCACTTACGATTCTCATGGCGGTGATGAAGAACTGAGCTGGAAAACAAGAGCATTACAGCGGTGATTCAGGAGTTCTGCAGGAGCTTCAGCACATGCAGACGTTAGTGCTTAGGGTCAGTCCTCACACACACACTTGCAGTGTTGGCCAAGTGAAAGCGCATTCATGTGACAGGAAGTAAGTGTGCAAGACTAATCACATGTCTAATAAACCAAAGCACAGTACACTAAACACTTCAATCTTCTCATCACATCCACTGCAGCTTCAGCTCTATTCTCACAGTCTGACACAGTTTGATAAAGGATTCGGTCTCTCTAAACCCCGCCTTTCCGAGAGCCTCCTCTGCTCTGATTGGTCAGATGGCTCAGTCTGTTGTGATTGGTCTACTCTGCTCTGATTGGTCAGATGGCTCAGTCTGTTGTGATTGGTCTACTCTGCTCTGATTGGTCAGATGGCCCAGTCTGTTGTGATTGGTCTACTCTGCTCTGATTGGTCAGATCGCCCAGTCTGTTGTGATTGGTCTACTCTGCTCTGATTGGTCAGATGGCCCAGTCTGTTGTGATTGGCCTACTCTGCTCTGATTGGTCAGATGGCCCAGTCTGTTGTGATTGGTCTACTCTGCTCTGATTGGTCAGATGGCCCAGTCTGTTGTGATTGGTCTACTCTGCTCTGATTGGTCAGATGGCCCAGTCTGTTGTGATTGGTCTACTCTGCTCTGATTGGTCAGATGGCCCAGTCTGTTGTGATTGGTCTACTCTGCTCTGATTGGTCAGATGGCCCAGTCTGTTGTGATTGGCCTACTCTGCTCTGATTGGTCAGATGGCCCAGTCTGTTGTGATTGGTCTACTCTGCTCTGATTGGTCAGATGGCCCAGTCTGTTGTGATTGGTCTACTCTGCTCTGATTGGTCAGATGGCCCAGTCTGTTGTGATTGGTCTACTCTGCTCTGATTGGTCAGATGGCCCAGTCTGTTGTGATTGGTCTACTCTGCTCTGATTGGTCAGATGGCCCAGTCTGTTGTGATTGGCCTACTCTGCTCTGATTGGTCAGATGGCCCAGTCTGTTGTGATTGGTCTACTCTGCTCTGATTGGTCAGATGGCCCAGTCTGTGGTGATTGGTCTACTCTGCTCTGATTGGTCAGATGGCTCAGTCTGTTGTGATTGGTCTACTCTGCTCTGATTGGTCAGATGGCTCAGTCTGTTGTGATTGGTCTACTCTGCTCTGATTGGTCAGATGGCCCAGTCTGTTGTGATTGGTCTACTCTGCTCTGATTGGTCAGATGGCCCAGTCTGTTGTGATTGGTCTACTCTGCTCTGATTGGTCAGATCGCCCAGTCTGTTGTGATTGGTCTACTCTGCTCTGATTGGTCAGATGGCCCAGTCTGTTGTGATTGGCCTACTCTGCTCTGATTGGTCAGATGGCCCAGTCTGTTGTGATTGGTCTACTCTGCTCTGATTGGTCAGATGGCCCAGTCTGTTGTGATTGGCCTACTCTGCTCTGATTGGTCAGATGGCTCAGTCTGTTGTGATTGGTCTACTCTGCTCTGATTGGTCAGATGACCCAGTCTGTTGTGATTGGTCTACTCTGCTCTGATTGGTCAGATGGCCCAGTCTGTTGTGATTGGTCTACTCTGCTCTGATTGGTCAGATGACCCAGTCTGTTGTGATTGGTCTACTCTGCTCTGATTGGTCAGATGGCCCAGTCTGTTGTGATTGGTCTGCTCTGCTCTGATTGGTCAGATGGCCCAGTCTGTTGTGATTGGTCTACTCTGCTCTGATTGGTCAGATGACCCAGTCTGTTGTGATTGGTCAGATGGCCCTGTCTGTTGTGATTGGTCAGATGGCCCTGTCTGTTGTGATTGGTCGACTCTGCTCTGATTGGTCAGATGGCCCAGTCTGTTGTGATTGGTCTACTCTGCTCTGATTGGTCAGATGACCCAGTCTGTTGTGATTGGTCAGATGGCCCTGTCTGTTGTGATTGGTCGACTCTGCTCTGATTGGTCAGATGGCCCAGTCTGTTGTGATTGGTCTACTCTGCTCTGATTGGTCAGATGGCCCAGTCTGTTGTGATTGGTCTACTCTGCTCTGATTGGTCAGATGGCCCAGTCTGTTGTGATTGGTCTACTCTGCTCTGATTGGTCAGATGGCCCAGTCTGTTGTGATTGGTCTACTCTGCTCTGATTGGTCAGATGGCCCAGTCTGTTGTGATTGGTCTACTCTGCTCTGATTGGTCAGATGGCCCAGTCTGTTGTGATTGGTCTACTCTGCTCTGATTGGTCAGATGGCCCAGTCTGTTGTGATTGGCCTACTCTGCTCTGATTGGTCAGATGGCCCAGTCTGTTGTGATTGGTCTACTCTGCTCTGATTGGTCAGACGGCCCAGTCTGTTGTGATTGGTCTACTCTGCTCTGATTGGTCAGATGGCCCAGTCTGTTGTGATTGGTCTACTCTGCTCTGATTGGTCAGATGGCCCAGTCTGTTGTGATTGGTCTACTCTGCTCTGATTGGTCAGATGGCCCAGTCTGTTGTGATTGGCCTACTCTGCTCTGATTGGTCAGATGGCCCAGTCTGTTGTGATTGGTCTACTCTGCTCTGATTGGTCAGATGGCCCAGTCTGTGGTGATTGGTCTACTCTGCTCTGATTGGTCAGATGGCTCAGTCTGTTGTGATTGGTCTACTCTGCTCTGATTGGTCAGATGGCTCAGTCTGTTGTGATTGGTCTACTCTGCTCTGATTGGTCAGATGGCCCAGTCTGTTGTGATTGGTCTACTCTGCTCTGATTGGTCAGATGGCCCAGTCTGTTGTGATTGGTCTACTCTGCTCTGATTGGTCAGATCGCCCAGTCTGTTGTGATTGGTCTACTCTGCTCTGATTGGTCAGATGGCCCAGTCTGTTGTGATTGGCCTACTCTGCTCTGATTGGTCAGATGGCCCAGTCTGTTGTGATTGGTCTACTCTGCTCTGATTGGTCAGATGGCCCAGTCTGTTGTGATTGGTCTACTCTGCTCTGATTGGTCAGATGGCCCAGTCTGTTGTGATTGGTCTACTCTGCTCTGATTGGTCAGATGACCCAGTCTGTTGTGATTGGTCTACTCTGCTCTTATTGGTCAGATGACCCAGTCTGTTGTGATTGGTCTACTCTGCTCTGATTGGTCAGATGGCCCAGTCTGTTGTGATTGGTCTACTCTGCTCTGATTGGTCAGATGGCTCAGTCTGTTGTGATTGGTCTGCTCTGATTGGTCAGATGGCCCAGTCTGTTGTGATTGGTCTACTCTGCTCTGATTGGTCAGATGACCCAGTCTGTTGTGATTGGTCTACTCTGCTCTGATTGGTCAGATGGCTCAGTCTGTTGTGATTGGTCTACTCTGCTCTGATTGGTCAGATGACCCAGTCTGTTGTGATTGGTCTACTCTGCTCTGATTGGTCAGATGGCCCAGTCTGTTGTGATTGGTCTACTCTGCTCTGATTGGTCAGATGACCCAGTCTGTTGTGATTGGTCTACTCTGCTCTGATTGGTCAGATGGCCCAGTCTGTTGTGATTGGTCTGCTCTGCTCTGATTGGTCAGATGGCCCAGTCTGTTGTGATTGGTCTACTCTGCTCTGATTGGTCAGATGACCCAGTCTGTTGTGATTGGTCAGATGGCCCTGTCTGTTGTGATTGGTCAGATGGCCCTGTCTGTTGTGATTGGTCGACTCTGCTCTGATTGGTCAGATGGCCCAGTCTGTTGTGATTGGTCTACTCTGCTCTGATTGGTCAGATGACCCAGTCTGTTGTGATTGGTCAGATGGCCCTGTCTGTTGTGATTGGTCGACTCTGCTCTGATTGGTCAGATGGCCCAGTCTGTTGTGATTGGTCTACTCTGCTCTGATTGGTCAGATGACCCAGTCTGTTGTGATTGGTCTACTCTGCTCTGATTGGTCAGATCGCCCAGTCTGTTGTGATTGGTCTACTCTGCTCTGATTGGTCAGATGGCCCAGTCTGTTGTGATTGGCCTACTCTGCTCTGATTGGTCAGATGACCCAGTCTGTTGTGATTGGCCTACTCTGCTCTGATTGGTCAGATGGCCCAGTCTGTTGTGATTGGTCTACTCTGCTCTGATTGGTCAGAGGGCCCAGTCTGTTGTGATTGGTCTACTCTGCTCTGATTGGTCAGATGGCCCAGTCTGTTGTGATTGGTCTACTCTGCTCTGATTGGTCAGATGGCCCAGTCTGTTGTGATTGGTCTACTCTGCTCTGATTGGTCAGATGACCCAGTCTGTTGTGATTGGTCTACTCTGCTCTGATTGGTCAGATGGCCCAGTCTGTTGTGATTGGTCTACTCTGCTCTGATTGGTCAGATGGCCCAGTCTGTTGTGATTGGTCTACTCTGCTCTGATTGGTCAGATGGGCCAGTCTGTTGTGATTGGTCTACTCTGCTCTGATTGGTCAGATGGCCCAGTCTGTTGTGATTGGTCTACTCTGCTCTGATTGGTCAGATGGCCCAGTCTGTTGTGATTGGTCTACTCTGCTCTGATTGGTCAGATGACCCAGTCTGTTGTGATTGGTCTACTCTGCTCTGATTGGTCAGATGGCCCAGTCTGTTGTGATTGGTCTACTCTACTCTGATTGGTCAGATGACCCAGTCTGTTGTGATTGGTCTACTCTGCTCTGATTGGTCAGATGGCCCAGTCTGTTGTGATTGGTCTACTCTGCTCTGATTGGTCAGATGGCCCAGTCTGTTGTGATTGGTCTACTCTACTACTGTATTTTGTATAACATTTGTAACTTTTTAAACCCTTAATGAGAAGCTGCACAATACAATGTCTTGTTCCTGAACAGACATTTAGAAGTTTATTTTAAAGTGTAACGTACTGAAAATAATAATGTGTAAATTAAGCTCTATAAAACCTTTACTTGCATTTATGTGGGACACTCGCAGTCTTCACGGCCACACAAACACTTGGGCCAAATACAGGAAATACATCATGTAAATAGACAAGTGTTCAAGCGCAAAGAGCACAGGTGTGTGTATTAGGACAGGCCCTGTTCAGCAAACCCCACTGTGATAATGAGCAGATACCATCATCAGGGTCCTGAGGGGTGAAGCTCTTCCCCGACACCTCGTACATCACTTCCTGTAGAATGTCTTTTTGGCCCTGAACTGGGGCACCTGCAGAGCAAAGCATGATGGGAAATGCATGATCATGTGTTCCTATGTACATGTATGCATATTCTTATATAGAGAATTGAGAGAATTGTTATTGTAAGACATCAAATGACCTATTTTATAAAATATGCTGAGCAAGTGACCGTAAGAGGCCAGACTGGGGTCTGAAATCAGAAGAAAAAGAATCAATTACACACCAAAATAAATAAGCATACACCACTTCATTTCTGTAAAGCATGAATAAACGAGTATCACTCATCGGACCGATGTTGAGAGCCTTCATCTCGCTGATCACAGGAAAGGCCTGAGATTTCCCCAAAGCGCCACAGCGTCTCAAAGCCTTCAGGACGGCGTTAAACGTCAGGAGGTTCGGCTTGACCTTCTGCTCCGCCATCTGCTTCAGAAGATCCTGCAACACACACACACACACACACACACACACACTGATGCACAGGCTGGCTTTGCTGATGGGCTAGTGCTGGGCGGTGTGACCAAAAATTTACATCACAGTATTTTTCACAATGATACCAGTTTCACGTTATATGACGGTATTTATTATTTCTTCAAGCATGACTGGGTGTTAGACACATTTTCTACTGAGTGAGAGGGGAAGTACTGCAGTAGATTGGCTTAAACGCCCTATTGTGAATATTGTAGAAGAAATCACACTGGTATTAATACAGGTTTGCAAGGCTGATTAAAAGAGGTCCAGCAGGAGGCGCTGTAAGAGCGGCTTTATATGGAAAGATGAATGAAAATAACATCGAAACTTTTCTAAAGACCGTCAGTTCCCTTCAGATACATTCATATAACAAAAATAAACACCGGTATTCAGTATGAATCACACACAAATGGTTAAAACAAGAGAGACCAACATTAGATGACTGGGTAGATGTGACCATAGAGAGAGGTATATGATGGAAAATATCACTTTTTTTTGTTAATTTAAAGAGATTAATTATGTTTTTTATGGAAAAATTGAGGAAATGGGTTGAATATGTATTAGAAGGAAGGTCAGATTTTGCTGTTATACATAAATAGATGAAGATTAATATATTATGTATACGTTAACAATGTATGTTTGCATGTGTGTGTAATAATAATTATAATAAATCATTTGAGATTAAAATAATAATAAGTCATTTGAGGTTGTTAAGGATGGAATTGAACAAAGACATGTTCTCTCCCTAGATGTACATGGTTACCTTTTTTATTTTATCTTTTTTACCCTTATTAATTTTGTTTGTTTTAACTTTTTCTTTTTTTTGTAAAAAGGGGGAAAAAATGTATACTCGGAAATAATTTAACAAATCTGGAGTACAATTTATATTTAAAACACATTAGGTAATTGTACATTTTTGTATTTGTAAAGACACTTTGTGATTGCATTGAGCGCTATATGTAAACTGAAATATACTATATGATTGTACTCTTATGAATGATCAAAATAAACATAAAATAACAAAAAAAGGAAAGTGGCTTTGCAACAAAAGCTCAAGTCACGTACCACTATCAGCTCCCATTTCTCATTGTATTTCTCCTGTGCTTCTGGGGCCGCTGCTATCAGGGCGTTGAAGATGTGCACATCAGCTACAGGAACAAAACAGAAACACAATCTCCTTTAAAACACTAAATCTCAGTTACTGAGCAAGCGTCTGAAGCGTACAGCAGGCCCTCACCCGTGAGCCGGTGGTTCAGCAGGTCCGTGTAGGTGCTGAACGCCTTCGAGTATGCGCCGTACTGCCAAATCAAGCACACATACAGTCATCTTCTGCCATCAAACTAGTGGATTTGCCTGATAACCGATAATTCTTTATATTTGAAAGCCGATAACCGATATATTGGCCGATAAATCTGATACCAATTTTTGATTCTGAGAGCCTGATTGCAAAAACAAAAGCCACCATTAAAAGCCATGACCCAAACACACAATTATAATCATCTCATTATAATTATATGTAGCTTACATTACAGACTTGAACTGTATTTTCCTTTTTTTGAAGTGATTCCAAATCATATTACAAGCAATTAAAACCCATCATGTTGAACAGTGCACATCTGGAGTGTCTCAGCTTTAATATATCGGCCACATTTTCTTATCGGGTCGATAACATGGAAAATGAACATCTATGGGCCGATAGCGATATGGTGGCCGATATATATCGTGCGTCCCTCAGAGAAAAGCGTGAGCAGAAGTTCCCACACACGTTACCTTCACCATGCCTCGGATCAGAGCGCTGTGTGAGCGCGTGTTCGGCTCTGACAGATGCGCAAAGATTCGCTCAGCATTATTATTCTCTCTGTGGGAACAAACAGACAGTGGCCTCTTATGACACGACAGGGGATCATCTCGACTTTGTATTGTTATGCACCGGTCAAAATTGTTCAATACCAAGGATTATTTTGTTCGCATTGAATTTGAATCACATTTATTTGTGATAAAAGGTAAAACATTTATATTGTGAAGTATTATATACTTAAATTTTCAGCGTCATTACTCAAGTCTTCAGTGTCACGTGATCTTTTGTAATATTATAAAAATCTTTACTGTCACTTTTGATCAGTTTGATGCATCCTTACTGAATAAAAGTATGAATTAAATTTTTATTAAAATATTATTTACCCAATCTTTTTAATGTTAGTGTATCACGGTTTCCACAAAATAAGAAGCAGCACAACGGTTTTCAACATTGATAATAATCATAAATGTTTCTTGATCATCAAATCCTCATATTAGAGTGATTTCTGAAGGATCATGTGACACTGAAGACTGGACTAATGATGCTGAACATTCAGCTTTGATCACAGGAATAAATTACAGTTTACTGTATATTCACATAGAAAACAGATGATTTACATTGGAATAATATTTCACAATATTAATGTTTTAACTGCATTTTTAATCAAATAAATGCAGCTTGGTGAGCAAAAGAGACTTCCTTCAAAAATAAAAATAAATCTTAATTCCACACTTTAGACCAGTAGTGTACACACCAGGTTTGATCAGATAAACGTGATCACTCACTTCCAGGGGGCCTTCAGTAAGTCTGAGGTTCTGGGTCCTCTTCCTCTTTTAGTCTGCGGTTCATCCTGGACGTCCTCCTGGGGCTTCCATGGGTAAGAGGAGTTGATGGACATGTGGAGAATAATCACCATTACACAAGGTCTCAGAAGGCTCACTGGTTTTTATAAATCTCAGCACTATCAATAGTCACATTTATTTTTTATTTTATCCAAACTGATTTTAGAGCTGGAAGAGGGGTCCAAGACCCTAAGACTTTTTTCGCACTTGAACCACTACTACACAAAAAAAAGTTGTGGTTGAAACTTTAAAAAGTAACAAATCCTTCATTCGCGGGTCAACTTGAGCCCCTGAGGAATGAATTCGAGGAATGCTTCAGTACACATAGAAAACCCTAAAAATGCAAACTAAAAATGCTAAACCAATAAAATATTTTATAATGTCTACATGTGTATCTGAATGAACTGACTTTAGGACCCAGAGGAACAGCTCATTTGCTCCATATAGAGCTATACGGCCATCTAGTGGCTAGAGTTATGACCAAAATTATTATATTTATTATATTTAATATTTATTTTCCACAAGAGGTCGGCAAAGACACCCAATGTAAGATATTTTAAGCTGAATTAAAAGGGTTATGCATGAAATTGTGAGTCATTTTGAATTTGAAAGAATGTGAGGAATGTGCTTGCATTAAATTATCATTTATTTATTATTAAATTTGCATTAAAAAAATTGAAAAAAATATTATCAAAAATGAAATGAAATAAAATAAAGATTTCTGGACAAAAAAAAAAAGTATAATTTTAGGCTTTGGGTCATTTTGACCCACAAGGGAAGGATAAGGTTAAATGAGGAATATTGTGATGTGTTTGTGCAGGAATAGAGCTGCTAAAGACACAGAGCATCTCAAACAGTGTTTTATGGTGTGAGAGGCCTTACCGTCTCTTCAGTCCTCTGTTCGGGGACGTTCTCTTGTGCGGGATCACGGTCTCCATAGAAGCAGATCAGCTCTAACAGCTCATTCGTCACGTCCAAAGACACTGATGTCCCTGCACAGAACACACACTCGTCATCATTCAGTCACACAGACTCAGACGCAGACTCAGACTCAGACGCAGACTCAGACGCAGTCTCAGACGCAGACTCAGACGCAGACTCAGACTCAGACGCAGACTCAGACGCACACTCAGACACTCAGACGCACACTCAGACGCACACTCAGACGCACACTCAGACGCACACTCAGACGCACACTCAGACGCACACTCAGACGCACACTCAGACGCACACTCAGACGCACACTCAGACACTCAGACGCACACTCAGACGCACACTCAGACGCACACTCAGACGCACACTCAGACGCACACTCAGACGCACACTCAGACGCACACTCAGACGCACACTCAGACGCACACTCAGACGCACACTCAGACGCACACTCAGACGCACACTCAGACGCACACTCAGACGCACACTCAGACGCAGACTCAGACGCAGACGCAGACTCAGACGCAGACGCACACTCAGACACGCAGACGCACACTCAGACACTCAGACGCACACTCAGACGCACACTCAGACGCACACTCAGACGCACACTCAGACGCACACTCAGACGCACACTCAGACGCACACTCAGACGCACACTCAGACGCACACTCAGACGCAGACGCACACTCAGACTCAGACGCAGACGCAGACGCACACTCAGACGCACACTCAGACTCAGACGCAGACTCAGACGCAGACTCAGACGCAGACTCAGACGCAGACTCAGACGCAGACGCAGACGCAGACTCAGACGCAGACTCAGACGCAGACTCAGACGCAGACTCAGACGCAGACTCAGACGCAGACTCAGACGCAGTCTCAGACGCAGTCTCAGACGCAGTCTCAGACTCAGACGCAGACTCAGACGCAGACTCAGACGCAGTCGCAGACTCAGACGCAGACTCAGACGCAGACTCAGACTCAGACGCAGACTCAGACGCAGACTCAGACGCAGACTCAGACGCAGACTCAGACGCAGACGCACACTCAGACGCACACTCAGACGCACACTCAGACGCACACTCAGACGCACACTCAGACGCACACTCAGACGCACACTCAGACGCACACGCAGACTCAGACGCAGACTCAGACGCAGACTCAGACGCAGACTCAGACGCAGACTCAGACGCAGACTCAGACGCAGACTCAGACGCAGACTCAGACGCAGACTCAGACGCAGACTCAGACGCAGACTCAGACGCAGACTCAGACGCAGACTCAGACGCAGTCTCAGACTCAGACGCAGACTCAGACGCAGTCTCAGACGCAGTCTCAGACTCAGACGCAGTCTCAGACTCAGACGCAGACTCAGACGCAGACTCAGACGCACACTCAGACGCACACTCAGACGCACACTCAGACGCACACTCAGACGCACACTCAGACGCACACTCAGACGCACACTCAGACGCACACTCAGACGCACACTCAGACGCACACTCAGACGCACACTCAGACGCACACTCAGACGCACACTCAGACGCACACTCAGACGCACACTCAGACGCACACTCAGACTCAGACGCACACTCAGACGCACACGCAGACTCAGACGCAGACGCAGACTCAGACGCACACTCAGACGCAGACGCAGACTCAGACGCAGACGCAGACTCAGACGCAGACGCAGACTCAGACTCAGACTCAGACGCAGACTCAGACGCAGACTCAGACGCAGTCTCAGACTCAGACTCAGACTCAGACTCAGACTCAGACTCAGACGCAGACTCAGACGCAGACTCAGACGCAGACGCAGACGCAGACGCAGACTCAGACGCAGTCTCAGACGCAGACTCAGACGCAGACTCAGACTCAGACTCAGACGCAGACTCAGACGCAGACTCAGACGCAGTCTCAGACTCAGACTCAGACTCAGACTCAGACTCAGACTCAGACGCAGACTCAGACGCAGACTCAGACGCAGACGCAGACGCAGACGCAGACTCAGACGCAGTCTCAGACGCAGTCTCAGACGCAGACTCAGACTCAGACGCAGACGCAGACTCAGACGCAGACTCAGACGCAGACTCAGACGCAGACGCAGACGCAGACTCAGACGCAGTCTCAGACGCAGTCTCAGACGCAGACGCAGACTCAGACGCAGACGCAGACTCAGACGCAGACTCAGACGCAGACTCAGACGCAGACTCAGACGCAGACTCAGACGCAGACGCAGACGCAGACGCAGACTCAGACTCAGACTCAGACGCAGACGCAGACTCAGACGCAGACTCAGACGCACACTCAGACGCACACTCAGACGCACACTCAGACGCACACTCAGACGCACACTCAGACGCACACTCAGACGCACACTCAGACGCACACTCAGACGCACACTCAGACGCACACTCAGACACACTCACACACACTCACACACACTCACACACACTCACACACACTCACCGGCCTGCAGCAGCTGGTCGTACAGATCTACAGCGGCTTTGACCTTCCTCAGCTGAACTCTCTCTGCGAGCGCAGCTTCAGACGCCTCCTCTATCTGAGCCTCCAAAGTCTCCGGCATCAGACACTTCCAACAGAACACAGCAGATGCTTCACAACATTCACACACACGCAAGAGCAAAGCAAACCACAGGACACAAGCACTGGACACTCACGGGAATATGAGGGTGTGCGTAGTCTTTCTGGAAGTAATTTGGGTATTTGTTGATGAAATAATTGGCAGCATTTCTGCCCGACTCCTGGGACAAGGAGAATAATTTCTGTGTGGGAGAAATAAAGAGGTCAGTGTGGGTTTTCATGTAATGTGCATCTATGCTCACAACTTATGCATGCAGCATATACATTAACTCTTTCCCTTCCAGCGTTAAAAAAAATAAACCTGTCAGCCACCAACAGCGTTTTTGACCATTTTCACAAAAATTTCACCGGCCACAGAATATTTTGTTGTATTAATATCTTAACATGCAATGTGTGAAAAGAAAGATTTAAAAAAAAAATGTATTCTAGCTTCAAGCATTCTTTTTTTATCAACACTTGAATGTGGGTAAGTTTCATAAATAGCAACATTTGGCGCAAAAGGCTGAGAAAATTATGTTTTTCTCAAAGTCTTCGTCCGGATGGGATCAAAACACAGACGGAGTAGATCGAGTTCATCAACACCTCAAAGTTCAACATTTCAGTCAGTAACGTTAGCCAGTTTTGATATGCCGTTTGTGAACTTCTCTAATGGTTTGATAGCAAGTTCAATATTTATGAGCTACTCACAAAGTCTAATGATGTTCTTGGAGCGAGATATGGATCATCCTGGAATCTGTAATCTGATGCTGTAGGATCCTAGACAACACACACACACACACACACACACACACACACACACAGTAACTTTGTTTACATGATATTAGATGACAAATATGTTTATAACATGGATGTTGGAGTTGTCTTATAAACATACCCTGTTCACGGTGGATGCCAGTGCCTGTAAGACAGCCTCTTTACTCCTGATAATAATAATAATAATAATAAACTTTATTTCTATCGCGCCTTTAAAGGAGCTTCTCAAAGCGCAAAGGTAAAAATACAAGAAAATACAAAATAATTCAACAATATTAAATTGGTGTATTAAAAAAGAATATAGATCTGTGTGTCAATGGCATAAAAGTGATACTTAATACCAAGAGTTCATAAAAGTTGGCCAAGCAGGAATAAATAAAGACTAAAGAGTAAAAAGTAAAGGTCCTAAAACTGAGCTCTGAGGGATGCCAGTAGAAACTGGTCCAATATCAGACCTGTATTGTGCATCCGGGCAAATAAGTAAATTAATTAATTAATCTAATTAATTGACTGTGTAAATGAATGAGTTAGTGATCTTTCATGTGTTGATCAGAACAGTACTTACCATGTTTTCTTCTTTGGAATGACTATTTCTTCTAAAAAATATAATAAAAAAAATGTATTTCTGATTATAATGCAGCTTAATTTAACAAAGCACATGAATTATCCTATTAAAAGACAGAAATGAGTTGTCAAACCTAGTGAAGAAACGGCAGGTTGTTGGTCTGCAGCAGAATTCAGAGCAAAACTCCTGTAATCAAACCCCGTAATGAGCTGTCTCATTCTAATAAAACATTTCATATTCTGGTAAAACTTGGAAAGTTATTAATCATATGCCGACGCGAGCTGACACATAACGTTACAGCCCCTTGAAATGACCTAGAGACAACCAGTTATTTCTTTAAATGCATGGAAATGACAAAAATGTCATTTAATAAAAAAGCGCAAGTAAGCCTGTTCTTGTGCATTCATCTTAACATTACCTATTAGGCCATGAATTCTGCAGATGGATGCGCAATATTCTGCTACTCTTACAAGCATGATGCCTGAGAGCTCGCGAACAGGAGGACGCCATGACACCGAGTGCGCGATCGAAAACCATCCGCTTAAACGCTTCCTTTAAAACACCAGGAAGCGCTGAAGAGATCTCGGGCTGTCATTGGTCCATCCTGGTCAGCGCTGAGAAAAGTAACAGGTATCATGTGACGTGATCGTTCAAATTCTACTTAAATCGCGGTGTGGAAAATAATTTACTTGATAATTACACGGAGAAATTTTAATAACCATTGAATTAAAATAAATAGCGAAGAGTTAAAAAAAATATTCTGAAAGTTTCAAACTAATTTCAATTCTACCAATCTCTACGGCCGGGATATACCATCTGACCAAACAATAATAATAATAAAAACTATTCGTCTTACATCCCCGTAGAATATTAATATGCAGGTGTTTTACTAGCAAATAATTAATATTTACCACTGTTCCTTAGGTCAACATCTCTGCTTCTGTCGCTTTTGTTCATGTTTCAGTCTAATTTACCCCTCCGTGTTCTTTGGTCTCGTCCATGCGTCCAGCACGCGCTCCCACATGTTACAGCTCTACCTGACGCACATGGGGAATACAGAGAGATTTCTATTCTAATGTACATAGTTTATTAACAAAATGCAATTTTCTAAAGAAACACCATGGAGGCGATTAGAGGGCATGTCGTTTGGCTTGTACGATGCTAAGGAATTAAGGTAATGATAATAATACACTTGCACAACTAACTTGCTCAGCTAGCAGGAGATTAGTTGCATGTTACTGTAAACTAAAGACTCCAAGCGTTATTACCAAAACACACAGTTCATTTAACAGCACATGTGGAGCTTTGTGACAACATGATCAATATGCTGTCACGCTAAATGCTGTTTTAAAACATTAAGTTACGTTTGAGTCAAATATAAGCAGTAACACAATCAAGAAGCTCAATAATTCCTGAAAGTAGTCCACTGCTTCATATTCATAACTCAATAACTTTACACAGTTTTGCACTGAAATGATGACACTTTTCAAATAAGGGCTCGTTTGTTGACTACATTAGTTAACATGAACTAATAATATACTTATACTACAGTAGTCAACATTTGAAGTTGTCCTAAGACAAGAACGGGTATTGTCCAAAATTCATGTATAACTTTGATGAAAGGTTTTGATCCACTTCAAATGTTGACTACTGTATTTATATAATATAATATACTATACTTATACAGCATGTATTATAATATACTATACTTATACAGCATGCATTAAAATATACTATACTTATACAGCATGTATTATAATATACTATACTTCTACAACATGTATTAATCTAGTTAAATGTTAGTTAATTTGAACATGTACTTGTTGTTTTCCTGTGAAGCTGCTTTGAAACCAGATCTGAGTTGTATAAAGCTCTATAGAGATGAAGGTAGATGAGCTGACCTTCTGTCATCCTCTGGTGTGTGTGTGTGTGTGTGTGTGTGTGTGTCTCAGGAGGCTGAGTGTGAAGACGGTCACGAACCCGGAGCTGCTGGACGGCGTGGGTAACGCGGCCCCGAACGGGCTGTACGATCTGGCCCTGGGCCCCGCCGACAGCAAGGAGATCTGCTCCACCTGCATGCAGGACTACGACAGCTGTCCGGGACACCTGGGCCTCGTGGAGCTGCCGCTGCCCGTCTACAACCCGCTCTTCTTCACCGTAAGCTCTGCTCTCACGGGGTAGACGGTTCACACTAATATGATGATTCTGCCATTAATCACTCGCCCTCATGTCAAACCCTTGAATGAAGATCTTTTTGATGAAATCTGAGAGATTTCTTTCCCTCCATTGACAGTCTATGCAACTACCTCTTATAAAGGCTCAGAAAGGTAGGAAAGACGTCATTAAAGTAGGGGTGTAACGATTCCTTCATGTCACGATTCAATAATTATGATATTATTGCGATACTCCAAGACATATGATAAAAGGTTATAAAAAATGAACTGATTGAAATGCTAGATTTGGTGTTACATTGTGTGTGTAAATGAATATTCTTGGACTTGGTGCTGAAACCCAAAGCACAGGACAATAGAGACGCCAGAATAACAATATTCATGATTCTGAAGATGAAAACACTGAATTATTGTAGATGAATATGCTTGAACTCTTTCACTGGCTAGATATATTTAATATAATGTCAGACACTTTTACTGGTAACATCAGACATCTGGCATTATCAGGACACACACATATTCCCCCAGCGCATTATTATACACAGTGTTGTGTGTAACGCGTTACAAAGTAACGCGTTACAGTAACGTAACTACTTTTTCGGGTAAAAAGTAGTGTAACGCGTTACTACAAAAAATTTGGTAACGAAACGTAGTTCCTTTTTCAATTCGGCGCAACGTTACTTTTCCCATGGATATATTTGACAGCGACACTGCCTCAGCTGCGCGCTTGAGAGAAGAGAACGGTTGAGATCTGAAGAGAACGATTTAGTTTCATATTTATGTTTAAATAAAATAAAATAACAATTTTGTGTGGAGACATGATTTTGACCACTTTATTAAGTTTGTTTTTGTAGAAAACCTGTATTTAAAGTGAATTTCGTTTTGTATTAATTGTATCTTAATTTTAATAAATGTTTTATCAATCAATTGCCTGAATTTAATAAGAAGTAAATTAAAGAAAACTATTTAGTTTCATATTTATGTTTAAATGAAATAAATAAATAAATAAATAATTTAATCTATGTTGATTATATGAAAAGTGAAAAGCATGAGTAAGATCATAATTTTGTGCAATATATCGGGAGATAAATGGAGTGGGCAGACATGATTTAGACCACTTTATTAAGTTTGTTTTTGTAGAAAGACTTTCTTTAAAACGAATTTCGTTGAGTATTAATTGTATCTTAATTTTAATCAATGTTTTACCAACCAATTAATTGCCTGAATTTAATAAATAAGTAAATATGGCATGCGAAATAATCATGACGGCACCAGCACGTGAACTGGAGCTCGTCTCCATACTGTAAATGAACCGAAACTCAGATAAGCTATACTTGTCTCACAGACCTGAGAAATATATAGAAAGCTTGAATATGTGTACTTTTAAACAAAATATATTTTTTTCTCTCAAAATCTCTTTTTTTTCTCCTACTCCCTTAGAGTGAGTCGTATGTCTGAAAACTAAGCTTATGTCTTCTATATCATTTTGTCCTATGCTATCAAGACGCGATTCGCACCGGTGTTAGAGAGCAGGAGCGCTTTATTGGCTGTTGCCGAAATTTAAAGTTCGGTGGATGGGGGAGCGGAGCGGAGAGAAGTGGTGCGGGCGCGCTGCTCATCGCGGAGTGTCGCACTCTACCCCATGATGCAGAGCCGGCTGAGAATAAAAGTTGCCGCACACAGCAGCGCCAATGAGAAGGACTTTTTTTCTTTCGAAATTGATACTATTTTTTATAATAAAGAGCACAAAATAATTACCTGTTATGTCCTCCATTGTATAACTTTATGTCTACATATTTAGGAACAGATATTGGGTTCTGCCCAAAGTCAAGCAACATAAAAGTAACGTAATAGTAACGAGTACCGTAAAAAGTTACTTTCCAAATGGGGTAACTAAGTAAAGTAACGGATTACTTTTTTAAAAAGTAACGAGTAACGAGCAAACACTACTTTTTAAAAGTAACTTCCCCAACACTGATTATACATTATATTCAACATTATATACAGTAGTTTAATGTAGAACTGACACTAAAACTCTGAAAACTTGATTTTTTTCTCACACAGTAATTTTTATTTTGGGTGAACTATCCACAATACAGATTGCTGTATTTTTGTATTGCGATATACTGTGGCATGATTGTTACACCCCTACATTAAAGTAATCCATGTGACTCAATTACCTCAATTTTGAGCAAAACGAGTGCTCTGTTTACGCAAAAAAACAATTTACCAGTTTATTTACAAAATATTAATCTCCAACGCATGTTCATGAGAGCAGAGGTCGTCGCATGAACGCGGTTTGAAAACTTAATATTTAGAAAATAAGACTTCTGAAGAAACTCAATCACTCTATATGATGATTTAATTAATAATGTTTCTATGCGAATAAAAGCCTAAATTATTTTTGTTCATCATATAAAGTGATCGAGTCTCTTAAGAAGGCTGAGTAAGGCGCTCGATTCATAATATGGACATTTTGGGTGAACAGACTTTCAGTGGAGGGACAGGAATCTCTGAGATTTGAGTAAAAGATCTTCATTTGAGTTTCAAAGATGAGTCAAAGTCTGATGAGTTTGGAACGACACGAGGGAGAGGAAATAATGACAGAATTGACATTTTTTGGTGAACTGTCCCTTTAAAAACAAAGCAATTAAATCGTGATGAGATCATGATCCTGTCTGATTTAATAGTTTTGGGTAACACTTTATTTCAGTGGTTAACTTTAGACATATTCTACTGACTGCACGTAAACTTGCACCTACACGGCCATAAGTATGGGATCGGTGATATTTTTAATGTTTTAAAAAGAAGTCTCTTCTGCTCACCAGGCTGCATTTATTTGATTAAAAATACCAAAATAACAGTAATATTGAGAAATATTATTCTAAAGTAAATCAGCTGTTTTCTATGTGAATATACAGTGAAGTGTAATGTATTCCTGTGATCAAAGCTGAATGTTCAGCATCATTACTCCAGTCTTCAGTGTCACATGATCCTTCAGAAATCACTTTAATATGAAGATTTGATGCTCAAGAAACATTTATGATTATTATCAATGTTGAAATGTACAGTTTTTTCAGGATTATTTGATGAATATAGAAGTTCAGAAGAACAGCATTTATCTGAAATTTAAAGCTTTTGTAACATTAAACACTAGCGTTCAAGAGTTTGGGGTCAGTGAGAATTATTTTGGGGGAAAGAAATAAAAGCAATCAATACTTTTATTCATCAAGGATGAATTAAATTGACCAAAACTGACAGGAAAGACATTTATAATGTTACAAAAGCTTATATTTCAGATAAATGCTGTTCTATTCATCAAAGAATCCTGAAATGTTTTTTACACAACTGTTTTCAACACTGATAATAATAATGAATGTCTCTTAATCATCAAATCCTCATATTAGAGTGATTTCTGAAGGATCATGTGACTCTGAAGACTGGAGTAATGATGCTGAACATTCAGCTTTGATCACAGGAATAAATTACACTTTACTGTATATTCACATATATGTGTTTTTTTTTAATGCTTGGTAAGCAGAAAATAATCATTTTATTAATCTTACCGATCCCAAACGTTTGATCGGCAGTGTGTGTGTCAGCTTACTCCAGCCCTAACCTCACAGTCGTCTAATACTCTACTGAGAGTAGTTAGCAGAGTGTCTGAAGTGCATCTCCTCCAGCCCTGATCTCCCTCTCCTCACAGAATCTGTTCATGCTCATCCGGGGCTCGTGCCTGCAGTGCCACCTCATGCTGTGCCCGCGCTCGGCTCTGCACCTCCTGCTGGGCCAGCTGAAGCTGCTGGACGTGGGGGCGCTGAACGAGGCGTACGAGCTCGAGCAAGTGCTCAATCAGGTCAGACACGCTCCTCAAAGCTCTGCTCGTCAGGTCATTCAGGGTCGGGAATCAGATGCTTGTTATAAAATAAACATTTAAATTCCTCTTATCAATTTCTTTGTGAGCATTTCAATATGACTTTAAACCATTCAAGCGAGAGATGACTCACACACTGTTTTCTTCAGGAGTGTGTGTGTCAGTATACTGGATCAGTGTGTGTATCAGTATACTGGATCAGTGTGTGTGTCAGTATACTGGATCAGTGTGTGTGTCAGTATACTGGATCAGTGTGTGTGTCAGTATACTGGATCAGTGTGTGTCAGTATACTGGATCAGTGTGTGTGTGTGTCAGTATACTGGATCAGTGTGTGTGTGTGTCAGTATACTGGATCAGTGTGTATCAGTATACTGGATCAGTGTGTGTATCAGTATACTGGATCAGTGTGTGTATCAGTATACTGGATCAGTGTGTGTATCAGTATACTGGATCAGTGTGTGTATCAGTATACTGGATCAGTGTGTGTATCAGTATACTGGATCAGTGTGTGTGTGTGTGTCAGTATACTGGATCAGTGTGTGTGTGTGTGTCAGTATACTGGATCAGTGTGTGTGTGTGTGTCAGTATACTGGATCAGTGTGTGTGTGTGTGTCAGTATACTGGATCAGTGTGTGTGTGTGTGTCAGTATACTGGATCAGTGTGTGTGTGTGTGTCAGTATACTGGATCAGTGTGTGTGTGTGTGTCAGTATACTGGATCAGTGTGTGTGTGTGTGTCAGTATACTGGATCAGTGTGTGTATCAGTATACTGGATCAGTGTGTGTGTGTCAGTATACTGGATCAGTGTGTGTATCAGTATACTGGATCAGTGTGTGTGTGTCAGTATACTGGATCAGTGTGTGTATCAGTATACTGGATCAGTGTGTGTATCAGTATACTGGATCAGTGTGTGTATCAGTATACTGGATCAGTGTGTGTGTGTGTGTCAGTATACTGGATCAGTGTGTGTATCAGTATACTGGATCAGTGTGTGTGTGTGTGTCAGTATACTGGATCAGTGTGTGTATCAGTATACTGGATCAGTGTGTGTATCAGTATACTGGATCAGTGTGTGTATCAGTATACTGGATCAGTGCTTCAGGAGTGTGTGTATCAGTATACTGGATCAGTGTGTGTATCAGTATACTGGATCAGTGTGTGTATCAGTATACTGGATCAGTGTGTGTATCAGTATACTGGATCAGTGCTTCAGGAGTGTGTGTATCAGTATACTGGATCAGTGTGTGTGTCAGTATACTGGATCAGTGTATGTGTCAGTATACTGGATCAGTGTGTGTGTCAGTATACTGGATCAGTGTGTGTGTCAGTATACTGGATCAGTGTGTGTGTGTGTGTGTGTGTGTGTCAGTATACTGGATCAGTGTGTGTGTCAGTATACTGGATCAGTGTGTGTGTATCAGTATACTGGATCAGTGTGTGTGTGTCAGTATACTGGATCAGTGTGTGTGTGTGTCAGTATACTGGATCAGTGTGTGTGTGTCAGTATACTGGATCAGTGTGTGTATCAGTATACTGGATCAGTGTGTGTGTATCAGTATACTGGATCAGTGTGTGTATCAGTATACTGGATCAGTGCTTCAGGAGTGTGTGTATCAGTATACTGGATCAGTGTGTGTATCAGTATACTGGATCAGTGTGTGTATCAGTATACTGGATCAGTGTGTGTGTATCAGTATACTGGATCAGTGTGTGTGTGTCAGTATACTGGATCAGTGTGTGTATCAGTATACTGGATCAGTGTGTGTATCAGTATACTGGATCAGTGTGTGTATCAGTATACTGGATCAGTGTGTGTATCAGTATACTGGATCAGTGTGTGTGTGTGTGTGTCAGTATACTGGATCAGTGTGTGTATCAGTATACTGGATCAGTGTGTGTATCAGTATACTGGATCAGTGTGTGTGTCAGTATACTGGATCAGTGTGTGTGTCAGTATACTGGATCAGTGTGTGTGTCAGTATACTGGATCAGTGTGTGTGTATCAGTATACTGGATCAGTGTGTGTGTGTGTGTGTCAGTATACTGGATCAGTGTGTGTGTCAGTATACTGGATCAGTGTGTGTGTATCAGTATACTGGATCAGTGTGTGTGTGTCAGTATACTGGATCAGTGTGTGTGTGTGTCAGTATACTGGATCAGTGTGTGTGTGTCAGTATACTGGATCAGTGTGTGTGTATCAGTATACTGGATCAGTGTGTGTATCAGTATACTGGATCAGTGCTTCAGGAGTGTGTGTATCAGTATACTGGATCAGTGTGTGTATCAGTATACTGGATCAGTGTGTGTGTCAGTATACTGGATCAGTGTGTGTGTGTCAGTATACTGGATCAGTGTGTGTGTATCAGTATACTGGATCAGTGTGTGTGTGTGTGTCAGTATACTGGATCAGTGTGTGTGTCAGTATACTGGATCAGTGTGTGTGTATCAGTATACTGGATCAGTGTGTGTGTGTCAGTATACTGGATCAGTGTGTGTGTGTGTCAGTATACTGGATCAGTGTGTGTGTGTCAGTATACTGGATCAGTGTGTGTATCAGTATACTGGATCAGTGTGTGTGTATCAGTATACTGGATCAGTGTGTGTATCAGTATACTGGATCAGTGCTTCAGGAGTGTGTGTATCAGTATACTGGATCAGTGTGTGTATCAGTATACTGGATCAGTGTGTGTGTATCAGTATACTGGATCAGTGTGTGTGTGTCAGTATACTGGATCAGTGTGTGTATCAGTATACTGGATCAGTGTGTGTATCAGTATACTGGATCAGTGTGTGTATCAGTATACTGGATCAGTGTGTGTATCAGTATACTGGATCAGTGTGTGTGTGTCAGTATACTGGATCAGTGTGTGTATCAGTATACTGGATCAGTGTGTGTATCAGTATACTGGATCAGTGTGTGTGTCAGTATACTGGATCAGTGTGTGTGTCAGTATACTGGATCAGTGTGTGTGTCAGTATACTGGATCAGTGTGTGTGTATCAGTATACTGGATCAGTGTGTGTGTGTGTGTCAGTATACTGGATCAGTGTGTGTGTCAGTATACTGGATCAGTGTGTGTGTATCAGTATACTGGATCAGTGTGTGTGTGTCAGTATACTGGATCAGTGTGTGTGTGTGTCAGTATACTGGATCAGTGTGTGTGTGTCAGTATACTGGATCAGTGTGTGTGTATCAGTATACTGGATCAGTGTGTGTATCAGTATACTGGATCAGTGTGTGTGTATCAGTATACTGGATCAGTGTGTGTATCAGTATACTGGATCAGTGCTTCAGGAGTGTGTGTATCAGTATACTGGATCAGTGTGTGTATCAGTATACTGGATCAGTGTGTGTATCAGTATACTGGATCAGTGTGTGTGTATCAGTATACTGGATCAGTGTGTGTGTGTCAGTATACTGGATCAGTGTGTGTATCAGTATACTGGATCAGTGTGTGTATCAGTATACTGGATCAGTGTGTGTATCAGTATACTGGATCAGTGCTTCAGGAGTGTGTGTATCAGTATACTGGATCAGTGTGTGTATCAGTATACTGGATCAGTGTGTGTATCAGTATACTGGATCAGTGTGTGTGTCAGTATACTGGATCAGTGTGTGTGTCAGTATACTGGATCAGTGTGTGTCAGTATACTGGATCAGTGTGTGTGTATCAGTATACTGGATCAGTGTGTGTGTGTGTGTCAGTATACTGGATCAGTGTGTGTGTCAGTATACTGGATCAGTGTGTGTGTATCAGTATACTGGATCAGTGTGTGTGTGTCAGTATACTGGATCAGTGTGTGTGTGTGTCAGTATACTGGATCAGTGTGTGTGTGTCAGTATACTGGATCAGTGTGTGTGTATCAGTATACTGGATCAGTGTGTGTATCAGTATACTGGATCAGTGCTTCAGGAGTGTGTGTATCAGTATACTGGATCAGTGTGTGTATCAGTATACTGGATCAGTGTGTGTATCAGTATACTGGATCAGTGTGTGTATCAGTATACTGGATCAGTGCTTCAGGAGTGTGTGTATCAGTATACTGGATCAGTGTGTGTGTGTCAGTATACTGGATCAGTGTGTGTATCAGTATACTGGATCAGTGTGTGTGTGTGTGTCAGTATACTGGATCAGTGTGTGTATCAGTATACTGGATCAGTGTGTGTATCAGTATACTGGATCAGTGTGTGTGTGTGTGTGTGTGTCAGTATACTGGATCAGTGTGTGTGTATCAGTATACTGGATCAGTGTGTGTGTCAGTATACTGGATCAGTGTGTGTGTATCAGTATACTGGATCAGTGTGTGTGTATCAGTATACTGGATCAGTGTGTGTGTGTGTGTCAGTATACTGGATCAGTGTGTGTGTCAGTATACTGGATCAGTGTGTGTGTATCAGTATACTGGATCAGTGTGTGTGTGTGTGTGTGTCAGTATACTGGATCAGTGTGTATGTGTCAGTATACTGGATCAGTGTGTGTGTGTCAGTATACTGGATCAGTGTGTGTGTATCAGTATACTGGATCAGTGTGTGTGTATCAGTATACTGGATCAGTGTGTGTGTGTCAGTATACTGGATCAGTGTGTGTGTGTCAGTATACTGGATCAGTGTGTGTGTGTCAGTATACTGGATCAGTGTGTGTGTATCAGTATACTGGATCAGTGTGTGTGTGTCAGTATACTGGATCAGTGTGTGTGTATCAGTATACTGGATCAGTGTGTGTGTGTCAGTATACTGGATCAGTGTGTGTGTATCAGTATACTGGATCAGTGTGTGTGTGTCAGTATACTGGATCAGTGTGTGTGTGTCAGTATACTGGATCAGTGTGTGTGTGTCAGTATACTGGATCAGTGTGTGTGTGTCAGTATACTGGATCAGTGTGTGTGTATCAGTATACTGGATCAGTGTGTGTGTATCAGTATACTGGATCAGTGTGTGTGTGTCAGTATACTGGATCAGTGTGTGTGTGTCAGTATACTGGATCAGTGTGTGTGTATCAGTATACTGGATCAGTGTGTGTGTATCAGTATACTGGATCAGTGTGTGTGTGTCAGTATACTGGATCAGTGTGTGTGTGTGTCAGTATACTGGATCAGTGTGTGTGTATCAGTATACTGGATCAGTGTGTGTGTGTCAGTATACTGGATCAGTGTGTGTGTGTCAGTATACTGGATCAGTGTGTGTGTGTCAGTATACTGGATCAGTGTGTGTGTGTCAGTATACTGGATCAGTGTGTGTGTGTCAGTATACTGGATCAGTGTGTGTGTGTCAGTATACTGGATCAGTGTGTGTGTGTCAGTATACTGGATCAGTGTGTGTGTATCAGTATACTGGATCAGTGTGTGTGTGTCAGTATACTGGATCAGTGTGTGTGTGTCAGTATACTGGATCAGTGTGTGTGTATCAGTATACTGGATCAGTGTGTGTGTATCAGTATACTGGATCAGTGTGTGTGTGTCAGTATACTGGATCAGTGTGTGTGTGTGTCAGTATACTGGATCAGTGTGTGTGTGTCAGTATACTGGATCAGTGTGTGTATCAGTATACTGGATCAGTGTGTGTGTATCAGTATACTGGATCAGTGTGTGTATCAGTATACTGGATCAGTGCTTCAGGAGTGTGTGTATCAGTATACTGGATCAGTGTGTGTATCAGTATACTGGATCAGTGTGTGTGTATCAGTATACTGGATCAGTGTGTGTGTGTCAGTATACTGGATCAGTGTGTGTATCAGTATACTGGATCAGTGTGTGTATCAGTATACTGGATCAGTGTGTGTATCAGTATACTGGATCAGTGTGTGTATCAGTATACTGGATCAGTGTGTGTGTGTCAGTATACTGGATCAGTGTGTGTATCAGTATACTGGATCAGTGTGTGTATCAGTATACTGGATCAGTGTGTGTGTCAGTATACTGGATCAGTGTGTGTGTCAGTATACTGGATCAGTGTGTGTGTCAGTATACTGGATCAGTGTGTGTGTATCAGTATACTGGATCAGTGTGTGTGTGTGTGTCAGTATACTGGATCAGTGTGTGTGTCAGTATACTGGATCAGTGTGTGTGTATCAGTATACTGGATCAGTGTGTGTGTGTCAGTATACTGGATCAGTGTGTGTGTGTGTCAGTATACTGGATCAGTGTGTGTGTGTCAGTATACTGGATCAGTGTGTGTGTATCAGTATACTGGATCAGTGTGTGTATCAGTATACTGGATCAGTGTGTGTGTATCAGTATACTGGATCAGTGTGTGTATCAGTATACTGGATCAGTGCTTCAGGAGTGTGTGTATCAGTATACTGGATCAGTGTGTGTATCAGTATACTGGATCAGTGTGTGTATCAGTATACTGGATCAGTGTGTGTGTATCAGTATACTGGATCAGTGTGTGTGTGTCAGTATACTGGATCAGTGTGTGTATCAGTATACTGGATCAGTGTGTGTATCAGTATACTGGATCAGTGTGTGTATCAGTATACTGGATCAGTGCTTCAGGAGTGTGTGTATCAGTATACTGGATCAGTGTGTGTATCAGTATACTGGATCAGTGTGTGTATCAGTATACTGGATCAGTGTGTGTGTCAGTATACTGGATCAGTGTGTGTGTCAGTATACTGGATCAGTGTGTGTCAGTATACTGGATCAGTGTGTGTGTATCAGTATACTGGATCAGTGTGTGTGTGTGTGTCAGTATACTGGATCAGTGTGTGTGTCAGTATACTGGATCAGTGTGTGTGTATCAGTATACTGGATCAGTGTGTGTGTGTCAGTATACTGGATCAGTGTGTGTGTGTGTCAGTATACTGGATCAGTGTGTGTGTGTCAGTATACTGGATCAGTGTGTGTGTATCAGTATACTGGATCAGTGTGTGTATCAGTATACTGGATCAGTGCTTCAGGAGTGTGTGTATCAGTATACTGGATCAGTGTGTGTATCAGTATACTGGATCAGTGTGTGTATCAGTATACTGGATCAGTGTGTGTATCAGTATACTGGATCAGTGCTTCAGGAGTGTGTGTATCAGTATACTGGATCAGTGTGTGTGTGTCAGTATACTGGATCAGTGTGTGTATCAGTATACTGGATCAGTGTGTGTGTGTGTGTCAGTATACTGGATCAGTGTGTGTATCAGTATACTGGATCAGTGTGTGTATCAGTATACTGGATCAGTGTGTGTGTGTGTGTGTGTGTCAGTATACTGGATCAGTGTGTGTGTATCAGTATACTGGATCAGTGTGTGTGTCAGTATACTGGATCAGTGTGTGTGTATCAGTATACTGGATCAGTGTGTGTGTATCAGTATACTGGATCAGTGTGTGTGTGTGTGTCAGTATACTGGATCAGTGTGTGTGTCAGTATACTGGATCAGTGTGTGTGTATCAGTATACTGGATCAGTGTGTGTGTGTGTGTGTGTGTGTCAGTATACTGGATCAGTGTGTATGTGTCAGTATACTGGATCAGTGTGTGTGTGTCAGTATACTGGATCAGTGTGTGTGTATCAGTATACTGGATCAGTGTGTGTGTATCAGTATACTGGATCAGTGTGTGTGTGTCAGTATACTGGATCAGTGTGTGTGTGTCAGTATACTGGATCAGTGTGTGTGTGTGTGTCAGTATACTGGATCAGTGTGTGTGTATCAGTATACTGGATCAGTGTGTGTGTGTCAGTATACTGGATCAGTGTGTGTGTATCAGTATACTGGATCAGTGTGTGTGTGTCAGTATACTGGATCAGTGTGTGTGTATCAGTATACTGGATCAGTGTGTGTGTGTCAGTATACTGGATCAGTGTGTGTGTGTCAGTATACTGGATCAGTGTGTGTGTGTCAGTATACTGGATCAGTGTGTGTGTGTCAGTATACTGGATCAGTGTGTGTGTATCAGTATACTGGATCAGTGTGTGTGTATCAGTATACTGGATCAGTGTGTGTGTGTCAGTATACTGGATCAGTGTGTGTGTGTCAGTATACTGGATCAGTGTGTGTGTATCAGTATACTGGATCAGTGTGTGTGTATCAGTATACTGGATCAGTGTGTGTGTGTCAGTATACTGGATCAGTGTGTGTGTGTCAGTATACTGGATCAGTGTGTGTGTATCAGTATACTGGATCAGTGTGTGTGTGTCAGTATACTGGATCAGTGTGTGTGTGTCAGTATACTGGATCAGTGTGTGTGTGTCAGTATACTGGATCAGTGTGTGTGTGTCAGTATACTGGATCAGTGTGTGTGTGTCAGTATACTGGATCAGTGTGTGTGTGTCAGTATACTGGATCAGTGTGTGTGTGTCAGTATACTGGATCAGTGTGTGTGTATCAGTATACTGGATCAGTGTGTGTGTGTCAGTATACTGGATCAGTGTGTGTGTGTCAGTATACTGGATCAGTGTGTGTGTATCAGTATACTGGATCAGTGTGTGTGTGTCAGTATACTGGATCAGTGTGTGTGTATCAGTATACTGGATCAGTGTGTGTGTGTCAGTATACTGGATCAGTGTGTGTGTGTGTGTCAGTATACTGGATCAGTGTGTGTGTGTCAGTATACTGGATCAGTGTGTGTGTGTCAGTATACTGGATCAGTGTGTGTGTGTCAGTATACTGGATCAGTGTGTGTGTGTCAGTATACTGGATCAGTGTGTGTGTATCAGTATACTGGATCAGTGTGTGTGTATCAGTATACTGGATCAGTGTGTGTGTGTCAGTATACTGGATCAGTGTGTGTGTATCAGTATACTGGATCAGTGTGTGTGTGTCAGTATACTGGATCAGTGTGTGTGTGTCAGTATACTGGATCAGTGTGTGGATCAGTGCAGCTCTTAAAGTGACAGCACTAATATTCCTGCTGCGTCATAACACTGATCAGACAACAGACAGAGAAGATTCACTCGTTCTTGACTGAATAACTTGTGTAACTATATTTCTAATGTATATTTTATTAATAAAGTGCAGTGTTATTCTACATTTGATTAGTTTCTGAACCTGAATACCTGAACATCTTAAAACACTGTTTATTTCAGTCGTATATTTGCTCAGTTGTGTCTGTTTGCTGCGATTGCTAATTTATTATTTGTTATTTTTTAATCTCCGAGTGTTAATTGTCTTTAATAATGCTGAAGTGTATATCAGTTAGTCTAGCTGTTCTTCTGTGGTGTCTTCACAGGCAAACGCTGCTCTTGTAAGTGTTCCTCAGCCTGTAGAGTTTTGCTCATGATATTCAGATACAATTAAATGTTTTGCTATAAGACTAAATGTGAATGATATCTAAGGTTGTTGTTGTTTTTTTACCTTATTGGAATCGAAATTAATAATCGATAAGCATAAAATTAAAATTGCAACGATACCCAGCCCTATTTATGAGACCCAAGTGCTCACATGTAGAGCTTCTGTCTCCGTCTGCCAGTTGCTGGAGGTCACCGCTCAGCCGACCCCAGGAGAGATCCAGGAAACTCTGGATGCGTTCATCAACCCCATCCTCAGAGCCAGGCCGGACAAGCAGCACACCGCTCCTGTGAGTCCCTCTCCTCATCTCTAGTGTTGTCTCTGTGCAACTGCATCTCATACATGTGTTCTGCCTTCAGATCAGACATGTGTGTGAGAGGAAGATAAGCCTCATCCACAGTTTCTGGAGAACACACATGTCCGCAAGGAAATGTCCCAATTGCAAGTGAGGAGCTCAACTTTCTCCTGTTTTCTCCTATCTTTAAGTGAAGCATACTCTCTACGTTTTGTGTGAGAGCTGCTGTGAGAAAGTGTGTGTGTGTGTGTGTGTGTGTGTGTGTGTGTGTGTGTGTGTGTGTGTGTGTGTGTGTCTTTCAGTATCAGAGTGACCGTGCGTCAAGAACACAACAGCAAACTCATCATCTCCTCCATCTCACTACAGGCCGGTGAGTTCAGATCCAGTAAACATCATGCAGTGTGGATTAGATGCTAGTAATGTCCAGGTCTGGATTAGTATGGAAGAAAGTATGGGAATATATTTGTTTTTCTCTTGTTTTTTATGGTGTTTTGAGCTGGCATGCCGACGGTTTGTGATCATTTAGTGACCAGTTATTTGGGAGTAGCTAACTATAATAAAACAAAGAAGCCTGTAAAAGCCCTGTGCTAAACTCACAGGTGTAAGGTAGGGCTGGGCGATACGGCGACCAACAATTCATATCTCTGTATTTTTTGGTTGAATGGTGATATGCGATATATATCTCTGTACTTTCTACGTTTTTCTATTTGACTAAAGAAAATCTGTAGGCCTTTTTATTTAAAAAAATGTTATTGGACATCCAGCCCAGTGATATCCTACAAACAATGTTGATATTGAAGGAAATGGAAACAAATATAGTGATATGACATAGTATCATATGTATATAGTCTATTATATAGTATATGATGTAGGCTATGCGATATATTATGTGCAAAAATGTGGTTAAAATCACATTACATTCTAACATTGTAACATTACAATCTAATAATTATTTTGTTTTTTAAATTGACTAAAGGCTAAACTAAAAACAAAAGAACAAACTAATTATATTAGCCTGAATTTGATTACCCCATTATAATGGTCACTTTCATAAAAATATGCTTGTAGGTTTAAAAGTCCACATTTATTGTCTCCAACAACACATATTTCAGCAATATGTATATTTTAGTCAGAGTTGTTGCGCTGCTGTTTGTCTGTTTGGTGCGCTCGTTCACGGAAGCTTGAGTTTTAGCGGAGATTCTCTTGCAGAAGCTCGTCCTCTCCTGACAGTGAAATGGATGTATTTGTTTGACTTTCTAACATGTAAAGATGGAGAATACACCTGTGAAATGTAAGTTAAGCCCTGAGGAAAGCATTCAACAGCCCAAGTCTGTCAGTCAGCAACAGTATCTGTCAGAGCATCTGCAGGGCTTTAAACTCATTAACTATATTAGTATAAGTATTTTGGAGAGGGAAATGTGACCCAGTACAGTACAGTAATCCTCTCAGAGATCTTGTGTGTAGACGTGATTCAGAGTGTGTGTGTTTGCGTTCGCTCCCAGAGGATCACCAGCTGACCAAGCGTGGGTTCCTGACTCCCAGTGTGGCGAGAGAGCATATCTTCAAACTCTGGGAGAACGACGGTAAGACTCGCTGAGTTCTCCTCCTAGCATTCGTGATGCAAATAAAGCCGGTTTTCTGAGATGGGTCTTTCCGACTTCTCCAGGTTTCTTCCTGAAGCATCTGTTATCAGGCTTTAACATGAGCGACTCCGGGACGGACTTCAATCCGGATGCTTTCTTCCTGGATGTGCTGGTGGTTCCTCCATGCAAGTCAGTTTATGTCCTGTATAAGATGATCGTATAGTTTCTTCTTCTTACAGGGAGATCTTTAGCTGGGTGACTGTGTGTGTGTGTGTGTGTGTGTGTGTGTGGCATTTAATAGGTTCAGGCCTGTTAATCGATTGGGAGACCAGATGTTCACCAACGGACAGACTGTGAACCTGCAGTACGTGATCAAGGATAATTACACCATTCAGAAATTGCTCGCACTAATCGCTGGTGAGAAAACCAGCGGAGAGATGAATGAGGTGAGAAGACCTTATGTTAACAAGTGATTAATGCACTTCATTTATGGGTTTCACGGTGAATTATAGCAATTTAGTGTATTGCATGAATCTTTCTTTATGTATGTGGTCATTTTCATCAAGCATTCCTGCTGTGGAATTTAATATAGAGTTTTTTATGATGCATCGCACTTGCGTTTGATGTTCATAAACAACGTACCTAACTTCTTGAAAGCAGATATTTGGGCAAATTTTAATTTTTACAAAAAAAAAAAAAGAGAATGAATGAGAATATAAAGTGGGATGTGCTTGATGTGGTGCAAATCCAGCTTTTAATGTTGTTTATGTGTCTATGTGGTCTTTTTAATATGCTTTAAGACAAACCATGTTGTCGTGAGTGAGTGGAGGCGGGGTTCATTTTCATATTCATAGAACAGCGCATACTAAATGAGGCAAGGTTGTCGAGTTACATTCAAGATATTTTAAGGCATGAATAATTGTTTTTCAAGGAATATGTTTTTAAATATGTCATTTTGGTGATCAAAGATGAGTGTGAAGGTATAAAATGATTGACCACAGGGGGACTTTAAGCACAATAAGCCATGAAAAAGTTCTCAATGTGTTACTCGCGCTGACTGACACACACACACACACACACACACACACACACACACACACACACCGGAAGTGCCGCACAGAAAGATGCCTCTCTCAGACAGCATACAATCCTGAATGTAGCTCACTTTAGCGGTGTATTGTGCTTGGACGGTCAGATACACACACAATTATGTCAAAATGCCCATCATGTGATGATCAATGATGTTCTTTTCATTTCAATTTATTTTTAAGTAATTTTCAGTGAATTTTGTGGAAATATTTTTTCATTTCAGTAGTTGTGTGTGTATTTTTTAATGTCAGTAAATCAGTATTGGCAATTGAATATCCTATGAATGGGCCACCAACCATCAGTTTGCCATGTGTGTTTGTATTATCAGTCAAGTCAAGTCACCTTCATTTATATAGCGCTTTTAACCTTTGTTTCAAATCAGCTTTACAGTGATAATAGGAAATTACAGTAACAGAGATTGTTTGGCTTTACAGCAGCTCTAGAATAAAGTTATTGTCCAGCTAAAGTTAGTTTTGATTGATCTTCCGTTGCAAAGATCATTAGTTATTAACTTAGGGGCCGATAACACGACACCGCTTTAACTGAAAACAGAAACTTTTAATGCGTTCTGGCCGTTCATTCGCACGACAGCAGTGTTTGGTGTTCGAGAACGCAAACCTTGAAACAGTTTCAAGGTGCAAGCCTTGAAAATTTTTGACAAACGTGATCATCTCTGTGTAAACTTCAAAAACGTGAATCTGTGAGAACGCTGACGGCGTGCACATGCGGATCACATGTTCAGTCTATAGGTGTGAGCGTTTGACTATATGTGTGCACAGGCGTGTAGTCTTACTTTACAAATTGACCTCAACAAATTACTTGTCTGGCTTTAAAAACTCATAATACAGAATTTTTTTTGTCGCTTCCGCGTATCAATGTGAACTTGAATCATTTGAATCGAATGACAACGAATGTGTGTTTTGTTCAGGGTGATGAAGCCACAGAGAGCAGCGAGATCGACCAGTCCTTCTTAGTGGGCATTCCCGGCGTGACTCTCACAGACAAGCTCTACAGCTCCTGGATCCGCTTGCAGAGTCACGTCAACATCGTGTTCGACAGCGACATGGACAAGCTCATGACTGAGAAGTTCCCAGGCGTCCGGCAGGTCAGTGTGTGACCGCTCCTAGTGTTCCCGCTCAAGGCTATCTGTGAAGGACAGCCCAGAATCCAGCATGAAATCAAAAGGTGGGCAATAATGTGTGTTTCTTCTGGATGTGTCCCTCAGCTCTTGGAGAAGAAGGAGGGCTTGTTCAGGAAGCACATGATGGGAAAGCGAGTGGATTTCGCTGCACGCTCTGTCATTTGTCCTGATATGTACATCGAAACCAATGAGATTGGAATACCAATGGTGAGTTTTCAGATTTTACCTTTTGCTAGTGTTTTTGTATGTTATGTAAGGGATAGTGTGTGGTCAGCTGGTCATTATTGCCCAAACTGTAAAGTACTAAGCAAAAATGTCAATTTTGCATATCTCCTGACCACTAGGTGGCACTGTGCCACAACTGTGCAGGTATTCTCAGGTCATGGTTGTCATAACACACACCAACTTTGGTCTGAATACTGTTAAACAATTTCGAGTTTTCGTCTTGAGCCATGAGTGCAAATTTGGACAGTTGGTGGCGCTAAAGGTATTAAGTTAGAGACTTGAAAATTGCTATGGTTAGTGTTCAGACGGTCCTCTATCTGTGTGCCAAATTTCACAACTGTTTACCATACGGTTCTATGGGCTGCCTTAGACACGAGTGGAGGAAAAAGAAAAAAAAAACTTACGGTCACCATTCTGTACTTTTGGTGCATGCAATTTTTATGATCCCTCTTATTGTGTTAAAAATATTAACATCTCGCATATTCAACAAGAGGAATGTAAACTTAGGAGAACTGTACATGGATGTGAAATATTCTCCATACACAGATACTGAAGTCAGGTCGCTGTACTAACTCGCTTTGCCAGCCATGAAATGTCCAGTTTAGTGGCTATATAAAGCGTCCGATTGAAATGTGAGGTTTCTGAGCGTAGTTTGATGTGCTTCCTCTAGGTGTTTGCTACGAAGCTGACGTACCCGCAGCCGGTGACGCCCTGGAACGTGAAGGATCTGCGCCAGGCGGTGCTGAACGGGCCCGATGTGCACCCCGGGGCCTCCATGGTCATCAATGAAGACGGGTCGCGCACCATCCTCAGCAGCTCCAGCGCGACCCAGAGAGAGGCCGTGGCCAAGCAGCTGATGACCCCCTCCACCGGCCAGCACAAGATGCCCATGAAGATCGTGAGTCCGCTAGCCTGACTAGCACACGCTGCTGTCGGGACAGGCTTGATATGGCAGTATAATAGCTGGATACATGAGACACATTGTAAAATCACTGATATTTATTTGATGATATTCATTCATGACCATTAAATCAGTCGGGTCCGCTTACATTGAAATGCGCCGCAATGTTTCTACAGTGGCCCTGAGCGGACAAACGCGTTTCGCCACTGTGGTTCTTCGTGTAAAGAAGCTATAGCTAACGTCAGCGGATAAAACACTGACACAATGATGAACAGGTGACAATAATATTCACAATAACATCGTTTTACTGAATAATCAAGTAAACATAATTTCTTAATGTATCTTTGTAAAGAAACCTCATTGCCGAACTGGCTACTCTCTGCTGTCTCAGACGACGACATCACTTCCTGTCGGCCACCATAACTTCTGTTGGGTGCAATTCACAACCTCACCACTAGATGCTGGGTATCGATTCAGATCTTCCAATTCGTTTTGATTTCGATTCTCGATTCGATTTCAATTGTAAATTTGATTTTGGATTCCCGATTCGATCATCAATTCGACTCAGTGAATATAGATTTAATACAAATCCTATATTAATAAAAAAGAACAGTGAACATAAGTTTACAAGTGGTTGATTTAATAAAAAGAAATGAAGAGCCACAAACCTGTATACTAAACTCTTTTATTTTAGGTACTCTTGGGTACATTAACACAGAACACAACTCTATATTTCAGATGCATACGATGATTAGACCGGATTTTAATGCAAGAGGAAAAATTGATACTGGAAACTGGTCGAGTGAGAACAGAACGCCTCGATCAAACAGGATCCGGTTATTTTATGTTTAAGATTAAACGCACATAAAATCTCCCAGCATTAGTGTCACATTGATTAGTAACATTGAGTCTGCAAGCCTGAACAGAGGAGGAAAACTAACACTGGCTTCTGGGTGATAGAAATCGGATCGAATCGATTTTGAATCGACCACATAAAAAAAAAAAATATAAACAAAACGATTAATTGAAAAATCAATTTTTTTGCCCAGCCCTACTCACCACTAGATGCCACTATAAATGACACAGTGCACCTTTAATATAGTAGCTTTGACTGTCGCTTACCGTCGACATGTTTCATGTTATCTGAGGATCTAATGTCTCTGTCAGGTGAACCGTCACATCAGGAACGGGGATGTGCTCCTGCTGAACCGCCAGCCCACGCTCCACCGGCCGTCCATCCAGGCCCACTGCGCTCGGATCCTGCCCGGGGAGAAGGTGCTCCGCCTGCACTACTCCAACTGCAAGGCCTACAACGCTGACTTCGACGGGGACGAGATGAACGCTCACTTCCCTCAGGGCGAGCTGGGCCGGGCCGAGGCCTACACCCTCGTGAGCACCGACCAGCAGTACCTCGTGCCCAAGGTCAGTCAAACCACTGGCCAAACTGGTGCTCTTCGGACATTTTGGACTGAAAAAGTTTGCATTAAATGTTTTTTTTTTTTTTTTTTGGTAACACTTTACAATAAGGTTCATTAGTTAACTACATTAGTTAGCATGAACTCCACTTATACAGCATTTATTAATCTTTGTTAATGTTAATTTCAACATATACTTATTCAAATGTTGTTAACATTAGTTAATGCACTGTGAACTAACTTGAGCAAACAATGAACCGCTGGAGTTTTACTAACTAACATTAACAACGATTAACAAATAAAGTAACACAAACAGTGTATTAACTAACATGAATTAACCATGAGCAATAGATTTAACTAATGAAGTTTATTGTAAAGTGTTACCATTTTTTTCTTCATCGGAATGGTATGAAACTTGGTAAAGGTTTTGGCACTTGCTTTGTGAACACACAAAACTCATGCACATGACTGGAACAGGTTAAATGGTCCCGAAAGAAACACTTGAGCTCCTCGCGGTCAGAAACGAGCGCACTGTAAATGAGTGAGAGGAGTTTCCTCTAGTGGAAGCGTTTGGTACTGCAGCCGAACACACTCTCACTGAACGCTCATTCACTGAGAGATCAGCCGCACATTTGATTTATGGCTTTGATTTTCTCACAGTTTTAGAGTAAAACATGTTTTTGGAAATATATATTTCATATAAAAATTGAAAGTAGTATTTTTGCATGTTTTTCATAACAATAAATTCTGCAACTTTTAAGTTTGTTCACTTTTTAAACCTTGTTACACTTCATCAATAATCTGCCGAGTGTCGTCTCTGAAAAGAGATCAAACTGAAGTCTGAGCGCTGAAGCATTCAAGATTTACCACAGTTTAAGATGGAAATGTAATTTTCAGGTCTATGCTCAAAAAGTGAATAAATGGATTATAAATAAAGCATAAATATAATGTAGCACCATAAAATCCCCTAAAAATACAAAATATTAAATAAAAAAGATTATCAATCTAAAATATAGTACATTAATTTCATTGATATAAAAAAAAAAATTTTATTAATTATTTTTCATGTTTGAGACGGACACGCGAGGAGCGCCGAGGGCTGTGATTGTGTGTAGTTTAGGGAAGGCTTCACTGGTGCTTCTCTCCTCCTGCAGGACGGGAAGCCGCTGGCTGGCCTGATCCAGGACCACATGGTGTCCGGCTCCAGCATGACCATCCGCGGGTGCTTCTTCACGCGGGATCAGTACACGGCTCTCGTCTACCGGGGCCTGACGGACAAGACCGGCCGGGTGAAGCTCCTGCGGCCCGCGCTCGTCAAGCCCGTGCAGCTCTGGACAGGGAAGCAGGTGATCATCACATCATCACACACATCATCAGACGCACGACGTCCACATCGTCATCAGAGGTGTTCACGCACACTACCAGTCAAACGTTAAGGTTTTAATGTTTTTTTAAAGAAGTCTCTTCTGCTCATCAAGGCTGCGTTTATTTGGTCAAAAATACAGTAAAATGTGAAATATTATTCTAATGTAAATCAGCTGTTTTCTATGTGAATATACAGTAAAGTGTAATGTATTCCTGTGATCAAAGCTGAATGTTCAGCATCATTACTCCAGTCTTCAGTGTCACATGATCCTCCAGAAATCACTCTAATATGAAGATTTGATGACCAAGAAACATTTATGATTATTATCAGTGTTGAAAACAGTTGTGGGCAAATTTCAATTTCAGGATTCTTTGATGAATAGAAACTTCAAAAGAACAGCATTTATTTTAGATATAATATTTTGTAACATTATAAGTGTCTTTACTGTCACTTTTGATCAATTTAATTCATCCTTGATGAATAAAAATGTCAATTTCTTTTATTTCTTCCCCCAAAAAATAAAATTAAAAATCGTATTGACCCCATACTTTTGAATGGTTGTGTTTAATGTTACAAAAGCTTTATATTTCAGATAGACGCTGTTCTTTTGAACTTTCTAAGAATTCTGAAATTGAAATTTGTCCAAAACTGTTTTCAACATTGATAATAATCATAGATGTTTCTTGATCATCAAATCCTCATATTAGAGTGATTTCTGAAGGATCATGTGACTCTGAAGACTGGAGTAATGATGCTGAACATTCAGCTTTGATCACAGGAATAAAATATATATATATATATATATAAAATATATATATAAATATAGCTGCGAGCAGCGATTACGGGCCCAAGCCGGTGGCACCGCCACCCTGGTGCCTTTAGTTACATAAAGGCACCGGGGTGGCGGTGCCACCGGCTTTGGCCCTTCATCGCTGCTCGCAGCTATATTTATATATATATTTTATATATATATATATATATATATATATATATATATAAGACAGAAACCTTATTAGCTTATTCTGATTTTATGATACACTCAAAATATCCCACAACAAATCTTTTAAATTTAATGTAAAAATTAAAACGAAAGTAAGCACTGTTGGGCTTACGTAACCCTCTCATTAGAATCAAAATGTTTCAGCATTTGCGATGTATTTGGATGCTAAACTATTCTTTATTATAGGCTTTGTTCTTCACTCGTGTTCCAATATCGACAGAAAAAATCATCCTCTTCACACGCGCAAAAATGTGCTTGAAACATCACAGTGGAGCGGTGCTTACTGTGAATGTACGAATTGTACTACTGACTATTTAGAGCAGTGTAATTTTTATATGTTAGGTTAACTATTTTATTATTATATTTTATTAAGGCTATAATGAACAGGCTGCGATGTCAAGATTGCAATGCTGGAATGTGTGTTTGTGTGTGTGTGTGTGTGTGTGTGTGTGTGTGTGTGTGTGTGTGTGTGTGTGTGTGTGTGTGTGTGTGTGTGTGTGTGTGTGTGTGTGTGTGTGTGTGTGTGTGTGTGTGTGTGTGTGTGTGTTCATGTTTTTCTATCCCGGTGGGGACTTCAACCTGAATGCACACAGACTCATGGGGACTCGTGTCACAGTGGGGACCTAAATAGAGGTCCCCATGGGTAAACAAGCTTATAAATCATACAGAATGAGTTTTTTTTGGAAATGTAAAAATGCAGAAAGTTTTCAGTGGTGGGTAGGTTTAGGGGTAGGGTTAGTGTAAGGAGATAAAATATACAGTTTGTACAGTATAAAAATCATTAAATCTATGGAGAGTCCCCACAAAGATAGTAAACCGTGTGTGTGTGGGTGGGTGTGTGTGTGTGGTGTGGGCGCGATTGAACAGTGGACACATAAAAACATACTCCGTCATTATACAGGACGACATTCAAACTGCAAAGTGTTAACTTATATTTGTGTACAGTTGCAATAAAACACAACATTGTGCTTTTGTAAAATAATTTCAAGCAATCAACCCCCGAAAGGCGCTAATTTTAAAATTAAACTAAAATGCTCATGGCTGCACGGGCATTCATAACGGTGCGCATCCACGGCGAGGAACGAGCAGAACAGAGTGAACGTTTTTCAGTTAATTCCTACTTCCATAGGAATTCATTTGAAACGCTCGCTCAACCACTATCAATGTCAGTGTGGACGAACATATTTTACTTTCGTTTTTAAGTTGGCGATTCAAAAGCCTCCAGCGGTGTCACACGTCGATTAACCGGTGGTAAAATATTCTCACCGTCACATACCTAGTATATTTTTATGTAGATACAATAGGCCTACCTGATTTTGAACACAAGAGGGCAGTATAGCCCTATGTATGACTTGACTTTTATGGGACTAAATAGTACAATTACTATTTTTAAACTTATAAATATTTATTAAATTGAAAAAAAAAAAGAATAAAATGGGTTTAGTTGTGACATTTTTATACTTTTATATAGAAATAAATGGTGTTTAATTACATTTTTAGAAGATGAGGCTTTAAGTGTTACTTTACTTTAGTCCCTCACTATAGCAAAACCGTTTGAGATGTTTAATATCCGTTCACAATTTAGCATCTTTAATGTATCTTTATCATTTTGAAAAAGTTTGGTGTGAATAAAATAAAACCGTTAGGAAGAGTAGCTCAAAAACTCAGAGTCTGAAATATCCAAAAAATCCACATTCAAACCAAAATATCTGACTTCCTTTTGCTCGGAGCTAATAACTGTAAATTAGAAAGTTGTCCGGCTCGGTGAGACCAATATATATACTGATTTTTGTAACTGTTGGTAAAACTAACCCACCCACTTTTGTCAAACGCATGTTGAAAGTGACACACTTCCTGCTGCCAGTTGGTGGCGCTATAACTTTGACTCACAATAGTTACATCCATCTGATCGGCCTCTTACCACGAACATACTGCTAAAGTTTCATCAAGATCAGTTAATGTATGCAGAAGTTATAACACTTCGTCTCCTCTCTTTTCTCGCCATAAATTTGTTTCCTCGCCATGGCCAAACCGTTCGAGATATCAAAAATCCGTCCGCAATTTAGCATTCTCAATGTCTTGACTTCATGCTGACTGAGTTTGGAGGTGATTGAATGAATTCTCTAGGAGGAGTACATCACATTCCACAGCAAGCGTTTTCCAAACAACCCATAATAGCCGACTTCCTGTTGGGCTGGTGTGAAACTTGACAGAGGGAAAGTTGTTCGGCCCGATGAAATCTATATGTGTACCGAGTTTCATATTAATTCATGCAAGCGTGTTTGATATATGGACCAAGTTTTCAGACCCTGTTCAAGAGGGCGCTGTTGAGCCCCCCTGCCACGCCCGTTTCTGAATCTTTTCACATGTCTACTGGCTAATAAGTGTTATGTGTCTGTCGAGTTTCATCCAATTTCAAGCATGCTAAGAGTCTCAAACGCATCCGAAAAGAATATTAAAATTTGATGCGTTGCCACGGCAACAGTATCTAAGATATCAATAATCCTTTCACAGGTCTACATCTGCCGTGTGTTTACATTATACACATAAAATTTGAAGCAAATCGGGTAAAAGTAAGAGGGTGACTTCAAAGCATTTTGAAAGTGACACACTTCCTGCTGCCAGTTGGTGGCGCTATAACTTTGACTCACAATAGTCACATCCATGTGATCGGCCTCTTACAACGAATACACTGCTGAAGTTTCATCAAGATCAGTCAATGTATGCAGAAGTTATAACACACTTCCTGTGTCCCATTATTCGCCATAAATTCGTTTCCTCGCCACGGCCAAACCGTTCGAGATATCAAAAATCTGTTCGCAAGAATTGATCCTCAATGTCTTGACTTTATTCTCACCGAGTTTGGTGGCGATCGGATGAAATCCCTAGGAGGAGTATTTCACATTCCATTGTATGCGTTTTCCAAACAACGTATAATAACCAACTTCCTGTTGGGCTTTTGTAAAACTTAGAGCACGAAAGTTGTTCGGCCCGATGAGATCTATATGTGTACTGAGTTTCATATTATTACATGCAAGCGTGTTTGATTTATGGACCAAGTTTTCGGACCCCATTCCAGGGGGCGCTGTCGAGCCCCCCTGCCACGCCCCGGTACCAGCTTCAGCCCGGCCCTGATGGCCGCAGGTTCTGACGTGTGTGCAAAATTTCAAGAGTTTTTGAGCATGTTAAGGGCCCCAAAAGTGGCAAAAAGGCAAAAAAAAAAATAATGAAGAAAAAAAAAAATAATAATCCTTACGAAAACAATAGGGCCTTCGCCCTTTCAGGGCTTGGGCCCTAATTACACTTTACTGTATATTCACATAGAGAACAGCTGATTTACATTACAATAATATTTAGGGCCCAAGCCCTGAAAGGGCGAAGGCCCTATTGTTTTCGGTAGGATTATTAGGGCCCAAGCCCTGAAGGGGCGAAGGCCCTATTGTTTTCGTTAGGATTATTTTTTTTTTTTTTCTTTTTTTTCTTCATTATTTTTTTTTTTGCCTTTTTGCCATTTTTGGGGCCCTTAACATGCTCAAAAACTCTTGAAATTTTGCACACACGTCAGAACCTGCGGCCATCAGGGCCGGGCTGAAGCTGGTACTGGGGCGTGGCAGGGGGGCTCGACAGCGCCCCCTGGAATGGGGTCCGAAAACTTGGTCCATAAATCAAACACGCTTGCATGTAATAATATGAAACTCAGTACACATATAGATCTCATCGGGCCGAACAACTTTCGTGCTCTAAGTTTTACAAAAGCCCAACAGGAAGTCGGTTATTATACGTTGTTTGGAAAACGCATACAATGGAATGTGAAATACTCCTCCTAGGGATTTCATCCGATCGCCACCAAACTCGGTGAGAATAAAGTCAAGACATTGAGGATGAATTCTTGCGAACGGATTTTTGATATCTCGAACGGTTTGGCCGTGGCGAGGAAACAAATTTATGGCGAATAATGGGACACAGGAAGTGTGTTATAACTTCTGCATACATTAACTGATCTTGATGAAACTTCAGCAGTGTGTTCGTTGTAAGAGGCCGATCACATGGATGTGACTATTGTGAGTCAAAGTTATAGCGCCACCAACTGGCAGCAGGAAGTGTGTCACTTTCAAAATGCTTTGAAGTCACCCTCTTAATTTTACCCGATTTGCTTCAAACTTTATGTGTATAATGTAAACACAGGGCAGATGTAGACCTGTGAAAGGTTTATTGATATCTTAGATACTGTTGCCGTGGCAACGCATCAAGTTTTAATATTCTTTTCGGATGCGTTTGAGACTCTTAACATGCTTGAAATTGGATGAAACTCGACAGACACATAACATGTATTAGCCAGTAGACATGTGAAAAGTTTCAGAAACGGGCGTGGCAGGGGGGCTCAACAGCGCCCTCTTGAACAGGGTCTGAAAACTTGGTCCATATATCAAACACGCTTGCATGAAGTAATATGAAACTCGGTACACATATAGATTTCGTCGGGCCGAACAACTTTCCTTCTGACAAGTTTCACGCCAGCCCAACAGGAAGTCAGCTATTATGGGTTGTTTGGAAAACGCTTGCTGTGGAATGTGATGTACTCCTCCTAGAGAATTCATTCAATCACCTCCAAACTCAGTCAGCATGAAGTAAAGACATTGAGGATGCTAAATTGCGGACGGATTTTTGATATCTTGAACGGTTTGGCCGTGGTGAGGAAACGAATTTATGGCGAGAAAAGAGAGACACGAAGTGTTATAACTTCTGCATACATCAACTGATCTTGATGAAACTTCAGCAGTGTGTTCGTGGTAAGAGGCCGATCAGATGGATGTGACTATTGTGAGTCAAAGTTATAGCGCCACCAACTGGCAGCAGGAAGTGTGTCACTTTCAACATGCTTTTGACAAAAGTGGGGGGGTTAGTTTTAAATACAGTAAAAAAAAAATTTTTTTATATTGTTCTCATCAAGCCGGACAACTTTCTAATTTACATTCATTAGCTCAGAGCAAAAGGAAGTCAGATATTTTGGTCTGAATGTGGATTTTTTTGCAAAATCAGCCTATGAATTTTTAGCCACTCCTCTTAAACTATTTATTTTATTCCCACCAAACTTTTTCAACATGATGAAAATACATTAAATATGCTAAATTGTGAACGGATTATAAATATCTCAAACGGTTTTGCTATGGCGAGGGATTAAAGTAATGTCCAAAAAGGAAAAACTAAAAGCCTCAAATTTTCTAAAAATGTAATTATATACCATTTATTTCTATATAAAAGTATACAAACATCACAACTAAACATTTTATTCTTTTTTTTTTCAATTTAAGAATGAATTTTAAGTTTAAAAACTGCCAGAATGGTTGTTTAGTCTAAACAATACATAAATAAAGTCAAACATAGTGCTATACTGCCCTCTTGTGTTCAAAATCAGGTAGGCCTATTATATCTATATATAAATATACTAGGTATGTGACGGTGAGAATATTTTACCACCGGTTAACTGACGTGTGACACCGCTGGGGGCTTTTTAATCGCTAACTTAAAAACTAAAGTAAAATATGTTCTTCCGCACTGACATTTATATTGGTTGAGCGAGCGTTTCAAATGAATTCCTATGGAAGTAGGAATTAACTGAAAAACGTTCACTCTGTTCTGCTCGTTCCTCGCCGTGGACGTGCACCGTTATGAATGCCCGTGCAGCCATGAGCATTTTAGTTTCATTTTAAAATTAGCGCCTTTCGGGGGGTGGATTGCTTGAAATTATTTTACAAAAGCACAATTTTGTGTTTTATTGCAACTGTACACAAATATAAGTTAACACTTTGCAGTTTGAATGTCGTCCTGTATAATGATGGAGTATGTTTTTATGTGTCTACTGTTCAATCGCGCCCACGCCACACACACACACACACACACACGGTTTACTATCTTTGTGGGTACTCTCCATGGACTTAATGGTTTTTATACTGTACAAACTGTATATTCTATCTCCTCACACTAACCCTACCCCTAAACCTACCTATCCCATAAAACTTTCTGCATTTTTACATTTCCAAAAAAACTCATTCTGTATGATTTATAATCTTGTTTACCCATGGGTACCTCTATTTAGGTCCCCACTGTGACACGAGTCCCCATGAGTCTGTGTGCATTCAGGTTAAAGTCCCCACCGGGATAGAAAAACATGAACACACACACACACACACACACACACACACACACTCCAGCATTACAATCTTGACATCGCAGCCTGTTCATTATAGCCTTAATAAAATATAATAATAAAATAGTCAACCTAACATATAAAAATTGTTCTGCTCGTTCCTCGCCGTGGACGTGCACCGTTATGAATGCCCGTGCAGCCATGAGCATTTTAGTTTCATTTTAAAATTAGCGCCTTTCGGGGGGTGGATTGCTTGAAATTATTTTACAAAAGCACAATTTTGTGTTTTATTGCAACTGTACACAAATATAAGTTAACACTTTGCAGTCTGAATGTCGTCCTGTATAATGATGGAGTATGTTTTTATGTGTCTACTGTTCAATCGCGCCCACGCCACACACACACACACACACACACACGGTTTACTATCTTTGTGGGTACTCTCCATGGACTTAATGGTTTTTATACTGTACAAACTGTATATTCTATCTCCTCACACTAACCCTACCCCTAAACCTACCTATCCCATAAAACTTTCTGCATTTTTACATTTCCAAAAAAACTCATTCTGTATGATTTATAATCTTGTTTACCCATGGGTACCTCTATTTAGGTCCCCACTGTGACACGAGTCCCCATGAGTCTGTGTGCATTCAGGTTAAAGTCCCCACCGGGATAGAAAAACATGAACACACACACACACACACACACACACACACACACACACACACACACACACACACACACACACACACACACACACTCCAGCATTACAATCTTGACATCGCAGCCTGTTCATTATAGCCTTAATAAAATATAATAATAAAATAGTCAACCTAACATATAAAAATTACACTGCTCTAAATAGTCAGTAGTACAATTCGTACATTCACAGTAAGCACCCCTCGCTACATTTATTAGGTATGTGTCTGAGGATATTTTCCCACCGGTTAATCGACGTGTGACACGAGTGGGTGCTTTTAAATCGCTAATATAATAGTGAAAGAAAAATAATGATAATGTTGCACACACAAATCACACACATGTGGGAAAGAATGATGCTTTTAAACAACACTAAACCGCCATTAGGTGTCGCCAGGCATCCATCTTAATAAGCGAGTCATTGCTTCATTCGTTCAAACGATTCGTTCGAATGAGTCGATCATGATTAAGACAGATGTTTATGGATTGATCATTCAATCTTTGAGTCAACCGATTCGTTAAAAATGCTGAATCGTTCAGTTATGAGAAAACACGTGATGCGTGATGGTTCTGCCGTGATCTTTGTTTAACTATTTTCGCTGCTGAAACAGAACAAAAACAGTCAACACTGCATCTAAAATGTAAGTGACTTAATTGTAACTGTTTATTAACCTGTTGTATGAAATCTAGGGGTGGGAGAAAAAATGTATTCTTAGATGCATCGCGATGCGGACGTGGACGATTCTGAATCGATTCACAAATGTCAAAAAATCGATTCTCTAAAAAAATATATTTCTAATAACGTAATATTGACGGAAGGCAAAAGGCGGAACTCTAAGTGGACGTGCGTGCAGTCTGTGGCGCGCACATAACAGAGAAGTTTCTTCTGCTCACCAAGGCTGCATATATTTGATTAAAAATACAAACAAAAACAGTAATATTGTAAAATATTATTCCAATTTAAAACAGTTTAAAATATATTAAAATAGAAAGCAGCTGTTATTTATTCCTGTGATCAAAGCTGAGTTTTCAGCATCATTACTCCAGTCGTCACTGTCACATGATCCTTCAGAAATTATTCTAATATGATGATTGATACTCAAGAAACATTCATTATTATTTTAAATGTCGAAAACAGTTGTGTACAGTCTTTGATGAATAGAAAGTTCAAAAGAACAGCATTTATCTGAAATCTAAAGCTTTTGTAACGTTAAACACTACCGCTCAAAAGTTTTGGGTTAGTAATAATTAAAATTTTATTTTTTGGGGAAATAAATAAAATAAATCAGTACTTTTATTTATGAAGGATGAGTTAAACTGATCAACAGTTACAGTAAAGACATTTATAATGTTAAAAATATATATATTTGAAATATATGCTGTTCTTTTGAACTTTACATTCATCAAAGCATTTTGAAAAAAAAAAAAATCTGTACACAACTGTTTTCAACATTGAAAATAATAATGAATATTTATTGAGCATCAATCATCATATTAGTATGATTTCTGAAGGATCATGTGACACTGAAGACTGGAGTAATGATGCTGGAAACTCAACTTTGATCACAGAAATGAATTACTATGTAAAATATTTAAAAATTGAAAACAGCTGTTTTAAATTGGAATAATATTTCACAATATTACTGTTTTTGTTTGTATTTTTAATCAATAAATGCAGCCTTGGTGAGCAGAAGAGACTTCTCCTAAAAACATTAAAAATCTTACTGACCCCAAACTTTTGAACAATAATATATATATATATATAAATATATATATATATATATATATATATATATGTATGTGTGTGTATGTATGTATGTATATATATATATATATATATATATATATATATATATATATATATATATATATATATATATATATATATATATATATATATATATAAATATAGCTGCGAGCAGCGATGGAGGGCCAAAGCCGGCGGTACCGCCACCCCGGTGCCTTTAGGTAACTAAAGGCACCGGGGTTGCGGTGCCACCGGCTTGGGCCCGTAATTGCTGCTCGCAGCTATATTTATTATTATTATTATTATTGTTCTTCAAGGGTTCGGGGGCTTTTGGGGCCTTTAACGTGCTCAAAAACTCATGAAACTTTGCACGCAGGTCAGAACCCGCGGCCATTAGGGCCGGGCTGAAGCTGGTACCCGGGCGTGGCAGGGGGGCTCAACAGCGCCCCCTAGAACACAATCTTAAATCTTGGACACATACAAGAACGTATTAGTATGAAACTCGGTACACATATAGATCTCATCGGGCCGAACAACTTTCGCGCTCTAAGTTATTAGCTCTGCCCAACAGGAAGTCAGCTATTATGGGTTGTTTGAAAAACGCATGCTGTGGAATTTAATGTACTCCTCCTAGGGAATTGATCCGATCCACACCAAACTCGGTCAGCATGAAGTCAAGATATTGAGGATGCTAAATTGCGGACGGATTTTTGATATCTCGAACGGTTTGGCCGTGGCGATGAAACGAATTTATAGCGAGAAAAGATAAACAGGAAGTGTGTTATAACTTCTGCATACATTAACTGATCTTGATGAAACTTCCGCAGTGTGTTCGTTGTAAGAGGCCGATCACATGGATGTGACTATTGTGAGTCAAAGTTATAGCGCCACCAACTGGCAGCAGGAAGTGTGTCACTTTCAAAATGCTTTGAAATCACCCTCTTATTTTTACCCGATTTGCTTCAAACTTTATGTGTATAATGTAGACACACGGCAGATGTAGACCTGTGAAAGGTTTATTGATATCTTAAATACTGTTGCCGTGGCAACGCATCAAACTTTAATATTCTTTTCAGATGCTTTTGAGACTCTTAACATACTTGAAATTGGATGAAACTCGACAGACACATCACATTTATTAGCCGGTAGACATGTGCAAAGTTTCAGAAACGGGCGTGGTGAGGGGCTCAGTAGCGCCACCTTTAGTCAAAAATGGGGGCTTAGTTTTAAGTAGAGTCACAAAAATCGTTATGTATATTGTTCTCATCAAGCCGGACAACTTTCTAATTTATAGTCATAAGCTGTGACCAACAGGAAGTGAGATATTTTGGTTTGAATGTGATTTTTTGTAGAATTCTCTCCCTCTCTCTCTCTGCCTCTGCGTCTCTGTGTGTGTGAGGGGTGGGGGGATTTGTCTTTTGAGTGAGATTTGTTTAAAATTCCTGTTTTTCAAGGTTTCAGGGGCTTTTGGGGCCTTTAACGTGCTCGAAAACTCTTGAAACTTTGCACACAGGTCAGAACCCTCGGCCATCAGGGCTGGGCTGAAGCTGGTACCCGGGTGTGGCAGGGGGGCTCAACAGCGCCCCCTGGAATGGGATCCGAACACTTGTCCATAAATCAAACACACTTGCATGTAATGATATGAAACTCGGTACACATATAGATCACATCGGGCTGAACAACTTTCGTGCTCTAAGTTTTACGCCAGCCCAACAGGAAGTCGGCAATTATGGGTTGTTTGGAGAACGCTTGCTGTGGAATGCGAAGTACTCCTCCTAGAGAATTCATCCAATCCCCACCAAACTCGGTGTGCATGTAGTCAAGACTTTGAGGATGCTAAATTGCGGACGGATTTTTGATATCTCGAACGGTTTGGCCGTGGCGAGGAAACGAATTTATGGCGAGAAAAGAGAAACACGAAGTGGTATAACTTCTGCATACATTAACGGATCTTGATGAAACTTCACCAGTGTGTTCGTGGTAAGAGGCCGATCAGATGGATGTAACTATTGTGAGTCAAAGTAATAGCGCCACCAACTGGCAGCAGGAAGTGTGTCACTTTCAAAATGCTTTTGACAAAAGTGGGGGGGTTAGTTTTACCCACAGTTTTAAAAATCAGTACGTACATTGGTCTCATCGAGCCGGACAACTTTCTAATATACAGTTATTAGCTTCGACCAATAGGAAGTCAGATATTTTGGTTTGAATGTGGATTTATTTGCAAATTCAGCCTCTGCTTTTTACCCACTCCTGCTAAGTGTTTTTTTTTTATTCACACCAAACTTTTTTAACACGATGAAAATACATTAAACATGCTAAATTGTGAACGGATATTAAATATTTCAAACGGTTTTGACATGGCGAGGGATTAAAATAATGTCAAAAAAGGAATCAGAAAACATCTCATATATTCTTAAAATTTAATTATACACCATTTATTTTTATATAAAATTATACAAATATTAGAACTAAACCTATTTTATTCTGTTTTTGCAATTCAAAAAGTATGAAAAAGTTAAAAACAGGCTATTTAGTGCTATTTGTTTCAACAAAAAAGCAAACATAGGGCTATACTGCCCTCTTGTGTCCAAAAGGATATCAAAATAGTATATAAAACGTTTTACTAGGTAGGCCTATTGTATTTAAATATAAATTTATTAGGTATATGACTGTGAGGATATTTTCCCATCGGTTAAGCGACGTGTGACACGAGCGGGTGCTTTTAAATCGCTAATATAAAAGTGAAAGTAAAAAAACGGACGTCCGCACGGACATTGATAATGGTGCACGTTGGAAAGAATGATAGTTTTAAACATAACACTAAACCGCCATTAGGTGTCGCCAGGCGACCATCTTAATGAGCGAGTCATTGATTCATTCGTTCAAACGATTCATTCCAATGACTGAGTCATTCATGATTGAGACAGATGTTTATGGATTGACCATTGAATCTTTGAGTCAAGCGATTCGTTTCAAAATGCTGAATCATTCAGTAATGAGAAAACAAGTTGCTGTGATCTTTGTTTAACTATTTTTGCTGCTGAAACAGAACAAAAACAGTCAATATTGCATCTAAAATGTAAGTGACTTAATTGTAACTGTTTATTAACCTGTTGTATGAAATCAATGTCACAGTTTCAATTGTGATTGTATTCAGGAAATAGTTGCCTACTCGTCAAGTGAGGTTGCTTAACTCTATCATATGTTATAAAATATATAAAAACTCCATATTTGTAATTTTTATAGTCAGTATGTTGTTAACTGGGTTGCTTTTTTGTGTGCTGCGCTCATTTGTTTACAATTCTCCTGGAGAAGCTGCATGAGCCTCAGCAGTGCAACCTTGTTACCATTGATCAGTAATACATTTATTATTAACTGCTGATTGCAACTTAAAATGAATGTAATGAAATTAGAATAATCTCTCGTTTTAGTGATTCCCAAGTTATTTTTTTGTTATTGACGTTCTAATCAGGCTATACTTTGGTCGGGCAAGTAAAATTCTCTTTCAGGTAGGCCTATTGTATTTATATATAAATATATTAGGGATGTGACTGTGATAAAATTTTCCCACCGGTTAATCGACATGTGACACCGCTGAGGGCTTTTAAATCGCTAACTATAGTATACTATATACTAGTAAAATACAGACGTCCGCACAGACATTGATAATGGTGCGGAGTAGAGCGAGCATTTTCAATGTATTCCTATGGATGTAGGAATTAACTAAAACATTTTATTTATGTTTTTGTGTCCACTGTTCAACCGCAACCGCGTCACACACACACACACATTCCAGAATTGCAATCTTGACATCGCAGCCTGTTCATTATAGCCCTAATACAATATAATAATAAAAATAGTCAACCTAACATAAACGAATTACACTGCTCTGTTTAAATAGTCAGTAGTACAATCTGTACCATTCACAGTAAGCAGAGCTCCACTGTGATGTTTCCAAGCACATTTTTGCGCGTGTGAAGAGGATGATTTTTTCCATCGATATTGGAACACGAGTGAAGTACAAAGCCTATAATAAAGAATAGTTTAGCATCCAAATACATCGCAAAAATTGAAACATTTTGATTCTAATGAGAGGGTTACGTGAGACCAACACTTCTTACTTTCGTTTTTATTTTTACATTAAATTTAAAGGATTTGTTGTAGAATATTTTGAGTGTATCATAAAATCAGAATAAGGTAATACAAGTAATATGTTCTGTCTTATAAATATATATATATATATATATATATATATATATATATATATATGTATATATGTGTGTGTGTGTGTGTGTGTATATATATATATATATATATATATATATATATATATATATATATATATATATATATATATATATATAAATATAAATATAGCTGCGAGCAGCGATGGAGGGCCAAAGCCGGTGGCACCGCCATCCCCGGTGCCTTTAGTTACCTAAAGGCACCGGGGATGGCGGTGCCACCGGCTTGGGCCCGCAATCGCTGCTCGCAGCTATATTTATTATTATTATTATTATTATTATTATTTTGTCAACCTTTCGGCCACTTTTGGGGCCCTTAACATGCTCGAAAACTCTTGAAATTTTGCACACAGGTCAGAACCCGCGGCCATCAGGGCCGGGCTGAAGCTGGTACCCGGGCGTGGCAGGGGGGCTCGACAGCGCCCCCTGCAACGGGATCCGAACACTTGTCCATAAATCAGACACGCTTGCATGTAATAATATTAAACTCGGTACACATATAGATGTCATCGGGCCGAACAACTTTCGTGCTCTAAGTTTTACGCCAGCCCAACAGGAAGTCGTCTATTTAGGGTTGTTTGGAAACGCATGCTGTGGAATTTAATGTACTCCTCCTAGGGAATTCATCGATTCGCCTCCAAACTCGGTGTGCATGAAGTCAAGACATTGAGGATGCTAAATTGCGGACGGATTTTTGATATCTCGAACGGTTTGGCCGTGGCGAGGAAACGAATTTATGGCGAAAAAATGAAACAGGAAGTGTGTTATAACTTCTGCATACATTAACTGATCTTGATGAAACTTCAGCAGTGTGTTCGTTGTAAGAGGCCGATCGCACAGATGTGACTATTGTGAGTCAAAGTTATAGCGCCACCAACTGGCAGCAGGAAGTACATAACTATTAAAATGCTTTGAAATCACTGTCTTATTTTTACCAGATTTGCTTCAAACTTTATGTGTACAATGTAGACACACGGCAGATGTAAACCTGTGAAAGGATTATTGATATCTTAGATACTGTTGCCGTGGCAACGCATAAAACTTTAATATTCTTTTTTTATGCTTTTGAGACTCTTAACATACTTGAAATTGCATGAAACTCGACAGACACATCACATTTATTATCCAGTAGACATGTGCAAAGTTTCAGAAACGGGCGTGGTGAGGGGCTCAGTAGCGCCACCTTTAGTCATAAGTGGGGGGGTTAGTTTTATCAACAGCAACAAAACTTGGTATGTGTATTGTTCTCATCAAGACGGACAACTTTCTAATTTACATGAACCATCTCCGACCAACAGGAAGAGAGATATTTTGGTTTGAATGTGGATTTTCTGAAGAATTTTCTCTCCCTCTCTCTGTGTCTGTGTGTGTGTGAGGGGAGGGGGGATTTGACTATTGCTTTTATATTGTTAATCAAGGTTTCAGGGGCTTTTGGGGTCCTTAACGTGCTCAAAAACTCTTGAAACTTTGCACACAGGTCAGAACCCACGGCCATCAGGGCCGGGCTGAAGCTGGGACCCGGGCGTGGCTGGGGGGCTCAACAGCGCCCCCTTGAACGGGGTTCTAAAACTTGATCCATATATCAAACACGCTCGCATGAATTAATATGAAACTCGGTACACATATAGATCTCATCGGGCCGAACAACTTTACCCCGTCAAGTTTTACGCCAGCCCAACTGGAAGTCGGCTATTATGGGTTGTTTGGAAAACGCTTGCTGTGGAATGTGAAATACTCCTCCTAGAAAATTCACCGTGTCCCCTTCAAACTCGGTGTGCATGTAGTCAAGACTTTGAGGATGCTAAATTGCGGACGGATTTTTGATATCTCGAACGGTTTGTCTGTGGCGAGGAATCGAATTTATGGCGAGAAAAGAGAAACACGGAAGTGGAATAACTTCTGCATACATTAACTGATCTTGATGAAACTTCCGCAGTGTGTTCGTGGTAAGAGGCCGATCAGATGGATGTAGCTATTGTGAGTCAAAGTTATAGCGCCACCAACTGGTAGCAGGAAGTGTGTCACTTTCAACATGCTTTTGACAAAAGTGGGGGGGTTAGTTTTAACTACAGTAAAGCAAAAATAGTTTGTATATTGTTCTCATCAAGCCGGACAACTTTCTAATTTACATTCAATAGCTCTGGCCATCAGGAAGTCAGATATTTTGGTCTGAATGTGATTTTTTTTGCAAAATCAGCCTCTGAATTTTTAGCCACTCCTCTTAAACTATTTATTTTATTCGTACCAAACTTTTTCAACATGATGAAACTACATTAAATATGCTAAATTGTGAATGGATAATAAATATCTCAAACGGTTTTGCTATGGCGAGGGATTAAATAATGTCCAAAAAGGAAACACTAAAAATCTTCTAAAAATGTAATTATATACCATTTATTTCTATATAAAAGTATACAAATATCACAACTAAACCCATTTTATTCTGTTTTTGCAATTCAAGAAGAATGAAAAAGTTAAAACAGGCTATTTAGTGCTATTTGGTTCAACAAAAAAAGCAAACATAGGGCTATACTGCCCTCTTGTGTCCAAAAGGACATCAAAATAGTATATAAAACTTTTTACCAGGTAGGCCAATATTGTATTTAAATATACATGTATTAGGTATGTGTCTGAGGATATTTTCCCACCGGTTAATCGACGTGTGACACGAGTGGGTGCTTTTAAATCGCTAATATAATAGTGAAAGAAAAATAATGATAATGTTGCACACACAAATCACACACATGTGGGAAAGAATGATCCTTTTAAACAACACTAAACCGCCATTAGGTGTCGCCAGTCATCCATCTTAATAAGCGAGTCATTGATTCATTCGTTCAAACGATTTGTTCGAATGAGTCGATCATGATTAAGACAGATGTTTATGGATTGATCATTCAATCTTTGAGTCAACCGATTCGTTAAAAATGCTGAATCGTTCAGTTATGAGAAAACACGTGATGCGTGATGGTTCTGCCGTGATCTTTGTTTAACTATTTTCGCTGCTGAAACAGAACAAAAACAGTCAACACTGCATCTAAAATGTAAGTGACTTAATTGTAACTGTTTATTAACCTGTTGTATGAAATCTAGGGGTGGGAGAAAAAATGTATTCTTAGATGCATCGCGATGCGGACGTGGACGATTCTGAATCGATTCACAAATGTCAAAAAATCGATTCTCTAAAAAATATTTTTCTAATAACGTAATATTGACGGAAGGCAAAAGGCGGAACTCTAAGCGGACGTGCGTGCAGTCTGTGGCGCGCACATAACAGAGAAGTTTCTTCTGCTCACCAAGGCTGCATTTATTTGATTAAAAATACAAACAAAAACAGTAATATTGTAAAATATTATTCCAATTTAAAACAGCTGCTTTCTATTTTAATATATTTTAAACTGTTAAACTGTTTTATTCCTGTGATCAAAGCTGAGTTTTCAGCATCATTACTCCAGTCGTCACTGTCACATGATCCTTCAGAAATTATTCTAATATGATGATTGATACTCAAGAAACATTCATTATTATTTTAAATGTCGAAAACAGTTGTGTACAGTCTTTGATGAATAGAAAGTTCAAAAGAACAGCATTTATCTGAAATCTAAAGCTTTTGTAACGTTAAACACTACCGCTCAAAAGTTTTGGGTTAGTAATAATTAAAATTTTATTTTTTGGGGAAATAAATAAAATAAATCAGTACTTTTATTTATGAAGGATGAGTTAAACTGATCAACAGTTACAGTAAAGACATTTATAATGTTAAAAATATATATATTTGAAATATATGCTGTTCTTTTGAACTTTACATTCATCAAAGCATTTTGAAAAAAAAAAAAATCTGTACACAACTGTTTTCAACATTGAAAATAATAATGAATATTTATTGAGCATCAATCATCATATTAGTATGATTTCTGAAGGATCATGTGACACTGAAGACTGGAGTAATGATGCTGGAAACTCAACTTTGATCACAGAAATGAATTACTATGTAAAATATTTAAAAATTGAAAACAGCTGTTTTAAATTGGAATAATATTTCACAATATTACTGTTTTTGTTTGTATTTTTAATCAATAAATGCAGCCTTGGTGAGCAGAAGAGACTTCTCCTAAAAACATTAAAAATCTTACTGACCCCAAACTTTTGAACAATAATATATATATATATATAAATATATATATATATATATATATATATATATGTATGTGTGTGTATGTATGTATGTATATATATATATATATATATATATATATATATATATATATATATATATATATATATATATATATATATATATATATATATATATAAATATAGCTGCGAGCAGCGATGGAGGGCCAAAGCCGGCGGTACCGCCACCCCGGTGCCTTTAGGTAACTAAAGGCACCGGGGTTGCGGTGCCACCGGCTTGGGCCCGTAATTGCTGCTCGCAGCTATATTTATTATTATTATTATTATTGTTCTTCAAGGGTTCGGGGGCTTTTGGGGCCTTTAACGTGCTCAAAAACTCATGAAACTTTGCACGCAGGTCAGAACCCGCGGCCATTAGGGCCGGGCTGAAGCTGGTACCCGGGCGTGGCAGGGGGGCTCAACAGCGCCCCCTAGAACACAATCTTAAATCTTGGACACATACAAGAACGTATTAGTATGAAACTCGGTACACATATAGATCTCATCGGGCCGAACAACTTTCGCGCTCTAAGTTATTAGCTCTGCCCAACAGGAAGTCAGCTATTATGGGTTGTTTGAAAAACGCATGCTGTGGAATTTAATGTACTCCTCCTAGGGAATTGATCCGATCCACACCAAACTCGGTCAGCATGAAGTCAAGATATTGAGGATGCTAAATTGCGGACGGATTTTTGATATCTCGAACGGTTTGGCCGTGGCGATGAAACGAATTTATAGCGAGAAAAGATAAACAGGAAGTGTGTTATAACTTCTGCATACATTAACTGATCTTGATGAAACTTCCGCAGTGTGTTCGTTGTAAGAGGCCGATCACATGGATGTGACTATTGTGAGTCAAAGTTATAGCGCCACCAACTGGCAGCAGGAAGTGTGTCACTTTCAAAATGCTTTGAAATCACCCTCTTATTTTTACCCGATTTGCTTCAAACTTTATGTGTATAATGTAGACACACGGCAGATGTAGACCTGTGAAAGGTTTATTGATATCTTAAATACTGTTGCCGTGGCAACGCATCAAACTTTAATATTCTTTTCAGATGCTTTTGAGACTCTTAACATACTTGAAATTGGATGAAACTCGACAGACACATCACATTTATTAGCCGGTAGACATGTGCAAAGTTTCAGAAACGGGCGTGGTGAGGGGCTCAGTAGCGCCACCTTTAGTCAAAAATGGGGGCTTAGTTTTAAGTAGAGTCACAAAAATCGTTATGTATATTGTTCTCATCAAGCCGGACAACTTTCTAATTTATAGTCATAAGCTGTGACCAACAGGAAGTGAGATATTTTGGTTTGAATGTGATTTTTTGTAGAATTCTCTCCCTCTCTCTCTCTGCCTCTGCGTCTCTGTGTGTGTGAGGGGTGGGGGGATTTGTCTTTTGAGTGAGATTTGTTTAAAATTCCTGTTTTTCAAGGTTTCAGGGGCTTTTGGGGCCTTTAACGTGCTCGAAAACTCTTGAAACTTTGCACACAGGTCAGAACCCTCGGCCATCAGGGCTGGGCTGAAGCTGGTACCCGGGTGTGGCAGGGGGGCTCAACAGCGCCCCCTGGAATGGGATCCGAACACTTGTCCATAAATCAAACACACTTGCATGTAATGATATGAAACTCGGTACACATATAGATCACATCGGGCTGAACAACTTTCGTGCTCTAAGTTTTACGCCAGCCCAACAGGAAGTCGGCAATTATGGGTTGTTTGGAGAACGCTTGCTGTGGAATGCGAAGTACTCCTCCTAGAGAATTCATCCAATCCCCACCAAACTCGGTGTGCATGTAGTCAAGACTTTGAGGATGCTAAATTGCGGACGGATTTTTGATATCTCGAACGGTTTGGCCGTGGCGAGGAAACGAATTTATGGCGAGAAAAGAGAAACACGAAGTGGTATAACTTCTGCATACATTAACGGATCTTGATGAAACTTCACCAGTGTGTTCGTGGTAAGAGGCCGATCAGATGGATGTAACTATTGTGAGTCAAAGTAATAGCGCCACCAACTGGCAGCAGGAAGTGTGTCACTTTCAAAATGCTTTTGACAAAAGTGGGGGGGTTAGTTTTACCCACAGTTTTAAAAATCAGTACGTACATTGGTCTCATCGAGCCGGACAACTTTCTAATATACAGTTATTAGCTTCGACCAATAGGAAGTCAGATATTTTGGTTTGAATGTGGATTTATTTGCAAATTCAGCCTCTGCTTTTTACCCACTCCTGCTAAGTGTTTTTTTTTTATTCACACCAAACTTTTTTAACACGATGAAAATACATTAAACATGCTAAATTGTGAACGGATATTAAATATTTCAAACGGTTTTGACATGGCGAGGGATTAAAATAATGTCAAAAAAGGAATCAGAAAACATCTCATATATTCTTAAAATTTAATTATACACCATTTATTTTTATATAAAATTATACAAATATTAGAACTAAACCTATTTTATTCTGTTTTTGCAATTCAAAAAGTATGAAAAAGTTAAAAACAGGCTATTTAGTGCTATTTGTTTCAACAAAAAAGCAAACATAGGGCTATACTGCCCTCTTGTGTCCAAAAGGATATCAAAATAGTATATAAAACGTTTTACTAGGTAGGCCTATTGTATTTAAATATAAATTTATTAGGTATATGACTGTGAGGATATTTTCCCATCGGTTAAGCGACGTGTGACACGAGCGGGTGCTTTTAAATCGCTAATATAAAAGTGAAAGTAAAAAAACGGACGTCCGCACGGACATTGATAATGGTGCACGTTGGAAAGAATGATAGTTTTAAACATAACACTAAACCGCCATTAGGTGTCGCCAGGCGACCATCTTAATGAGCGAGTCATTGATTCATTCGTTCAAACGATTCATTCCAATGACTGAGTCATTCATGATTGAGACAGATGTTTATGGATTGACCATTGAATCTTTGAGTCAAGCGATTCGTTTCAAAATGCTGAATCATTCAGTAATGAGAAAACAAGTTGCTGTGATCTTTGTTTAACTATTTTTGCTGCTGAAACAGAACAAAAACAGTCAATATTGCATCTAAAATGTAAGTGACTTAATTGTAACTGTTTATTAACCTGTTGTATGAAATCAATGTCACAGTTTCAATTGTGATTGTATTCAGGAAATAGTTGCCTACTCGTCAAGTGAGGTTGCTTAACTCTATCATATGTTATAAAATATATAAAAACTCCATATTTGTAATTTTTATAGTCAGTATGTTGTTAACTGGGTTGCTTTTTTGTGTGCTGCGCTCATTTGTTTACAATTCTCCTGGAGAAGCTGCATGAGCCTCAGCAGTGCAACCTTGTTACCATTGATCAGTAATACATTTATTATTAACTGCTGATTGCAACTTAAAATGAATGTAATGAAATTAGAATAATCTCTCGTTTTAGTGATTCCCAAGTTATTTTTTTGTTATTGACGTTCTAATCAGGCTATACTTTGGTCGGGCAAGTAAAATTCTCTTTCAGGTAGGCCTATTGTATTTATATATAAATATATTAGGGATGTGACTGTGATAAAATTTTCCCACCGGTTAATCGACATGTGACACCGCTGAGGGCTTTTAAATCGCTAACTATAGTATACTATATACTAGTAAAATACAGACGTCCGCACAGACATTGATAATGGTGCGGAGTAGAGCGAGCATTTTCAATGTATTCCTATGGATGTAGGAATTAACTAAAACATTTTATTTATGTTTTTGTGTCCACTGTTCAACCGCAACCGCGTCACACACACACACACATTCCAGAATTGCAATCTTGACATCGCAGCCTGTTCATTATAGCCCTAATACAATATAATAATAAAAATAGTCAACCTAACATAAACGAATTACACTGCTCTGTTTAAATAGTCAGTAGTACAATCTGTACCATTCACAGTAAGCAGAGCTCCACTGTGATGTTTCCAAGCACATTTTTGCGCGTGTGAAGAGGATGATTTTTTCCATCGATATTGGAACACGAGTGAAGTACAAAGCCTATAATAAAGAATAGTTTAGCATCCAAATACATCGCAAAAATTGAAACATTTTGATTCTAATGAGAGGGTTACGTGAGACCAACACTTCTTACTTTCGTTTTTATTTTTACATTAAATTTAAAGGATTTGTTGTAGAATATTTTGAGTGTATCATAAAATCAGAATAAGGTAATACAAGTAATATGTTCTGTCTTATAAATATATATATATATATATATATATATATATATATATATATATGTATATATGTGTGTGTGTGTGTGTGTGTATATATATATATATATATATATATATATATATATATATATATATATATATAAATATAAATATAGCTGCGAGCAGCGATGGAGGGCCAAAGCCGGTGGCACCGCCATCCCCGGTGCCTTTAGTTACCTAAAGGCACCGGGGATGGCGGTGCCACCGGCTTGGGCCCGCAATCGCTGCTCGCAGCTATATTTATTATTATTATTATTATTATTATTATTTTGTCAACCTTTCGGCCACTTTTGGGGCCCTTAACATGCTCGAAAACTCTTGAAATTTTGCACACAGGTCAGAACCCGCGGCCATCAGGGCCGGGCTGAAGCTGGTACCCGGGCGTGGCAGGGGGGCTCGACAGCGCCCCCTGCAACGGGATCCGAACACTTGTCCATAAATCAGACACGCTTGCATGTAATAATATTAAACTCGGTACACATATAGATGTCATCGGGCCGAACAACTTTCGTGCTCTAAGTTTTACGCCAGCCCAACAGGAAGTCGTCTATTTAGGGTTGTTTGGAAACGCATGCTGTGGAATTTAATGTACTCCTCCTAGGGAATTCATCGATTCGCCTCCAAACTCGGTGTGCATGAAGTCAAGACATTGAGGATGCTAAATTGCGGACGGATTTTTGATATCTCGAACGGTTTGGCCGTGGCGAGGAAACGAATTTATGGCGAAAAAATGAAACAGGAAGTGTGTTATAACTTCTGCATACATTAACTGATCTTGATGAAACTTCAGCAGTGTGTTCGTTGTAAGAGGCCGATCGCACAGATGTGACTATTGTGAGTCAAAGTTATAGCGCCACCAACTGGCAGCAGGAAGTACATAACTATTAAAATGCTTTGAAATCACTGTCTTATTTTTACCAGATTTGCTTCAAACTTTATGTGTACAATGTAGACACACGGCAGATGTAAACCTGTGAAAGGATTATTGATATCTTAGATACTGTTGCCGTGGCAACGCATAAAACTTTAATATTCTTTTTTTATGCTTTTGAGACTCTTAACATACTTGAAATTGCATGAAACTCGACAGACACATCACATTTATTATCCAGTAGACATGTGCAAAGTTTCAGAAACGGGCGTGGTGAGGGGCTCAGTAGCGCCACCTTTAGTCATAAGTGGGGGGGTTAGTTTTATCAACAGCAACAAAACTTGGTATGTGTATTGTTCTCATCAAGACGGACAACTTTCTAATTTACATGAACCATCTCCGACCAACAGGAAGAGAGATATTTTGGTTTGAATGTGGATTTTCTGAAGAATTTTCTCTCCCTCTCTCTGTGTCTGTGTGTGTGTGAGGGGAGGGGGGATTTGACTATTGCTTTTATATTGTTAATCAAGGTTTCAGGGGCTTTTGGGGTCCTTAACGTGCTCAAAAACTCTTGAAACTTTGCACACAGGTCAGAACCCACGGCCATCAGGGCCGGGCTGAAGCTGGGACCCGGGCGTGGCTGGGGGGCTCAACAGCGCCCCCTTGAACGGGGTTCTAAAACTTGATCCATATATCAAACACGCTCGCATGAATTAATATGAAACTCGGTACACATATAGATCTCATCGGGCCGAACAACTTTACCCCGTCAAGTTTTACGCCAGCCCAACTGGAAGTCGGCTATTATGGGTTGTTTGGAAAACGCTTGCTGTGGAATGTGAAATACTCCTCCTAGAAAATTCACCGTGTCCCCTTCAAACTCGGTGTGCATGTAGTCAAGACTTTGAGGATGCTAAATTGCGGACGGATTTTTGATATCTCGAACGGTTTGTCTGTGGCGAGGAATCGAATTTATGGCGAGAAAAGAGAAACACGGAAGTGGAATAACTTCTGCATACATTAACTGATCTTGATGAAACTTCCGCAGTGTGTTCGTGGTAAGAGGCCGATCAGATGGATGTAGCTATTGTGAGTCAAAGTTATAGCGCCACCAACTGGTAGCAGGAAGTGTGTCACTTTCAACATGCTTTTGACAAAAGTGGGGGGGTTAGTTTTAACTACAGTAAAGCAAAAATAGTTTGTATATTGTTCTCATCAAGCCGGACAACTTTCTAATTTACATTCAATAGCTCTGGCCATCAGGAAGTCAGATATTTTGGTCTGAATGTGATTTTTTTTGCAAAATCAGCCTCTGAATTTTTAGCCACTCCTCTTAAACTATTTATTTTATTCGTACCAAACTTTTTCAACATGATGAAACTACATTAAATATGCTAAATTGTGAATGGATAATAAATATCTCAAACGGTTTTGCTATGGCGAGGGATTAAATAATGTCCAAAAAGGAAACACTAAAAATCTTCTAAAAATGTAATTATATACCATTTATTTCTATATAAAAGTATACAAATATCACAACTAAACCCATTTTATTCTGTTTTTGCAATTCAAGAAGAATGAAAAAGTTAAAACAGGCTATTTAGTGCTATTTGGTTCAACAAAAAAAGCAAACATAGGGCTATACTGCCCTCTTGTGTCCAAAAGGACATCAAAATAGTATATAAAACTTTTTACCAGGTAGGCCAATATTGTATTTAAATATACATGTATTAGGTATGTGTCTGAGGATATTTTCCCACCGGTTAATCGACGTGTGACACGAGTGGGTGCTTTTAAATCGCTAATATAATAGTGAAAGAAAAATAATGATAATGTTGCACACACAAATCACACACATGTGGGAAAGAATGATCCTTTTAAACAACACTAAACCGCCATTAGGTGTCGCCAGTCATCCATCTTAATAAGCGAGTCATTGATTCATTCGTTCAAACGATTTGTTCGAATGAGTCGATCATGATTAAGACAGATGTTTATGGATTGATCATTCAATCTTTGAGTCAACCGATTCGTTAAAAATGCTGAATCGTTCAGTTATGAGAAAACACGTGATGCGTGATGGTTCTGCCGTGATCTTTGTTTAACTATTTTCGCTGCTGAAACAGAACAAAAACAGTCAACACTGCATCTAAAATGTAAGTGACTTAATTGTAACTGTTTATTAACCTGTTGTATGAAATCTAGGGGTGGGAGAAAAAATGTATTCTTAGATGCATCGCGATGCGGACGTGGACGATTCTGAATCGATTCACAAATGTCAAAAAATCGATTCTCTAAAAAATATTTTTCTAATAACGTAATATTGACGGAAGGCAAAAGGCGGAACTCTAAGCGGACGTGCGTGCAGTCTGTGGCGCGCACATAACAGAGAAGTTTCTTCTGCTCACCAAGGCTGCATTTATTTGATTAAAAATACAAACAAAAACAGTAATATTGTAAAATATTATTCCAATTTAAAACAGCTGCTTTCTATTTTAATATATTTTAAACTGTTAAACTGTTTTATTCCTGTGATCAAAGCTGAGTTTTCAGCATCATTACTCCAGTCGTCACTGTCACATGATCCTTCAGAAATTATTCTAATATGATGATTGATACTCAAGAAACATTCATTATTATTTTAAATGTCGAAAACAGTTGTGTACAGTCTTTGATGAATAGAAAGTTCAAAAGAACAGCATTTATCTGAAATCTAAAGCTTTTGTAACGTTAAACACTACCGCTCAAAAGTTTTGGGTTAGTAATAATTAAAATTTTATTTTTTGGGGAAATAAATAAAATAAATCAGTACTTTTATTTATGAAGGATGAGTTAAACTGATCAACAGTTACAGTAAAGACATTTATAATGTTAAAAATATATATATTTGAAATATATGCTGTTCTTTTGAACTTTACATTCATCAAAGCATTTTGAAAAAAAAAAAAATCTGTACACAACTGTTTTCAACATTGAAAATAATAATGAATATTTATTGAGCATCAATCATCATATTAGTATGATTTCTGAAGGATCATGTGACACTGAAGACTGGAGTAATGATGCTGAAAACTCAACTTTGATCACAGAAATGAATTACTATGTAAAATATTTAAAAATTGAAAACAGCTGTTTTAAATTGGAATAATATTTCACAATATTACTGTTTTTGTTTGTATTTTTAATCAATAAATGCAGCCTTGGTGAGCAGAAGAGACTTCTCCTAAAAACATTAAAAATCTTACTGACCCCAAACTTTTGAACAATAATATATATATATATATATATACATATATATGTATGTGTGTGTATGTATGTATGTATGTATATATATATATATATATATATATATATATATATATATATATATATATATATATATATATATATATAAAAATATAGCTGCGAGCAGCGATTACGGGCCAAAGCCGGCGGTACCGCCACCCCGGTGCCTTTAGGTAACTAGGCGTTTGACTGGTGGTGTGTGTGTTGAGCTGACTCTCGAATGCATTCTTCCAGAAGCCCGGAAACTGATACTTGGTCTTGCATGAATACCAACATTTCGTTGTTGTTTTTCCAAGGTGGTGTCAACCCTTCTGCTGAACGTCATCCCAGAAAACTGCATCCCTTTAAACTTGACAGGAAAGGCGAAGATTCCCAGTAAAGCCTGGGTGAAGGAACCTCCCCGATCTGTTCCAGGATACAATCCCGAGTCCATGTGTGAATCCCAGGTGATGAAGGAATACACTCTGTGACAGAGCTTCAGTTTATACAGAGTTTGATAAGAGAAACCAATCTGCTCTGGCTCAGTGTAACACATCCACAAGAATCCTGTCTCTGTTCCAGAAGCCGTTTCACTCGGATACATGTAACCTGTGGCGATAATCAATATATCGACTTACGGCTGCACGATATGTCGTTTTCGTGCGATGTCAAGTATAGGGATCATAGTTGATCCATGATCTGTACTGGTCGGCTGTCCCCGGTTCAGAACGCACGTGATTCGCAGATTATTTGCAAAGTTTAACCATCATAGAGTGAAAGTTTATCATTTGCATGTGTTTTTAAGTCGAGCCAGGCATCAAGAGCAAGAAGACTGGAACTCGTGCGCTGTTTTCTGTGTGTGTGTGTGTGTGAGTGTGAGTGTGAGTGAGTGAGTGAGTGAGTGATATGGCGTTATTTTTTAGTCAAAAGTCATGAGCGTATAAGACATGCTCACGAGCACATTATGTTATTTCACACGCGCAAAAATTAACCTTCAGCTGGCATGATAAAAGTACTCGCGCACAAATTCAACAAGCGAGAGGTGTACAGGTAGCTGCGAGCGAGCGCCTGGCATACTCTCATGGGTTAACTCTGCTCGTACAGTGGAATGCTGCTCGCGCGCAGCGGCTTCTGCTCGCGGTATGCTGTTTTGCTCCCGCAGTGGATTTCTGCTCGCTCGAGTCTACACGACTTTTGACAATTTGGGGGCGGAAACCAAGGAGGGCACTGACCCTCTTATGATTGGTCACTTTCATCATGGAAAATCTTGGGAAATCCTAACCCCGCCCACCTTCTGACGCAGCGCGCGTCACTCAGCTCGCTCTGCTACTCCGGTTATCTCTGTGTATATTTTAGGCAACGAAATATGTGATAAAACACCATACTAACTCTTTTCGTTTTCATTTAAAGAAATCTTAAACATGATAGCCACACAAATGTGGTTCAGGCAATGCGTATTGATTATATTCACTGCACATTGCCTATTTATAAAAAAATATATATAGGCTATATAAAACACAAACCTGCCTCTTTTCGTTTTAAATATAATATAAAAACATTAAACATTTTAATATGGTCCAGGCAATATGTGCATTTGTACTAAACAACAGATTTTGCAGTAAACAACATTACAGTTTTTTAAAAATTTTACATACAATTATTACAATTTAAAATGACAAAACTCAACCCAGTCTCTTTTTGTTAAATTTCAGTTTTTATCAATATTAGCCATTATTTTCAGGCAAGTTTTCGGGTTGTTATGGACAAGTAAAAATTACATTATTGTATATTATATGAAATACAATTATAATCAAATTCTAAGTTATGACTACTGTATACTGTAGGCTACTGTTTTTATTTTTAAAAGGATGTGATGTTGTTGTGAGATTGTCTTTTGTCCATGTTAACATGACAGATGTGAAAAACATTTTGGCTCGTTTGACTCAGCTCACTGAAAAGAGCCGGTTCTTTTGACTCACGGCTCTTTAGAAAATAAATTCTTATCTCCTTCTTATCTTATGCTCGAAACACTCAGTTTCTAAAAAGTTTGAAATCTTCTTTGAATTGTTAAAACAACCAACAACTGCACATTAGGAGCTTGAACTCATTCTCTCGCTGCTAGTAAAGGTCAAGCTATGAACCGGAAGTAGGCAACCGGAGTCGTCGTCATGGCAGCGCGCATTGTTTAGACTGAGCAGAAAAAGGTGGATACTTTTATAATGGCTAATATTGATAAAAACTGAAATTTAACAAAAAGAGACTGGGTTGAGTTTTGTCATTTTAAATTGTAATAATTGTATGTAAAATTTTTAAAAACTGTAATGTTGTTTACTGCAAAATCTGTTGTTTAGTACAAATGCACATATTGCCTGGACCATATTAAAATGTTTAATGTTTTTATATTATATTTAAAACGAAAAGAGGCAGGTTTGTGTTTTATATAGCCTATATATATTTCTTTATAAATAGGCAATGTGCAGTGAATATAATCAATACGCATTGCCTGAACCACATTTGTGTGGCTATCATGTTTAAGATTTCTATAAATGAAAACGAAAAGAGTTAGTATGGTGTTTTATCACATATTTCGTTGCCTAAAATATACAGAGATAGCCGGAGTAGCAGAGCGAGCTGAGTGACGCGCGCTGCGTCAGAAGGTGGGCGGGGTTAGGATTTCCCAAGGTTTTCCATGATGAAAGTGACCAATCATAAGAGGGTCAGTGCCCTCCTTGGTTTCCGCCCCCAAATTGTCAAAAGTCGTGTAGACTCGAGCGAGCAGAAATCAGCTGAGCGAGCAAAACAGCACTCCGCGAGCAGAAGCCGCTGCGCGCGAGCAGGATTCCACTGTACAAGCAGAGTTAACCCATGAGAGTATGCCAGGCGCTCGCTCGCAGCTACCTGTACACCTCTCGCTTGTTGAATTTGTGCGCGAGTACTTTTATCATGCCAGCTGAAGGTTAATTTTTGCGCGTGTGAAATAACATAATGTGCTCGTGAGCATGTCTTATACGCTCATGACTTTTGACTAAAAAATAACGCCATAGAGTGAGTGAGTGTGAGTGTGAGTGAGTGAGCTAGAGTGTGTGTGTGTGCATGTGTGAGTGAGCTAGAGTGAGTGTATGTATGTGTGCGAGTGAGTGAGTGAGTGAGTGAGTGAGTGAGTGAGTGAGTGAGTGAGTGAGTGAGTGAGTGAGTGAGTGAGTGAGTGAGTGAGTGTGAGTGTGAGTGTGAGTGAGTGAGCTAGAGTGTGTGTGTGTGCATGTGTGAGTGAGCTAGAGTGAGTGTATGTATGTGTGCGAGTGAGTGAGTGAGTGAGTGAGTGAGTGAGTGAGTGAGTGAGTGAGTGAGTGAGTGAGTGAGTGAGTGAGTGAGTGAGTGAGTGAGTGAGTGAGTGAGTGAGTGAGTGAGCGAGTAAATTTGAGTGAGTCTGTGTGTGTATGTATGTGTGCGAGTGAGTGTGTGTGTGTGAGAAGGCACGCGATGACTGTTCGGAAAGCAACATTTAGTCTGACATGTTTCTTGTCCACGACACGACAAGATTTTAGGAGTGAAAATCACATAATCTGACGGAGTGACTATCGTATCAGACAAACAAATCGTGTAATCTGAACCAGGCATTAGTGTGTTGTTGCGGTGTGTATGTTGCCTGTGGTGGTGTGTTGATGTGGTGTGTGTGTGTGTGTGTCAGGTGGTGATCCGCCAGGGCGAGCTCCTGATGGGGGTTCTGGATAAGGCTCAGTACGGCAGCTCGGCGTACGGCCTGGTCCACTGCTGCTACGAGCTCTACGGCGGACAGACCAGCGGGAAACTGCTCAGCTGCCTCGCCCGACTCTTCACCGCCTTCCTGCAGCTCTACCGCGGCTTCACCCTGGGTAACACACACCGCAATCCACAACTCACCGCACTCAACACTCAGAGCGAGGACTTGTGTTTGACTCTCATTTGCTTCTGACAGGTGTGGAGGACATTCTAGTCAAAGATGGAGCCAACAAACAAAGGAGGAAAATTATCCAGAAGTCAGTCTCATGCGGCTCCAAGGTACATCGCTCTATCATTACCGTCAGACCTGTGTGACTGTCTGAACAAATGTATATGCTTGTTCTAGAGCTGCACGATTAATCGTTAAAAGATCGCAATCTTGATTCAAACACACACTCGATCTTATTCCTAAATGACAGCGATTCGGCTCTTATGTCGATTAAACCTCTGATCACAGGAACGTTCAGATCCGTGTTCTGATCCAGAGATTGTCATGTATAGATATGAAACCGCTTCATAAACAGTCTTTTCAACCTCACCGTATCATTATTTCTGTATATGCAAATGAGCCCCGCCTCCACTCACTCACTCAGCTCAGAGATCCACTGGTTGACGATCACACGTTGATCTGATTGGTTACAAGGTAGTTTGTGACGTCAGAAACACCAGCGATTTCAAAGCGTGTGTTTGAGACTGTCTTTGGTTCACTGCAGTTTTAAGGAGGAAATACTCAGCAATGCTGTCGACTTATGAATTTACACATGGTTTGTCTTGAAGCAGATTAAAAACACCACATAGACATATAAACAACATTAAAAGCTGGATTTACACCACAGGGGGACTTGGGTTGGAGTAAGAAGAAATGATGAAACACTGAATAAAGTGTCAGATGTGTAAAACATGGCAAAGATCCTCTAACTAAACTAGTATGATCCTCTGTTTAAAGATATCCAGTATATTATGAGGGAGTATTGTAAGTTCATGTTCAGTGACTCTCATGTTTCACACAGGCTCTCCGGGCTGCGTTTAACCTTCCTGCGTCCGCCGGAGACGCTGAAGCCCGAGAGCGCTGGCAGGACGCACATCTCAACACAGACCAGAGAGATTTCAACATGGTGGACCTGAAGTTCAAAGAGGAGGTCAATCAAGTGAACAACAACATCAACAAGGTGCACATTAATAATCCAGAGCTCGTCTCCAAATGTCCTCGCTGTGGAAGTTCGATCACTCTGTCTTAATGGGTTTCCTCTGGTCGTCAGGTTTGCATGCCACTGGGTCTCCATCGCTCCTTCCCAGAAAACAACCTCCAGCTGATGGTGCAGTCCGGGGCCAAGGGCTCGACGGTCAACACCATGCAGGTGATGTTTCCCACAGCGCAGGCCTGAACCAATCAGAACCTCCCGTCTCTCTCTTCAGTCCAACACGGAAGAGACTTAACCTGCAGTTCATCCTCTGGCCACTAGAGGCCGGCTGCAGAGGAGAGTCAGTCCCATAAACCCCCATGTTAAAATGCCCAACTTTACAGCAGAAGAAAACAGGGGTGGTTAATCTGTCTGATTTCCCGATTCGATTACAGTCGATTTTCGATTATTAACGATTCTCGATTAGCGATTATTGATTTTCCATTTCACAACAGTAAACGAAAATACACTACAAAGTGATTGCAGTATTAAAAAAAGTCAGCTTCTGAATTACTTAACTCTTTTATTGAGTAACAACAACTCAAAGCACTTTCTGTGTCGTGTAGTTATAACTTCAGAATTATTTGTATGTAGCTTATGTTCTGTAGAACACAGAAATGAATACATCACATTGTGTTGTGACTCATCAAGTTGAACTAAACAATAACAAATTAATGAAAGGCTTATTTCCTTTAGGAAGTAGATCAGAACCAACATACTGTAGAAATTGGACAATTTTCTTCTAGAAAGACAAGGTGTTGAGGTGGAGGAAGACTGCAGGTTGCAGTCGAAACATGTCAAGGTAAAGAAAAAGTTTTCTCCACCTGAACACCTTGTCTTTCTAGAAGAAAATTGTCCAATTTAATCATTAAGAAGACAAAATGAACATTTTTGAACAACTTACTGTAGCTTCAATTAGTAACATACAAAGCCACTCTTATACACAACTAAATAATAAAGAGTTATGACTTGAAATGTTTGCTGTATACTACAATCAAAAACAGCTTATACAAAAAAAGTGAATGAACTTCTGCAGAGAGCACAGTCAAAATGTAACTTTTTGTGACTGAAATTATATTGTAGTGTAACGTACGTATAACAGATCGGTTTACACAGTGTACTGTTGTGAAAACTAAATACAGAAAGCAGCTCTCATACAAAAATACTAAATAGGTAACAATGAAATTGCCAATTTTACATACGTTAGCTTTTAACGAAGAAGGTGCCGTTCGAATTTGGCGCTCAGCCGTCATGAGTCTGTTATGTATGTGCGCGACTCTGTTATGTGCGCGCCACAGACTGTCCGCGCACTGCACGTCCGCTTATAGTTCCGCCTTTTGCGTTCCGTCAATATTACGTTATTAGAAAAAAAAATTTTTTTTTTTAGAAAATCGATTTTTTGACATTTGTGAATCGATTCAGAATCGTCCACGTCCGCATCGCGATGCATCGAAGAATCGATTGTTCCCCCACCCCTAGAAGAAAACATGTTTACAGCCTGGAGCTAAAAGTGGTTTTGGTCTATAAAGCTGTTTTTGCCCTTCATGAAAACTGTGAGGGGGTGAATATTTTTAATAACCCATCCGTTTAAATTATATTAAGCCTTAAAGTTCTGCATAATTAAGGGCTTGGCCACTTGAGTGACAGGTGGATTGCCGCTGATGTCACTACTAGCCGTTTGCCTGTTAGCGTCACGTCACCTCAGCTAATCCGCCTCGCTTCACATTTGCTCCGCCCACTTTGGGCTTCAAAAACACTCTTCAGAAACACGACGGGTGACGTCACACACACTACGAACATATGTTTATACAGTCCATGGTGTGAACACCGCAGCTTTTTTATCACTTTTGCACAGTTCATCCTGCGCATCCTTAAAAAGATCATAAAAAGTGGATTAACAAAAGACTTTTCATGGGGCCTTAGATTTGGGGACAAAAAAACAGGAATGTGATAACGTGATTGTTAAACTTGTTGATAATGTGATGAAGATATTTTAAGATCATCATTGTTGTGTTTCGGCTCAGTTCACAGTCAGCGAACACCACACATTTCAAGGGTGCTCTGATCGATCGGCTGATAATCGTGTTACATATTGTATCATTCACCACAAAATGACAATACATTTGCAACGTCACTGCGGAGACATTACTTAACGGCCAAATCAGCGATCAGGGAAAGAACTCTGCTGATGCCTTGTTTGATCCCTGACTGGGATTGGTTAAAGCAGATGTTGTTGTTGTGATCGTCGCCTGACCCTTGTTCTTGTGTATGTGCAGATCTCCTGTTTACTGGGTCAGATTGAGCTGGAGGGCCGCCGGCCACCACTGATGCCTTCTGGGAAATCCCTGCCCTGCTTTCAGCCCTATGAACCGCAGCCGCGCTCCGGAGGATTCGTGACCGGCAGATTCCTGACAGGGATCAAACCTCAGGTGCGTTCAGGCTGGATTGTGATGAGTCTAGGGGTCAAGGCGGACGCAACAGTAATTAAAGAGCGTTGATCCGAGTCCTGCCACAGCACCACGAGCAAACTGATTATCATAAAGTGTTTTATTATTATGAGCTCATGGAACAAGACAAGCTATAATAGGAAAATAAACTTTAAGGGAAGCAATGGCTTCAGAAGAGGGCAAGGCCAAAACAACAAACTAGAAGCAATCTAACTGGGGAACTGACTAAACTACCAAAGAAAAGGGAATTAATAACAGAATTGTACCCGATCTCCCTTCCTGGCCCCAAAACAGGAGAAAACAGAGGCGTCCACCTCCCTACAGCTTCCAGATGAACAAAACAAGCATCCAATAAGATAACTAATAAACTTGACTTTAACAGCAACAACAATAAAACAAAGAAAGGCTGTTAATAAAGGTAACCTCCACAGTTAAACTGAAGAGAGACACAACAATAAAATAAAAATACAAAACCAGTAGCAACATTAAAGAACACAACTCTTCTGATGGACCATGACAATAATAATATTTCGTCTCTGGACGTAACAGTTGTGAATGCACAGTTTTGTCAGTAGTCACTGTTGCTCAGAGGGGTTTGTTCAACGTCCTCAACCCTAGTTAGGGGTCAAGAACCGAAGCCACTGGGAATTGTTAGTTTACTTGAATATCAAGTCTATGGCAGCCCTATGAACGGGAAAGAGGAAAATAATGAAAATTGGCACACTTGTAGTGCTTGTATTGAATTATAATCTGACCAACTTTTGGGTCTCTAGGACTGACTCTATAGCGCCACCACCAGTTCAAAAATTCACTATTCAAATGGTTGGAACTTTTGAAACCTTTAATCTAGAAAAGTGAAATATATTTCACCAGCATACTCTTCTCATGCTGATCACATTGCATATCTTACATCAGCGTTTCACAAATGGTGGGTCGCACCACGACCCCTCCGTAAGACCGTTTTCATTGGGTCGTGGAATGTACAAGCAAAGGAACAACAACAATAAATGTAATTCTGTTTTTCTGATCCAAGACTTTTATTTTGATTCTTAATATTTTTATTTTACCCCGGTGCGCCTCTAGCCCTGTTGTCCCCTTTATTTATTTTCTTTTAGGTAAAACTCCCAAGTAAAAAATGTGTAGCAGCTTAATGACCATAGGGAAATGTGGGTCCCATGGCCAAACCAGTTGAGAACCAGTGTCTTACATTGAAATATATTATAATCTGTTTGTTTGTTTTTTTGCTACAAATTTTGCACAATTCTTACTAAAATTGGCTCAGACGATCACTGGACTGAGCCACACAGAAATGACTGAACAGAATTTTGCTATTCCTTTTTGTCCAAAAGTTATTGTGATGTTGACCCAAAATCAGATTAGATGCTGTATCTCAGCCAAACTTTGATCAATTGAAATGAAACCCGGTGTGCTTCATCTGAAAATCATGTATGTCACTGTGTGTAGAAAAATTTAATGAAAAAATGTAAGTGGTGTCTCTCTTTCTATTTTCAGGAGTTCTTTTTCCATTGCATGGCTGGTCGTGAAGGCCTTGTGGACACTGCGGTCAAAACCAGTCGGTCTGGTTATCTGCAGAGGTAGATCTGGGTCTAACTGAGCCGCTTCTGCTTCATCACTCTCTTCTGTCGGCAGATCTGAAGTGCTGCTGTGTTTCAGGTGTGTGATCAAGCATCTGGAAGGTCTGGTGGTCCAGTATGATATGACTGTGCGGGACAGTGATGGAAGTGTGGTCCAGTTTCTTTACGGAGAAGACGGGCTCGACGTCCCCAAGATCCAGTTCCTACAGCCGCGCCAGTTCCCTTTCATCAAAGACAACTACGAGGTGGCCGTACATAGACATGTTTCTGCACTACATTTAACAGCAGTGTTGGGGAAACTTACTTTTAAAAGTAATGCATTACAATATTGCGTTACTCCCAAAAACAGTAACTAATTGTGTTAGTTACTTTTTATGAAAAAGTAATGCATTACATTACTTTTGCGTTACTTTTTCTCACCTGGGCTGGGCTTGCTTGTTTGTTTTTTAATAACAACAAAAACAAGTTATATTTTTGGCAAATGTTCAGGCCTTTTCACACTAAAAGTGAAATGAAGCCTCAGGCAGAAGGAAATGCTTGTTTACTCTTGTACAGTAGAGGTACTAAATATAGAACTAAAGATAACCATCATGTTCACACACACAAAAAAAGGAAAAAGTAACTGAGATATTTTGTTGTAAATTGAAGTAATGCATTACTTTACTAGTTACTTGGTAACAAAAGTAAAAACTTAGTAAAAAGTAATCTGATTACGTAACTCAAGTTACTTGTAATGGGTTACACACAACACTGTTTAACAGTGCATTATTTCCTATTTATCAGGTTATCAGAAAGTCTAAGTGCTTGGATGAAGTCCTGGATAAAATGGACCCACAGGAAGCGTATAATCACTTTAAAGCCATTAAGAGATGGAAAGCCAAACATGAGCGTGTTTCTCCCAGAGACGGTGGCTTTCTTCTCTTCTCGCAGAAGAAGATGAGCAAGCTAAAGTCTCAGATGGAGGCCCAGGATCTGGCCAACGGGAGAGAGGCGGCCACTCTACAGGTACTGGAGCCTTTGTGGAGAGTTTCAGCTTACAGATGCTGGTTAGAAAGATGATTCAGTTCCTCAAACCTTTCCAGAGTAACACAGTATTGTTTAACCCTCGTCCTTCCATCGCACTTTGAAACACATCTTTCCCTCGTGTGTCAAAATGACCCGAAGCCCTAAACTTATCAAAAACGTTTTTGTTGTTTTGTCTAGAAATCTTATTTTATTTTAATTTTGATCATATCTTTTCTATTTTTTAATGCAATTTTTTTGGGAGATTTTTTATTTTTTTATTTTATTTACCTTTAAATTACTAGATTTGATCAACAAATAAGAAATAAATAGTAATTTAAGCACATTCCTCTCATTCTTTCAACTTAAATTCAAAATAACTCACAATTTCATGCATAACCCTTTTAATTCAGCTCAAAATATCTTACATTGGGAGTCTTTGCCGACCTCTTGTGGAAAATAAATAATATAACATGAAATTTAATGACTCTTGCCACTAGATGGCATTATAGCTCTATATGGAGCAAATGAGCTGCTCCTCTGGGTCCTAAAGTCAGTTCACTTCAGTATGCATTCAGATACATGTAGACATTATAAAAACAGTTTTTGGTAAAGTTTTAGTATTTTTAGTTTACACACAGAAAAATCTAAAAATTCTCAATTCACTGAAGGATTCCTCGCATTCCATTCATTCCTAAGGGGGTCAAATTTCCGAACGAAGGATTTGTTACTTTTTTATATTTCAACCACAAAACTGCTAGAATACTTTACATATTTTTGTGTATGCAAGTGTGACAAAAGTCCGGGGGTCTTGGACCCCTCTATTGAGCACTCAATTTAAAAAAAAATATTAAAAAATTAATTTCTGGTCAAAATGACCCAAGGTAAGGATGAGGGTTTTAAAGTTGGCATGAAAGGGAAGTTGCGCCCTGAAACGCTTCTGGAACAAGAGCAAATGTGGGCGGGGCTTGATTGTGTCTGTGGGGAATTGATTGGATGGTTGTGGTTTGCTATTGGCTGATCTCATGTGAGTGACAGGTTATAGCCACGCCCACATCATCAGAGAAGAGAAGAGATGCTGCAAGAGGAACTTATTCTGAGTCGAGATTATTAACACAATAATGATGTGCACGGATAAATTATTTCTAATAAACACTGCAATATTCCATAAAAAAAAACTAGCATTGTGCATGTTGATTTCACTGTGACTGTGAAGGGCATGACAGTGCTGTGTCTTGTGTTAGCTCACGGAGAGGTGGAGAGCTCTGGGCGAGTCGGGCCGGAGGAGGTATCTGAAGAAGACGTCTCGTTGCCCTGACCCGTGTCTGGCTGTTCACCGGCCCGACATCTGCTTCGGCTCAGTGTCCGAGAACTTCGAGGCCATCGTCGAGTCCTACCTGGATCAGTTCAACGTCAAGCAGGAGTTTCCGGTGTCTTCTGAAACCGTGGACTCCGACAGGTAAGAATTCATGTTGATTGTTCAACATTTAACAATCTGGATTAAAGGGCCACTCTAGAAGATGAACAGCTACTAGAGTCAGTCAACATCTGATGTTGGTGAAGAGGTTTCCTAGGGTACATCTGTTGGGATGGTTTACTGTCTGACAGGGTTACAGAAACTAGGGGTTTCCATAGATTTAAGTCAAGTCAAGTCAAGTCAAGTTTATTTATATAGCGCTTTTCACAACACAGGTTGTATCAAAGCAGCTTCACAGTAATAAATTAGAACAATACATCAATGTTTGTTTCTAGTGGAACGTCTACGTTCGGTAATGCTGATCAATAGTATCGTTGATTGATTAATTCAATTAAATATCCCCAAATATCCCCAACTGAGCAAGCCAAAGGCAACAGTGGCAAGGAACCGAAAAACTCCATCAGGTGACCTAATGGAGAAAAAAAAACCTTGGGAGAACCCGGGCTCAGTCGGGGGCCAGTTCTCCTCTGGCGTTTATGAACTAGAGGTCGGATTTAACTGTAGGATTAAAAGTATTATATGAATGCCTGGCTGAAGAGATGCGTCTTTAATCTAGTTTTAAACTGGGAGAGTGAGTCTGAGCAACGAACAGTATCCGGAAGACTATTCCAGAGTTTTGGTGCTAAATGTGAAAATGCTCTCCCTCCTTTGGTGGATCTGGATATCCTAGGTATGACCAAAAGCCTTGAATTTAGTGATCTTAAAGAGCGCGATGGATTATAGGGCGATAGAAGATCGGTTAAATAGACTGGAGCTAAGCCGTTTAGGGCTTTATAAGTCAGTAGCAATACCTTGTAATTAATACGGGACTTTATAGGTAACCAATGTAGGGATGATAAAATCGGTGTTATATGATCATATTTTCTTGATCTAGTTAGAACTCTAGCGGCGGCATTTTGGACTAACTGTAGCTTGTTTATTAAGGATGCAGGACAACCGGCTAATAACGCATTACAGTAATCTAGTCTCGAGGTCATGAATGCATGAACTAACTTTTCTGCGTCAGAAACTGATAGCATATTACGTAGCTTAGCAATGTTTCTAAGGTGGAAAAAGGCTGTTCTTGTAACATATGAAATATGATTTTCAAAAGACAGGTTGCAGTCTAATATAACACCCAGGTCTTTTACTGTAGAGGATGAAGTAACAGGACATCCTACTATGTTAAAGTTGTATTGTGAGAGGTTTTGTGGGTGGTTTTTTGAACCGATAAGTAGTACCTCTGTCTTGTCTGGATTTAATAAAAGAAAATTATGCGTCATCCAATCTTTTATATCTTTAACACACTCTGTCAATTTGGATAATTTAGCGTTTTCATCTGGCCGTGATGAAATATAGATTTGAGTGTCATCAGCATAACAATGGAAACTAATTCCATGTTTCCTTATAATATTTCCAAGTGGCAGCATATATATTGAGAATAATAGAGGGCCTAACACAGATCCCTGCGGCACTCCATAGTTTACTGGAGTTATGATAGATTTTTCTCCATTTAAATAAACAAAATGGTAGCGGTCAGATAAATACGATCTAAACCAGCTTAATGCTTGTCCTTGAACACCAGTATAATTTTGTAGTCGATCTAAGAGTATTGTATGATCTATAGTATCGAACGCAGCACTAAGATCAAGTAAAACTAATATTGAGATACAGCCTTGGTCAGAAGCTAAAAGTAAATCATTTGTGATTTTAACGAGCGCAGTTTCAGTGCTATGATGCGGCCTGAATCCAGACTGAAACTTTTCATAGGTGTCATTTTCTTGTAAGAAAGAGCCCAGTTGAGCGGACACAACTTTTTCTAGTATTTTAGACATAAAAGGTAGATTTGAAATGGGTCTATAATTTACTAGATTATTCGGATCTAATTGTGGTTTCTTAATGAGAGGTTTTATAACTGCCAATTTAAATGTTCTTGGAACATGACCTAAAGATAAAGATGAGTTAATAATATTGAGGAGAGGCTCTTCCACTACAGGTAACACTTCTTTCAATAGTTTAGTTGGTATGGGATCTAATAAACATGTTGTTGTTTTAGAGGAAATGATAAATTTATTTAACTCTTTTTGTTCTATAGTTGAAAAGCACTGTAATTGTTCTTGCGGCGTGATAATTGAGGCTGAATTATAAGGCGCGATTGAGGATTGAACGTTTACAATTGTGGTTCTGATGTTTTCTATTTTCTCAGTGAAGAACTTCATGAAATCATTACTACTAAACTGTAATGGAATACTTTGTTCAGGAGACATCTGTTTATTTGTTAGTCTCGCCACGGTGTTAAATAAGAACTTAGGATTGTTATGGTTGTTTTCTATTAGTTTGCGAAGATGCTCAGCCCTGGCCGCTTTTAGGGCCTTTTTATAACGTGACGTACTGTCTTTCCATGCGATTCTAAAGACCTCTAAGTTAGTTTGTTTCCATTTACGCTCTAAATTACGGGTTTCTCTCTTTAGAACACGCGTAGTACTGTTGTACCATGGTGCTTTACTTTTCTCTCTGACCTTTTTTAATCTAATGGGCGCAACAATATCCAATGATCCAGAGAGAATGGTGCTCATAGTGCTAGTTAATTCCTCAAGTTCATCTGTTTGTTTGGGTTCACTGAGCAGCTGAGACAGATCCGATAAGCTGTTTGAAAAATTATCTATGGTGGATGGAAGGATTGTTCTGCCTAATCGATAACGCGGCGCAGCATGATATATTACAGGAGTACGTAATATGCAAGTTACCATGTAATGGTCAGTGACATCGTCACTTTGTGGAATGATATCTATATCGGTTGGATCGGTTCCATGTGATATAATTAAATCGAGTGTATGATTAAATCGATGAGTCGGTCCGGTAATGTTTTGCTTGACCCCAAAGGAGTTTAATAAATCAGTAAACGCAGCCCCTAACGCATCATTTTGATTATCTACATGGATATTAAAGTCTCCAACAATTAATGCTTTATCGAAGTTAACTAATAGGTCTGAGAGAAAATCTGCAAACTCTTTTAGGAAATCAGCGTAAGGCCCAGGTGGTCTATATACGGTAGCCAAGGCTAGAGATAATAGGGATGTTTTTCTATCATCTAAGAGCGTAACATTTCGTACAAGTACTTCAAATGAAATAAACTTATAACCCGTTTTCTGAGTAACATTGAGAAAATCTCTATAGATTGTTGCAACACCGCCGCCACGACCATTCAGACGGGGCTCGTGCTTATAGGAGTATCCTGATGGAGTAGACTCATTTAGACCGAAATAATCATTTGGTTTAAGCCAGGTTTCAGTAAGGCAAAGTACATCGAAGCTATTATCTGTGACTATTTCATTTACAATAACTGCCTTAGGTGTGAGTGATCTAATGTTTAAAAGACCTAGCTTTAAAAATTGTTTTTGATTACCAATAGCAACATTTTCTGGTTTAATAACAATTAGATTTTTTCTAGATCCTGCAGTAGATTTATGATTTGATCTCACTAAACGAGGAATAGACACAGTTTCTATGCAATGTTCTACACTATTTATATCAGTTAAATTGGTGCAGCAGAGACTATGATTTGGACTTTTGTTTACTAGTCAAAAGGTATTTAACATTTTGGAGATGTTATCTGACAGAAGATCCGATCCGAATCTGCTTGGGTGTAAGCCATCAGCACGGTAAAGCCTAGGACGCTCCCAAAACAGATTCCAATTATTTACAAAGAGAAGTTTCTGCTCATTGCACCATGACATTAACCATTCATTAAGCGCAAATAATCTACTAAACTTTTCATGACCTAGTCGGTACGTGGGAAGCGGTCCTGACACAATAATCGTTATATCAGGCGATGTGCTGCGTACCGTATCGATCAGATTCCTGAAGTCTTTCTTCAAAACTTCCGTCTGGCGCAGTCTGATGTCGGCCCCTCCCGCGTGCAGGACAACGGTTCCGACGCGCTCGTTCAGAATCTCGGGAACGTGAGCAGCGACTTCGGAAACACGAGCACCAGGAAAGCAGTGACTATGCACCTTACTTTTATTTAACGTAACGTGTACGTGTCGAACGATGGAATCGCCGATGATCACAGCATCGCGTTCTGTTTCGCGAAGAGGGGAGAAGCGGTTTTGTGTGGATATCTCGAAAACCGGGAGGGTCGGAGAGAGTTTTCTTGGTCTAGACCTGACTCGCGACTTCCGCTGCGGAAAAATCCAGGCTTCGTGATGGCATGTTGGAGCCGGAGTGAACGAGACCATGGCTGATCGCGACCTCGACGTTCGGGACCGATGTTGAGGAACGCACGGAGTAGACGAGGTCGGAGTCAGCGGGTTAGTAACATTAATCTCTGATTTGTGTGCCTCGGCGCGCGATGTTTCGAGAGCCAAACGCCGGTCTATCAGCTCGGCTTTTCTTACTAAAAGGTCGTGGATCTGTTTCTCAACAGCTTCCAGCTCAGACTGCACCGCGTGCAGCTCAAATGTGTCTTCACCTGCACCAAAAGGTAGACTACTTACATTTGATATATTCGCCATTTTAACAGATGGACAGTAAGTTAAGTTAGCAACGACGCTACCAGTGGTGCTATCAATATTAATACTAATTTATGGCTTAAGTCTTGGATATAATCCGTCTTTTCAGTGGTACGGGTGTAGAGTAGACGCACGATAGGTGAAAAATGTTTGTTTGTAACTTAAATGAGTGCGGAGAAGACGCGTTCAGCCGTGATCCACGGACGTAACCTATAAGAGTATCCAGCGTTGGATCACAAGGCTTGAGACGCGTCTGCTCAACAATCCGCGTTATAACTATGAGGTGAGGAAAAGTAGAAAATGTTCGTTGTAAGTGAGTTTAAAGAGAAATCAAGAATTATAAATCAATCGATGGAGCTCCAAAGACAACAACGCGCTCAGACGCGACGCATGCGCATTCGAAACAGGAAAAGTTCTGTTTAAATAAGTTACTAAAATAATTTTACAGAAAGCCTCGAATGTGAACCGCTTCTCTGACAGAATTCAGACAGCGTGCGAAGGCTGATGCTGAATAGAGCTCTCTTTCACGTCTTCTTGCGTTTGAACAGACATAGTCACACACGATAAGTACCCTAGTAAACAGTCTTAAGTTAACATAACAGTTGAGAAATAAAAAGCATGTGTATGAGTATATTGGATCGGTGCAGCTCTTAAAGTGACAGCAGCCTAATAAACCTGCTGCTTTTGTTTTAATGTTAAACAACAAACTACTCACTGCTCTTGACTGAATAACTTCTGTAACTTTAATAAGGATTCATCCATATTTCATTTATACAGTGAAGACTGTGCAGTGCTATTTTACATCTGATTATTCATGTTCATTACTGTTAGACTCCCCTGAAACACATGGAAAACAGTGTTTGTTCTGTTGTTTTTGTGTTATTGCTTGTAATTTGATTATTTGTTTTTATCAAGCGGCAACCTTCCCGTCTTTTTTAAACCAACACGGAAGTGACTTAACCTGCAGTTCATCCTCTGGCCACTAGAGGCCGGCTGCAGAAGAGACTCAATCCCATAAACCCCCATGTTAAAATGCCCAACTTTACAGCAGAAACAAACATGTTTACAGCCTGGAGAAAAAAGTGGTTTTGGTCTATAAAGCTAATTTTGCCCTTCATGACGACTGTGAGAGGGTGAATTTTTAATAACTCAAACGTTTAAATTATATTAAGCCTTAAAGTTCTGCATAATTAAGGGCGTGGCCACTTGAGTGACAGGTGGATTGCTCTGATGTCACTACTAGCCGTTTGTCTGCTGTCTATTAGCGCCGCGTCACCCCAGCTAATCCTGCCTTTTTTGTGTGTGTGTGTGTGTGTGTGTGTGTGTGTGTGTGTGTGTGTGTGTGTGTGTGTGTGTGTGTGTGTGTGTGCGTGTCAGACTCAGGCCCCTCCTGCAGCTGAAGTGGCAGCGGGCGCTCTGTGACCCCGGGGAGGCGGTGGGTCTGCTGGCGGCTCAGAGCATCGGGGAGCCCTCCACACAGATGACCCTCAACACCTTCCACTTCGCCGGCAGGGGCGAGATGAACGTCACGCTCGGCATTCCCAGGTCAGACCTCACTGACAGGGAAATCACACAACTCTGCATGAACACATTCAGGACCAATGTTTTTTTTTTGTTTGTTTTTTTTATTCAACATATACATTTAGTTCTCTTTTATTCCAGACTGGTGTTTGAATTGCTTGATTTTTATTCAGTACCGATATGCTACAGAGCGAAGTGTTAACGTGAGATCATCCTCCACAGATTAAGAGAAATACTCTTGATTGCCAGCCCCAACATCAAGACCCCCATGATGAGCATCCCCGTTCTGGCCAACAAGAAAGCCTTGAAGCGTGTGAAGACACTGCGGAAGAAGTTAACACGCGTGTGTTTATCAGAGGTGGGCACGGCCTGTTCAGTGTCACTCCTCTATATGCTGTGTTATTCAAGAAGGTTTTCCTCTCAAATCTACACTGTGTGCAGAATTATTAGGCACGTTGATTTTCTGATCATGTTTTTTTCCCAGGCATATTTACCAATTCCAAACCACATTAATCTTAATAACTACTATTAATTTTGTATTGAATCATTTATAAGTGATATATAATTGTTCATGAAGGCTGGAAATGAAAAACGCCTTATATTCAGGTGTGCATAATTATCAGGCAAGTTTTCTTTTACAGATAAAATAAGACAGTGAAATGCTCATTGGGTCAGCAGGGTCAGACAAATACAGGTGGAGAAGAAAAGACACATGTTAAGTGCTAAATAATTAAGAATTAAGTGTGAAAGCATCAGGAAAGCCTTTAGTCTCCAGTGCTCCAGTCTTCAGAAGTGCAAGGTGTCAGGGTCTCAGAGACTTAAGCTAGGTAAAGAGTCCTAAAAAATGGATTCTTAATGGTTAAGTTGGTAATATGTGCCTGAAAAAAAAAAATATGATTGGAAAATCATCGTGCCTGATAATTCTGCACACAGTGTAATGGTCATGTGTGTTTAAATATGGCACCTTAAATGAGTCATCGTCATCGTTCACTCACACTCATGTCATCTTCGAAGCACAAATGAGGATGTTTTTAATGAAACCCCAGAGCTTTCTGTCCCTCCGTTAAACGTCACGCAACTTTCAAGCTTTAAAAAGTTAATAAAGTCATTGTTAAAATAATCCATGCGAGTCGAGATGTCTTTGATTCTCGCACGGTAAGCGAGCACAAGTGAGTTTCCACCGGCCATATTTGTGTGTGAATAAAAGCCTTAATTACATCTGTTCATCATATAAAGCACTCGTTTCTCTTCAGAGGACTGATTAATCTGCTCAACTCTTATGGATTATGTTTATCATCTCTTCATGAACTTTTTGAATGCCTTCCTTTCTTGGACTTTCAGTGGAGGGACAGAAACCTCTCAGGGTTCATTCAAATAGCAGAAGTCTTACGGTTCGACATAAAAGTGCTTGAATTTGGCTTTTGGAAATGTAAGTCCTGGAAAACCCCTGAAAACAGCCATATTTCATATTTTTGAAAAGGGGCTTGAAAAGTGCTTGAATTATTAAGAGACAATATACGTGAAATTATATTTGCTATGAGTGTGATATTGCTCATAAATGTCCACGTATATCAGGGGTCGGGAACCTTTTTTGACCAAAGAGCCATTTTTTCATTTTTGGATAATGCATTTTTCCAAAAGAGCCACAGTAGGAAAAAAAATTGCCTATATATATATATATATTATTAAAGTTAATATTAAAGACGTGCTTTTTTCAATAAAAAATTCAACCGTAGTAATTATTATTAATATTATTTAATTATTAATATTATTAACAAATATTCAGCAAACAATAAATAAGTTGGAATATGGAATTAATTCTGCAGGGCTTTCACTGTGAGGTTGAGTACCAAGTGATGAGCATATACCATTTTGTGTGCGTGTGAGAGAGAATGAATGCACACAGTACTATCTGCTGTGTTTACGTGAATACTCGACTTAGCATTTTGATATATTTCTGTGTTTATTTGGCCGTTTAGGCGCGCAACCGAAGACAAAGGCTGCTTGTCCGTGTTGCGCTCGGAGCGCGCGCACAGTATCCTGTCAGTTCTCTTTCGCGACTTATCGCGCTTTTAATATTTCTTTTCAATATAAAGCACATCCTGTTCTTTTCTTTCTCATTCATTCATGTTTTGTTTTTAATAACTTTAAACAGAATCGTCAACTGAAATCTGCGCGGATTATCAAAAATACGACACATTTATAGGACATAAAGGGTCTCTGCGGCAAAAGTGGAAGTAGCCTACCAGCGGGTGAAATGTCTCTATGCGCAGCAAAGCACCCGTTTCAATAAAATATTATATTAAAGTTTATAAAGTCTACTTTTACATTTTTGCTGCTGTTCTAGAATGGTTTTCGCCAGCTTGAATCCCAGTGCAGGAGCTGTAGGTTACCACAGAAACGTAAGCGGTTAGTTGATTGCTGTGGTGACTCGTGACACTCGCGAACAGCACTGAACACACACTTTTGCCGGTACAACTTTAATATTATTATTATCATAAACTTTTCATTAACTTCAGTAGGCTGTACTACAACAAGGGAATTGTAATTGGTTGCTTTTTCTGCAGAGAGCCGATCTCTGTTGATGTGTTTTAATTGTTTTTCATCGATGGTTTGTTGGTAAAGGGTTAGAGACCTCGCGAGCCACATGATTTTTGCCAAAGAGCCAGATGTGGCTCGCGAGCCATAGGTTCCCGACCTCTGACGTATATGATAGTTTATATTCATCATGTATTCATGGGAGAAAAAATCTGTTTAACCTCAGTCATTGCATGTGCTGCTCTTTATTTGCACCCTTTTTTTATTAGTTCATTTATCCATTTTCATTTTTTTAGAATTTGAAAGATGATCTTTGATAAATGAGATCTCTGATTTAGTTGTACAGAAAAGTTTAATTGTACAGTATCTGGATGAACCCTGTTATATGATAAGTTGGAAGAGTTGCTGAAACCGTGTGACCTGGCATGATGTGCTCTCGATCTCCACAGGTGCTTCACAAGGTGGATGTGGTGGAAACCTTCCGCATGCTGAAGAAACGAGGCGACAAATCCCGAGTCTTCAAGCTGACGTTCCAGTTCCTGCCCCCGGAGCGCTACCAGCAGGACAAGCTGCTGACCCCGGGCGAGATCCTCCGCTTCATGGAGCACAGGTGTGCCTGACGCCCCAGTGTCCTGCTTCTGCTAACGTGATTTCCCAGGCGCCTCACAGGCTCATGTGTGTGTGTGTGTGTGTTACAGATTCTTCCGGCTGTTTCTGGAGGCCATTAAGAAGCTGAGCGTTAAACTGGCGGCGATCAGTATGGTGGACACGCGCAGAGCCACGGCCGGCGATGGGGAAGGAGAAGGAGGAGGAGACGCCGCTGGAGTCGCGGCCCGAGAGGTACACACTCACGACTAGTGATGTAACCATTCACTCGACTCACGATGCGTTACGATTCATAATACCATTTTCTCACTTTAACAACATGAGATTTAAGTAAGTGATGATGTTCATCCAGTGTGTGTGTGTGTCTGTGTGTGTGTGATTTCAGAATAAACCCCTTCAGGTGTGTGTGTGTGTGTGTGTGTGTGTGTGTGTGTGTGTGTGTGTGTGTGTGTGTGTTTGTTATCTCACAATAAACCAAAACTGTCTTCAAGAGTCTTCAAGCTGACATTCCAGTCAGCTGACGTCCCTGATCGGGTGATCAGGATCAGGTCTTCATCAGCCTGAAGGGGTTTATTCTGAGATAATACACACACACACACACCTTTGAAGGGGTTTATTCTGAGATAATACACACACACACACACACACTTGATGGGGTTTATTCTGAGATAATACACACACACACACACTTGAAGGGGTTTATTCTGAGATAATACACACACACACATACACACACACCTAAAGGGGTTTATTCTGAGATAATACACACACACACACACACACACACACACACACACACACACACACACACACACACACCTGAAGGGGTTTATTCTGAGATCACACACACAAACACACACCTGAAGGGGGGTTTATTCTGAGATCACTCACTCACACACACACACACACACACACACACACACACACACCTGAAGGGGTTTATTCTGAGATCACTCTCTCTCTCACACACACACACACACACACACCCCTGAAGGGGTTTATTCTGAGATCACTCTCTCTCACACACACACACACACACACACACACACACACACACACCTGAAGGGGTTTATTCTGAGATCACTCTCTCTCTCACACACACACACACACACACACACACACACACCCCTGAAGGGGTTTATTCTGAGATCACTCTCTCTCTCACACACACACACACACACACACACACACACACACACACACACCTGAAGGGGTTTATTCTGAGATCACTCACTCACACACACACACACACACACACACACACACACACACACACACACCTGAAGGGGTTTATTCTGAGATCACTCTCTCTCTCACACACACACACACACACACACACACACACACACCCCTGAAGGGGTTTATTCTGAGATCACTCTCTCTCTCTCACACACACACACACACACACACACACACACACACACACACACACACCTGAAGGGGTTTATTCTGAGATAGCAACCGGATGGATGCACATTATCTGCTTATTACACGGCTAATTGCCACACAAGTAAATCATTAAACACAAAATATTGATCCGAGTTGAAATATATTATCAGGTGTTTTAACGCAAAGCTTCCGCGGAGAGAGCAGTTTCAGCGGCGAGATCAAACTAGACGGACATTTGAGATACGGTATACAGTGTCACAACACTTATTAATTTATACACATTAATAATTATGGAGATAAGAGATATTGATTTCAGATTAAACTGTTTTAAAATCGTACCTGTTTGTATCTTATAATCTAACAGTCAGTGTACAAAACAATACATAAACAATACATACAGTTTGTATGAAACAAGAGCGAGTCCACGATACTGGATGGCATAATTAAATAACTCTACACAAAATACTTGATTCGACTGAGTTTTAATACTTTATTAGCTCACCAAATGCAAAACTTCCACAAGGAAAAAGTGTTCCTAGCGAGCGTATTATAGCGCTGCTTACTTAAGTACCCGGATGAGCCTGTGTTTCTGTTGTTATCTGGGAATATCACACCGCTGGATGGAGCGATCGACCAATCAGAATCCGGTATTCCACAGAGCCGTGTAATAATGGGATAATGACCGTCTTATGCCTGACTTCTCCACAGGATGAAGGCAATGAGGATGCAGAAAACCACATGATTGTGGATGACGTGGCGAATGAAGGTGATGCTGATGCTACGGATTCCAAGAGAAAAGAAAAGCAGGAAGAGGAGGTATTAAAGTTCCTCTTATTTCTGCTCTGCTTCTGTCCATGTTCGTCTGTCTTTAGTGTGTACTGTTGCTGTTTGAGCATGAACAAGCTCTGAGTTCTTCTCTATATCAGTGTCAGTGTTTCTGAACTCCTGAAACGCCTCCATTATAGTCTTGAGTTTCTCCCGGAACGAACACGTCACAATATTCCTCATTATAATAATTCATATGTAGAATAACGGGGCGGGGCCTGGTTGAGTTAGTCAGTAGTGTGTTAAACTGGCGGTTATGGGAAGGGGCGGGACATTTCCCAAACACACTCGAAGCGCTCGACCAATCACAACACACTGCTCCAGCCGGCCAATCAGAGCACAGTGTGCTTTTCAGAAGGAGGGGCTTCATAGAGACAGGAACTAAACAGAGCGTTACTGACAGACTGGGAAGAGAGGAGCCGCAACAATGGAGAATATGAGGAGAATAATCAACATTCAAGCAGGAAAACCTGTTGTAGTAGAGCCGGAAACACAAGACTTTGAAAAAGAGAGCCCAAACACAACATCAAGACTGTAAAATGGCACAATTTTGCAGCTTTGTTTCAGCAAATGCTGTTTTTTCATGTTATTTTTTTCTGTATTTATGTTTTAATGCTTTAATAACATTTTAATAATCTAAACCAATGTCTAAGGGATCAAAAAGTGAGATTCTTATTGCTTTGAGAAGCACTATAGTAAGACATTTCTGTTATGACGACTTCGAACTCTTATTTTGGCGGGTTGTGCTGAAGACCTCTGAGTGTGTGTGTGTGTGTGTGTGTGTGTGTGTGGATATATGATATGATGATAACACGAGTCGGCATGAAACACGAGTTGTGTTCATGTGTTCTTCTCTATCGTGTCGTATATCCGAGTGAATCTGGCCAAATGCTGTGACGTTACGCCTTATACTATAAAGCTACGGTCACATGACTTTGAGCACATGACATTTATACGGATATTGCAATGGTTGCGATATGTGTTATATTGCGTTTTTATAAACATAAATTCAACATATAACAAATAATAATGAATCCAGAAAGTAAAAACATACAGTCTATCCTCCACTTGATGCGAATTTACAGGTCAGAGTTCACCAAACTTGACCTTTTGAACTTCTTTTGCTTGAGCTTGGGTTTCCGGTCTCCGGTATTCGCATGCGTATGAATGCAAGTCAATGGAACCTAATGTATTTTTATGACTATTTTTATGCAGTTTCCAGATTGAACATATTGAACATGCTATCCAGACTTGTATAGCGCAATACACATCATTTCAAAGCAGCTTTACTGAAAGTGCACGAGTCCAGATTATAATTTAGAGTGATCTGTTATACAAAGTTATGTATTTCAGAAATGTACATATACAAAATCACAGTTAGCTAAAAAATATATATATTTAAACAAGCCCTAGGCCCCTGTATATGTGTGACACAGGAGTGTGTATAACCGGCTGTGTGTGATGTGACCCTCAGGTGGACTATGAGAGCGAGGAGGGTGAGCAGGGCAAGCAGGGCAGTGATCAGGAGCAGGAAGTGGCCGAGGACGAACAGGAAGTGACCTCACACACACAGGAAGAGGCGGGATCCCCTGACGAGGGCCCGGGTGCTGAGCGCTCTGAACAGCCTCAGTCAGAGGAGACCATGAGGATCAACGCTGTGCTTCAGTTGAGCTCCGCTGTGGAGGACTACAAATACGACACCGTGAACGGGCTGTGGTGTGAGGTGTGTGTGAAAGTGGCACATGGTAACCCATACCTCTGCATTCTCCACCCATCCAAGTTAGTGCACACACATTAGGAGCAGAGTAGTGAACACACACACTGCAAACGTGGATACACACACCCGGAGCAATCGAACCAGCAACCTTTGGGTCTCCAGTTCACCTTTCTAACCATTAGACCATGACCGCCCCTAAAGGCTCTCTGCCAGAGACGGCCCCTGCCACAGCCACTGTATATCAACATGAAATACTCATTCAAAATCACCTACGTGTGTTAATGCTGCATATTTATACCTGAGAATGCTTTGATGCGTTTCCACAGTGCACAATGCCTAAGGGAACGTCTGCCAATTACACCAGCTGCGGTAAACGTAGCCTATAATCTTTATTATTTAAAATTACTTAAACATTTAAAAATAGACGTCTTCAAATTTCAAAGCTTGTAGAAGGCTCCTAATGGCAATACTGACTCCGGCTACAGCTTTCCTGGCAGCCTTGAGTCAATTAACTTGTCTCAGAAACTTATTCATAAAACATAAATATCAGTTGAGCCTGTGTTTACTTTCTTCACTGACACAGACGACAATGAAAAGACTATCAGTCAAAGTTCAGCTTTAGGAGAGGAAGAAGGAGTGCAGGATAAGGAGACGGATAGAAAAAGAAAGATGGAGATGAGGAGAGAGCCGGTATTGACAAATAATCTAATACCCACCAACATGGTTTTAAAGCTATTTCTTAGCCATTTTTTGGCCTTCAAAAGTCTTAAATTGCACATATGCAGGTCCGAGAAATCAAAATTTTCATCTGAATTTACATTGTGAAAAACATGTTCCATATTGTGGTGTTCAGCAATTATTAACATAGTATCATCATGATCATATCAGTGTAGATGGACCAAAATAAAACCATTAAAATATCAAGTGAATAAGTATTGTAGTAGTTGGTGCCACAGTGACACTCTTGTCCTGAAAAGTATTGCTATACCACGATACTCAATATATCAAATCAATACCTGCCAAATCCCACTTTAACCACTGTTTCTATGTACTATTTCTATCTATCTAATATTTCTTTATCTATCTATCTATCTATCTATCTATCTATCTATCTATCTATCTATCTATCTATCTATCTATCTATCTATCTATCTATCTATCTATCTATCTATCTGTCTGTCTGTCTGTCTATCTATCTATCTATCTATCTATCTATCTAATATTTCTTTATCTATCTATCTATCTATCTATCTATCTATCTATCTGTCTGTCTGTCTGTCTGTCTGTCTGTCTGTCTGTCTGTCTGTCTGTCTGTCTGTCTGTCTGTCTGTCTATCTATCTATCTATCTATCTAATATTTCTTTATATATCTATCTATCTATCTATCTATCTATCTGTCTATCTGTCTATCTGTCTATCTATCTATCTATCTATCTATCTATCTATCTGTCTATCTGTCTATCTATCTATCTATCTATCTATCTATCTGTCTGTCTATCTGTCTGTCTGTCTATCTATCTATCTATCTGTCTGTCTGTCTGTCTGTCTGTCTGTCTGTCTGTCTGTCTATCTATCTATCTATCTATCTATCTATCTATCTATCTATCTGTCTGTCTGTCTGTCTGTCTGTCTGTCTGTCTGTCTGTCTGTCTGTCTGTCTGTCTATCTATCTATCTATCTATCTATCTATCTATCTATCTGGCTTTTAAAACTATTAAACTAAAACTTAAAACTATTACAAACTGAAAACCTTCAAACTTCAAGCTTTTAAAACTATTTCAAAATTTATGGCTAGGCTTTTTTTTAAGTCAACTTAAAGTTTGTCTACAAACATCATCTAGTGTCAGTCAGGCTCATGTTGGTCATAAATAGGACCCGAGCAGAGTTGTCAGTGTGTGTATACCGGTGTGCACTGAATTGAGATTGTCTTGTGTGTGTGTGTCTCAGCTGACCCTGGTGCTGCCGGTCAGTAAGGTGCACTTCGACCTGACGTCAGTGGTGTCCCAGCAGGCCCACAGCGCCGTCATCATGGAGACCAAGGGCATCTCGCGCTGCCTGCTGAGTGAGGTCACCACGAAGGAGGGCAGCAAAGAGCTGGTGCTGAACACTGAGGGCATCAACCTACACGAGATGTTCAATCATGCGGACGTGAGGCTCTCACTATCAGCACATCTGACTCTCTGTGTCTGTTCACTGTTATTGCACACACTACTCCTGTATACACTGCTGCTCAAAAGCCCTTCAAGATAATATTTCACAATATTATTATCATTTTTCTGTATTTTTAATCAAATAACTGCCGCCTTGGTGAGCAGAAGAGACTTCCTTTAAAAACATTAGAAATCTCACCGACCCCAATCTTATGAGCGGCAGTGCACTGCGGTGAGTATTTTCTAGTGCAGTAATGGCATGTAATGCGACGCGTTCTGTCGTTCTAGATCCTGGACTTGAACCGGTTATACTCCAACGAGGTTCATGCTATAGCCAACACATACGGCATCGAGGTGGCCCTGCGAGTCATCGAGAAGGAGATCAAAGATGTGTTCGCTGTCTATGGTAATAAAGCCTGTGTGTGTGAGTGAGTGAGTGAGTCAGTGAGTCAGTGAGTGAGTGAGTGAGTGAGTCAGTGAGTGAGTGAGTGAGTCAGTGAGTGAGTGAGTCAGTGAGTGAGTGAGTCAGTGAGTGAGTGAGTCAGTGAGTGAGTCAGTGAGTGAGTCAGTGAGTGAGTCAGTGAGTGAGTCAGTGAGTGAGTCAGTGAGTGAGTCAGTGAGTGAGTCAGTGAGTGAGTCAGTGAGTGAGTGAGTGAGTGAGTGAGTGAGTGAGTGAGTCAGTGAGTGAGTCAGTGAGTCAGTGAGTGAGTGAGTGAGTGAGTGAGTCAGTGAGTCGGTGAGCGAGTCAGTGAGTCGGTGAGCGAGTCGGTGAGCGAGTCGGTGAGTCGGTGAGTGAGCGAGTCGGTGAGCGAGCGAGTCGGTGAGCGAGTCAGTGAGCGAGCGAGTCAGTGTGTGAGTGAGCGAGCGAGTGAGCGAGTGAGTGAGTGAGCGAGCGAGTGAGTGAGTGAGTGAGTGAGTCAGTGAGTGAGTGAGTGAGTCAGTGAGTGAGTCAGTGAGTGAGTCAGTGAGTGAGTCAGTGAGTGAGTGAGTGAGTGAGCGAGTCGGTGAGTGAGCGAGTCGGTGAGTGAGCGAGTCGGTGAGCGAGCGAGTCGGTGAGCGAGTCAGTGAGCGAGCGAGTCAGTGTGTGAGTGAGCGAGTGAGGGAGTGAGTCAGTGAGGGAGTGAGCGAGCGAGTCAGTGAGCGTGTGAGCGAGTGAGTGGGCGAGTGAGTGAGAGAGTGATCCTCTCCATATTGTGGACACTGGGATATTGAATGTGTGTGTGTTTCTCCTCAGGGATCGAGGTGGACCCGCGGCACCTGTCTCTGGTGGCCGAGTACATGTGTTTCGAGGGAGTGTACCAGCCGCTGAACCGCTTCGCCATCCGCTCCAGCAGCTCTCCTCTACAGCAGATGACCTTCGAGTCCTCCTACAGGTTCCTCAAGCAGGCCACCATGCTGGGTATGTGTGTGTGTGTGTGTGTGTGTGTGTGTGTGTGTGTCCCAGTTGAACCCTCGGATATCTGGAATCTGAGGGTGCAAAAATCGAAACATTGAGGAAATCTCCTTTAAAGTTGTGCATTTATGTTCATGATAGGCCTATGTCACACTTCCTGCTTCCGGAACGCGAAGTAGGGATTCAGAACTTCCGGTCAACAGTATTTCTCAATAAGGATTTATATTATCAGCCATAATGTCTAAACCATCCGAGGTAGACTGACCAGGAGCTATGAGGTTGTGAAACGAAGGTTTTTGCTCCTGTAGAAGCTATAAGTTCGTATGAAATCAACCTTGTTTTAAGAAAAACATGTTTTATCCGCGATCTTATGAAAAAAAAACTACACTACCCACAATCCTAAGCGTAGCAGCAACGTCTGCTGATTGGTCCAACTCGCTGTTACCATAGAAACGTTTACCTAACTGGCGAACGGCCCGCCGCTGTTGCTGTAGTGCACCGGGCTGCTCTGCGTCAGGACGTACACAGCCATACCTCAGCTTTCACGCTTTTCCACTGGAGAGTTTTCATTTACCATCCGAACCACGTCGTCATATGTGGCTTCAGGCAGGTTGCGGAGAAGTTTGGTCCAGCGGTATCTATCGACTCCGCCATTGTAAAAAGCTAACCGGAAGAGCCGTATCTCTACTAAAGGACGTATTTCCGGTCTTCAATTTTTCCGTGACATAGGCCTATTGTGCTGCATTCACTCACACAAATACATGTTTTATATATTTACGGTGGGAAATTTACAGAATATCTTCATGGAACATGATCTTTACCTAATATCCTCATGATTTTTGGCATAAAAGAAAAATGGATAATTTTGACCCATACACTGTATTATTGGCTATTGCCACAGATACACCCATGCGACTCGTGACTGGTGACATGATCCAGGGTCACTTGTATACAGGGATAGGCCGTAAATAGGCTTATATTTCTCAAATAGTGTAATAAATGTCTTAATTTGAGTTTGAATAGGTCTTAAATAAATGCTTGAACTCTGGGTACAGTCTTCTCTCTCAGCTGTGATGCTTCAGCTGCTGTTTAGATGACTTTAAGTTGTTGGGGTTTTCCCCTTTAGGGTTTCACATAATGAATACATTCATTATTAAAATTGAATCAAATGTCAAAGACAATTTTATGGAAGTAAAATAATCTCAAATGTTTTTGAAACAAAAAGCCTGTTGAATTGCACTACTTGAAAAATAATAGGCATTGCATTAACCATGCTTGCATTTTAATGCATTGTATTTTTAGGGCTTGCATTTTTATGGGCTGAAATTCAACATGGTTGAATATTTAAGCTGTGAATATTTCAATTAAAAACATTTCAAACACATTTTCATTATTAAAAATTCCATAATCCATATTCACCTTTCATATTTCACTTCCAAAATATTCAAACTGTTTAAAAATACAACCTATAATATTCAACAGGCAATTTTCGGTCCATTTTATTTCACTTCCACAAATTCAGTGGTTCAAATTCGACAGTAAATTCAACGGAACTGCAGGAAAAGCAATAGATTATCGAGCATACTATCCATCTGCTGTTAGTCAATCCCACCAGCAGGAGGTGCAAAAGCGCGTGTTGTTGACGAAGACCAGCAACTGTTAGAGCAAGCCATTCATTCATAAAATGAAAATGATTAGTATATGCGGAAAAGATGATGAAGACACAAAAGCTGTGTTTATGTTTCATTCAATAACTTCATTGTTACATTTTGTAGCCTACATGTTATCAGCTTTCTCTACCTACATGAACTGGATTATAATCGGTTTCCCTCAATACCTCACACTCAAGGATTCCCCTTCTGTCGGGGCAAAACGCTATGGACTAATACAGTGATATGAAAGACCAAACTCGCACCTTTATGGGGATGTAGGCTGTAGGCTACTATGGACTAAGAATATGAACGTAACGCGCAAAGTTTCATGCAGAGCGTTTCGTGATATACTGGCATAAAATCAACACTTGATCATTAACACTTTCTTTTCTCTTCTCTCTCTCTCTCTCTCTCTCTCTCTCTCTCCACACACACACACACACACACACACATGTGTGTGTGTGTGTGTGTGTGTGTGTAGAGAGAGAGAGAGAGAGAGAGAGAGAGAGAGTAGTACGTTGCATTAGCTTAAACTGTGAAGAGTCATAGTACTTGCATATTGTTGTCCTCCTATTGTTAGTTTAACTGTAAATCGCTTTGGATAAAAGCGTCTGCTAAATAAATGACTAAATGTAGCCTAATAAATGTAAAATTGGCTTGACATTGGACATTCGCACATTAAGGGACCGTCTCAAAAGTTGCATACAACATTGGCATACACGTTTCTAACTTCAATAGCAAACTTTAATTTATTTGAATAAATATAAAAAATCCAAAGGGTGCGCATTATGGCTGGCACCACATGAACACTTTACAGTTGGTTTTATGACTGTAAGTCGTTCTATTCAAATGATATTGAAGTTTGAAACGTGTATACCAAAGACGTATACACTTTAGAGGCGGTCCCTAAATGTGCGAATGTCAAACGTCAAGCCAACTTTATGCCAGTCTATCACTGGGAAACGCTCAGCATAGGGATGAGCGAGTACAGCATTATCTGTATCTGTATCTGTATCTGTTAACCACATGAATTATCTGTATCTGTACTCGGACTGGGCGGGGCCTAACCCGGAATTTAATCCGGAAGTGGGTCGGGTTGTCTTGAAATGGGCGGGGCTTTAACCAGTATGTTATTTTAAGCATGCAATTGATATGGGTTGATCAGAAATTGTTATATTTATTGCTGATTAGAAAACTATTTACATGACAGCATCAGCATTGATCTTCAGATCAATGGTTTTGATCACGATAACAAACGAACTACAGAACAAGTTTTGCAACAATGAATACAACACATGCGGTTGCAATTATGAAGTAAAATGTAATGAACAAGAGTTTTCATGTCAACTAGGGCTGGGTGATATGGACCAAAAGTCATATTCCGATAGATTTAGCCTGAATTTCGATATACGATATATATATCCCGATATGTTTTATTTTTCATGTTTTATTTTTTTTTCAAAATTTGTTAACACACACAAGTACTGTCCCCCTTCACTTAACATAAATTGTAAGAATGACTAATAGTAAAGACTAGTTCTAATAAACATTAGGCCTATGCTAAAGGTATTAAATAGCAGTCCCAAACTAGTTTTTGTTAATACAATGTTGGTATGAGCCACCACAGTCATTTAAAAATATAAAAAAATAACACAAAGAAAAATAGTGGCATTTTGGGGTTAATATGGAAACGACAGTTACCATGATGAATACACAATACTAACAAGAACTGTTAATGAAACATGGAAACTGCTCCTGGTGAATAGAATGAAAATCATACCTGCATTACTTTTATTTCATGTAATTTACAACGTAACGGCGTTGCATGCTCGTAGTTTCTTTTGCACTTTATATAGCCTACAGTGAGGCGATACACAGCGCGCGCCGCCGCATTTGCGCGTGCAATTGAGTGTGCGCTACGACTACAGTATAACGGCTGACAGGACAAGAAAGTCAGTTTTTTCTGAGGTGAAAGACTTTATTTCATGTTATAACATTACATGCTCTAAACACGCACGCAAAGTGGAAAAGGAGGGGCGCGGGGAGCAGTGCAGAGAGCTCCGGGTCAGCTCTGCTTGGAGCAAGGATCACAGCGCAAATTTGAACTATATCAATATGCGATATGATCTAATTCCATATCGCGTTTAAATGTATATATTCTTTATATCGATATATCGCCCAGCCCTAATCTCAACTTAACTTTAAAAAAAAAAAAAAAAATCCGAGCACCGATATTGACTCGTATTACTTGTATAATACTCGTACTCGACAAAAGTGCTTTATCCGTCTCGGATACTCGTTTCAGCCGAGTATCCGGCTCAACTCTAGCTCAGCATTAAACTTTGTGCGTTATTCTGAGTCAATCTGCTTGCCTGCGAGTTTGGTCTTTTATATCACTGTAATTAGTCCATTAAGCTACGTTAAGCGTTTTATATGTCCAGCAGGGGAATCCTGACGTTTTGAGGGAAACCCTAATAGCTTGCATGCAGCACATCGCCACAATATAAAGTTAAGGCAACTAAACAACCAAGAGAAATATACGTCAACCTCAAAAATGTAACATTGGATCTGCGTATCCGCATCGGGGAATAACATTATAATCTTGTTCACGGTAGAGAAAGATGATTGTAGGCTACACAGGGAAAGTAACCGTGAAGACACTGAATTTAACATACAACCGCCGTCATAATAATCACAAATACACTTACATTGCTGTTAAATGAGTTTAATGAATGAATGGCTTGCTCTAACAGTTGCTGGTCTTCGTCAACAACACGCGCTTTTGCACCTCCTGCTGGTGAGATTGACTAACAGCAGATGGAGTTTATGCTCGATAATCTATTGCTTTTCCTGCAGTTCCGTTGAATTTACTGTCGAATTTGAACCACTGAATTTGTGGAAGCGAAATAAAATGGACCGAAAATTGCCTGTTGAATATTATAGGTTGTATTTTTAAACAGTTTGAATATTTTGGAAGTGAAATATGAAAGGTGAATATGGATTATTGAATTTTTAATAATGAAAATGTGTTTGAAATGTTTTTAATTGAAATATTCACAGCTTAAATATTCAACCATGTTGAATTTCAGCCCATAAAAATGCAAGCCCTAAAAATACAATGCATTAAAATGCAAGCATGGTTAATGCAATGCCTATTATTTTTCAAGTAGTGCAATTCAACAGGCTTTTTGTTTCAAAAACATTTGACATTATTTTACTTCCATACAATTTGTACATTGAAATATTGAAATTTGTAGTAGTGAAAATATACAATTCAAACCAATTTAGAGAAGTTGAAAAAAAAGTATGTTTGTATGTTTGCCTAGTATATATTAAACAAGTATGTGCAGTGTGTTTTAAAGTGCAGAAAGCTCTTTGTAAATGAAAGGTTTGTGTGCAAGAACCTGGAGTAGACAGTATATCATCAGGACCAGGAGGAGTTATGATGCATCACAGTGCTGGTTCTGGATGTAATGCTCCTGTAGTTCAGCACTGTAGTGAGTGTGTGTTGTGTTGTGTTGTCAGGCTCCTCTGATAAGCTGCGGTCGCCCTCAGCTTGCCTGGTCGCAGGAAAGGTTGTGAAAGGAGGAACCGGCATCTTCGATCTGAAGCAGCCGTTGAACCGGGACTGAAGGACTCAGCGCCTCTAGAGTTAATGAATGGACTGACTAACTGTGTCTCTTTTTTCTCTGTATCATCAATAAATGCTTTTTCTTTTTACTTTCTGCCATTTTATTCATATTTTTTTGTTTTGTTATTATCATCATTTATTTTGCTGTGCCAACACATAACTATATCACACGGGTGAAAGGACACACCGATATGTATTAAAGAAAATCAACTAAACAATTACAATTTCACCAATTACATTTGTGAAATACGTTTGTGAAAATGTGAAATGCAATTATAATTTGTATTTTATTATGTTATATTTATTAGGTTTGATTTTTGTTGTAGTAATTTTGTTATAATAGTTTTAATCTGTTGGCAATGGTTACTATTTATTATTTTTCCTAGTCATGTTTTTTTTATTTATTTTTTATTTTTTTTTATTTTATTAAAACCAGTTAAGGTCAGTTTTAAACATGATTATTAAGTATAATTATATATTAAGAATATGGAACCCACAACAATTAAAACATTTTTTTTAAAGCAAATTAAATGTCCACGTTTTTGAATTCATAAATAAGTGATATTTCAATTACATTTTGACCACAGAATTAGAAAATGTCTCGTTATATTTATTTTGTTTGATTTTTGTTAAGTTATACTTTTGTTATAATAGTTTTTATCTGTTGTCATTGGTTACTATTTACTATTTTTCATAGTGTATTTTTTTATTTTTATTAAAACCAGTTAAAGTCAGTTTAAACATAATTATTAATTATAATAAAAGTATATGGAACCCACAACAATTAAAAAAACAAAAACTTTCTGTAAACCGTTTTTTAATTCAAAAATAACAAGTAAGATTTCAATGACATTGTAAAACACAGAAATAGAAAATATTTCCCGTTTACATTTCATTAATCACTGCTTTATTCTTTGATATTCCTCTGTTCTGTATATTAATGCTAACAATTGGGTTGTACTGAATAAAATGAAATCCTACATAGCTTTTACGACACTGTTAAAACCTAAATGAGATACGAAAATAAAGCATAAAAGACATAAATACTTAGAAATACAGAAAACCGTTCCCACGTTCATGAATGAATCTGAATCGGTTCGCGATTCCGTGAATCACTCGGTTCAGTTCACTCATATATGGAGAGGTGAAATAGAGAGCACAGGGTGAAATAGACTATTTACTCCAAATCTTTTGAAACACAGGCCGCTAAAAATACAGGTACAGCTTTATACGTGTAAGTTATGCTCCAGTATAGAAACACACCTGTTGTTTTACAACAGAATATATCCAGCACATACACGGCATTATGTCACGTGGTGCCTGTGACATTTCTCAGCGCTTTGTCAACACCAGTGGGTAAGGGTTTCATATTACTTTGAAGGTACCCCCGGGAGCCGCCATTGGCTAACAAGCCTTCACCTGCTGTTAGCATCCCATTGACTCCCATTCATTTTGGCGTCACTTTGACAGCGAATAACTTTACATCTGAGGCGTTTAAAGACTTCATTTGTCCATGGTTTATTTCTAAAGAAACACGACAATGTATAAAAGGCTCCATTACCTTGTATCTTACGTTATGGCCCCGTAGAAGCAGTTTTTGTAAAAGTAGGCTAACGATTGCGTCATAACCACGCGACTCTCTGGAAATTACCGTAGAGACAGGAAGAGAAGCTCGCATGCAATTTGGGGGACGTGGAGGCATAAAGTCCGATAAAGTCAAAGGAGAAGGCCATAGAGAGTCATGACGTTGCTCCTGCTCCTAGCTCATGGACAGCTCCTACTCACACTTTCCATCTCTGCAAGATTCGGAAGGGAATGGTTCAGATTTCGTCTGGCACAGCTACTAGAAAACTTACAACTGTCAGGCAGGCTGCTCACGTCACATCCACGTTGTCAAGCTCAGTTTGAGTCTGCGCAGTACGCCTGGCAATCAGGAAATGAGGGCTTCTAATGTGCTTCACTTTCTCTCCGTTGAAACCTATGGGGTCGCTGTGTCCAGTTTATATACTGTCTATGGTCAACACAAGCCAATCAGGCCGTTTGTGATTATCGAGAAGACTTCTACTTACACGCCCATTATCAGCTGTACAGATTAATATATTTAAACGATTATACTTTTGCGTAAACATGTTCTGGCTGAGGATGTGGTGCGCGGAAGCCCGTCGGTTTCAACTTCCGCTCTCCAGTATCCCGTCATGCACCGGTGTTTGAGCGGCACGGCATCTCAACGTGTTCCGACCGTTCCGACTCAGGGCATGCAGCGCCTTGACTGAGCTAAAATCATCATCTGTGTGTGGATATTAACCCGGTGGATGAACTGATATAACTCCAGCTTTACCTGAGAAGCGGAAGCGCGTCTGTTCGAGCGAGATGTCTTTGGTTTGTGCGAGTAAGTGAGTTTGTTTCTGTTAGCATGAGTGATTAGCAGGGTTAGCCATTGTGCGCATATTAGCAGAAACTTTGTGTTCGAGAAACTGCGCGTTAATAACGATGCTTTCTTCCGCGGCTCTGCTGTGTTTCACTAAACTAGAAGCGCATATGTGTTTAACCTGAGGCCTGAAGTTCTGCTTGTGTGTCTGAAGCCCGAGCTAACTCTGTGTCGGCGAGCGAAACACCGATTAAAAAGGGAAAATAAACCTAAACCTCAAGGTTTGTGAAGTCTAGCCTAACTGTTGAGTCTAAACATGAGACAATAGCGTATGATACACATCTGATGAAGAGTGGTGGCACTATAATGAGGTGTTCTGTTCTGCAGAGGAAGGACACTTCAGGTTTGTTGCTTTGAATGAAACCTATTGATCCTAACGCTACACTAACTTTATTTTAAGGTGTTTTTTGATACACTTAGTAATTATAAGTTTAAGTGCTGAATACTATTAATTATCATGTACTTTCAGGAGTAGGGTTTAGTTCAGGCTTAGTTGCATATAATGACGCACAATGTATTGTTGTTATCATTGCCACAGTAAGTATCATCACCTAACAAGGACACTGTAAAATGGAGTTACATGATTATAAATGCATATCTTGTCCTCTTCCAGTCTCCAACGAGGTCCCGGAGCACCCGTGTGTCTCTCCCGTGTCCAACCAGGTGTTCGAGCGGCGTCTGATCGAGAAGTACATCGCTGAGAATGGAGCGGACCCCATCAACGGCCAGCCTCTGTCTGAGGAGCAGCTCATCGACATCAAGGGTACCGGAGCCCGCCTGGTCCACACACACTCGGCACACCTCACAGTGTTCACACACACGCTCGGAAACCTGACACTCAACGCCAGAAACACACACCAGATCTGCAAAACCTTACACTAATTCTCAGCCTTCGACTCAGTTTTCAATTTCATAAAATACCTTTTGCAAACCACAACACACACTTCCCTATGTAACACACAAGTCTTACAGGAAGTATCTTGATTTCCTCTTTCAAACACATATCAAAACACCACAGTAATTCATCAGAGCCTCACACACACACACACACTCCTCGCATGTGCAAACACTCATTGCTTTACTGAACACCTGCCAATCAGGGCTTTAGAATAGGCCTATAAACAGGTCAAAGGTCAAGTTATGGGTTCTTCGGACTGTGTAATACTGTATACTATTCACAATCATAAATGCTTACAGTAAATATATATATAAATACAGTAGTCAACATTTGAAGTGGATCAAAAGCTTTCATCAAAGTTATACATGAGTTTTGAACAATACCTGTTCTTGTGTTAGGACTTTGGTGAGCTTTTCCACTTCAATGTTGAGTACTGTAGTGTGGCTTCAGTCTGGCTCTCGTGTTTAGCGTGAACTTTGCAACATCTCTCTGTCAATTACTTTCAATCTCGTACAGAAATGAACATATGAGCTCATGAAAGAAGAGCTTTAGGATTTTAATAACTGTATGATGCATCCAAAAATATAAGATTATGGCAAAGGTGTTTGCAATGTAAGACAAATGTTTGCCTTTGAGATGTTTGTGATATTTTGAATGCAGTGCTTCGTTTAGCTCTTGCGAGACGCATTGTGTGTGTGCAATTCTTGGATTTGAGTGTAAAGTTTTGGAAAAAAAGAGGCAAAGTTTTCAAATGTGTGTGAGCAGTTGAAGTAAATCTAAGATGAATGCACAGGTCCAGTATACTGATCCACACACTCCTGTTCTCCTCTCTCTCAGTGTCGCACCCCATCCGCCCGAAGGCTCCCTCCGCCACCAGCATCCCTGCCATCCTCAAATCCCTGCAGGACGAGTGGGTGAGTTCCCGACCCCAGGACAGGCTCTTCTCCACACATGAGTTTGTCCAGGGACGAGCTTCTTCTGCTTATTTCAGCCTAAAGTCCTGACTAGGGTTGGGTACCGAGACCCGGCGCCGATAGGGAACCGGTCCGCAAGTGACCGGTGTGGAACCGGACCGAATCAAAACGCAGATTTCGCTGCCTCATAAACGCCTCAGCTCAGTCGGCTATCGGTGAAACATTGCCCTCTGCTTCTCCGAAACACTCAAGCATCATCACCGCATGTGATCGCTGGTTAACCCTTCGGCGCGTACGATCGTTCACACCGCTGTGATTAATGTTCAGATCGCGTGATCATCAGCTTCTTTCGCTTCACGGCGTTTAAGGTGATGATCTGAATAGCGCTCGCCGTGTGAGGACATGACTCAGGAGAGCTGTGGTGTTTGGCCAGAGAAGACAGAACACGTGAAGGAAGTGCTGAGATGTGGAGCTGGTTTGTGGAACGCCAGAACACAGACTGTGCTGTTATTAGCAGTGTTAGATTACTGTAGCTTAGGGTTATTGTGAATTCATGATGTAAATTTGTTGTGTTTTACTTATATTTATATATTTACTCTAAAAAATGTTAAATATTCAATTAAAAAATTTTTTTCAATAATAACCCGTTCTTTAATGTCATTCGCCATCGTTTTGAAGGGTTTTTTTTTTTTTAATGTATGGGTTCAGGCACCGGTACCGTTTTAAAAGTATTGATTTGGCACCAGTATTGAAAAAAACCCAAACGATCCCCAACCCGAATCCTGACCCGCGTGACTCATGCAGATCAGTAATACAATTAAAAAAAAGGTCGTCAGGAATTGGATACTTGTTATAAAATGTAAATTTAGATTCCTTTGTGTGCATTTTAATAGGACTTTAAAGCATTGGTGTTTGCTCTGCTGCGCACTCTCAGAAGAGAGACTTCATGTGATTTTGACCCTTTAAGCACGAGACTCAGAGGCTGTTTACTGACAGCACTAATATTCCTGCGGCGTCTCTATGATAACACTGATCAGACGAGACAGAGAAGATTCACTCGTTCTTCACTGAATAACTTGTGTAACTATATTTCTAATGTATATTTTATTAATAAAGTGCAGTGTTATTCTACATTTGATTAGTTTCTGAACCTGAATACCTGAAAACACTGTTTATTTCAATCATATCTTTGTTCAGTTGTCTATTTGTTGCAATTGCTGATTTATTATTTATTTATTTACAGAGTGTTAATTGTCTTTAATAATCTATATCAGAGCTAGTTGTTCTTCTGTGGTGTCTTCACAGGCAAACGCTCCTCTTGTAAGTGTTCTTCAGCCTGTTGAGTTTTGCTCATGATATTCAGATATAATTAAATGTTTTGCTATAAGACTTAAAATAAACATTAATGATATCTAAGTATTTTTTTTTTATCGTATTGGAATCGAAAATAGAAATTGATAAGAATTGAAATCGATAAGCAGAGTCGTAGTCGGAAACGTTAAAGTTCAGACGATACCCAGCCCTAGTGTGTTTAGCTGTAGCAGTGGCAGTAATGGTGGGCTCGCGGTGTACAGTTAGCAGGGTGAGCGCTAAGCTGAGAGTTAAGCTAGCTTATCTAGCTGACGTTACCCCAGTGCACTAGTGTACTAACGGCGTGAGAGGTTCGGCTGAACACTGGCTTTACATGCACAACTTCTGTTTCAGTCGGACTGAATTCATTCTGATTGGTGAATCTGAATGTAGTGTAAAACCATCGGTTCTTTATTTGTTTAAACAGCAGTCTGAATATTGATCCATTTTGGTCATAATTTGGAGATAATGAGCATATGAACCGTTGTGCCGCTGCTTATATTGATCACTCAGTAAAACTGCCCTGTCGTGTGTGTATGAGCGTCTGAAGCAGCACTGCTGGGCCGCTGTCCTGCTCCACTTCACACACGCAGAGACAGGAGGATTATAGGAGGACGAGACACTCGTTTATACCACACTTTATTCATCAGGAGAACAGCTCGTTCTGCACGTCATTGTGCTATTCCTACGTCATTACGCTCTTTCTACGTCACTGCATCAGATTTCAGTCCGATTGAGCCGTCAGTCCGATTCCTACGGGATTGTTTGTGTGCGTGTAAGCGTAGCCCGTGTGAGGGACAGTGGACAGTAGCTGGCTCACGCTGTTCTGGATACGCTTATTTCTATTTTACTTCTTGGGTTTAAAGTAGCCTACATGTCAATCATCTACATGGACGATTGCTCAGAGCTTTGAAACAGTGGATGTATTTGCTGTGGTTTCTGGGTCTTAAATGTCCTGTTTTTGTCACGCGCTCGATCACATCTCTGCAACTCGTGTCTGCTCACACCCGAAAAGGGGCAACTCTGACCGGCTATAGTAATGATCTGGGGGAATTATGAGCTGATATTTCACAGACACATTCTAGGGATACCGTAGGTTTATATTCACCTGTGTTTTTCACTCGCACGATCTCATCTGTGTGTGTGTGTGTGTGTGTTCCAGGACGCAGTGATGCTGCACAGCTTCACCCTGAGACAGCAGCTTCAGACGACTCGACAGGAGCTGTCCCACGCTCTCTACCAGCACGACGCCGCCTGCAGGGTCATCGCTCGCCTCACCAAAGAGGTCACCGCTGCCCGAGAGGGTAAGAGTGTGTGTGTGTGTGTGTGTGTGTGAGGTCCTCTCTGGGGTCGCGACGGACGGCACTCACCTGTTCATCTTCTGTTTGCAGCTTTGGCCACGCTGAAGCCTCAGGCTGGACTGGTGGCTCCTCAGGCGGCTCCTGCGTCCCAGCCCGCAGCCGTGGTCAGTACTGCACATCACACACACACACACCACTGCTGCTTCATCTGCTAGCCGTTAGAGCCCATCTGATGAGTGTGGTGTCGGGATGATAAAGCACAGCCGTGGGAGTCACTCACTCTTTCACTGTGTGATGTAGAGTCTGTCCACATCGCCTTATGTCGCTAGTCTTCAAAATGGCTGAAAAGCTAAATTCGAAATTCTCTCTTAAATATTAGCAAAATTCCAATTCTGAAAGCAATACTGAATGTTAGAGGGAAAAAGTACTGTATTGTCTCGTATGTCCACAAACAAGAGCAATAGGCAAATATAAACCAAATCAAGCGTCGCATCTTTTATTGAAATTAAATGACATTCACTTATGGAATTATGAACTGACTTATGACTTATTAAAGTGCATTCACTTTTGAAACAATTGTTCTTAAATAAAATGTATTTAAAAAACTATTTATCTTTGTTAAAGTTGCAAAGTAATTTTCTCTCTTCAACCCTCTACACACACCTTGGCAATAGAATCGCCATTGGCTACTCGCCAGATTATCTTTGTAAAATGGTACAGATTTTTAAATATCAAAATGTACACTCTTAAAATCAGTCAATCAAGCATGATATTATGATAATCAAGCATTATTTAATGATAGAACTTAATTAGAACTAAAACTTGATAATCCTGCATGAATGCGTATTTGACGTTTTACTTCAGTGTTGTCCTTAAGATATTATTCGTCATTTGGTGTTTCTGTAAAAAAAAAAAAAATAGATAACAGTAATTATTAAAAGATGATAATCGTACTACTGATTCTGCTACTAATAATGACAATATAGCCTACAACACATGCGCTGCTGGGTTCATGAACATTGATCATGTTGTCAGCTGTATAGTGGACAATAGATCGAACTGATAATCGATTGTGAACCGCAATAATCGCATCATGAGATTCTAGAGCTAGCGTTCATGGCACAGTCTAGTGTAGTGTTTGATTGTAATGTCTGTCCCCTGTCAGGGAGCCGGCGGGGAGGCCATGGAGGTCAGTGAACAGGTGGGAATGACCCCGGAGATCATACAGAAGGTGCGTGACACACAAGTGTTCATCAGGGGTATGATTGTGTGTGTGAGATCACATGTTCAGAAGTGATCAAGCTGATCTCCTCTCTTTGCAGCTCCAAGACAAGGCCACCGTGCTGACCACCGAGAGAAAGAAGGTGCGCTTTCAGTCGCTTTTACGTTTAATTTATGTGCTTTTACTCGTGTCCTTAACCTTCTGTGTGTGTGTGTGTTGTTCAGAGAGGAAAGACCGTGCCGGAGGAGCTGGTCAGAGCAGAGGATCTCAGCAAGTATCGTCAAGTGGCGTCCCATGCTGTGAGTCACCAAGACACGAGCGTTTCCCATTGTTCACTCCATAGCTCTGCTCCCAAACTTACGAGTTGTGTTCCCCAAACAAATCTGTGTATCTCATATCTGTGGTTCATAACTGAGAATTAGACACTGAGTTTGAACGCTTCTCACCGGATCTCCCAGCGCTGTGTAGTAACAGTGTCTCGTGATCCAGATGGGTCCGCGATAGGGGTGTGTGATGGATATCTTCATCAATAATACCGTGTCATTATCCAGAATGTCCCTCACTTCACTAAAGCACATCTAGAGTTTCACTCGTACACTACATGTAGTCTAGTAGGTTAGACTAGTGCACTTAAGCGTTTAGAGCACACACTTTCACTGAGTGATTTACTCTAGTAAAATCCTCAATATTCCAGATAAGGTGCAAAAATACCTCTTTATGGCTTTATATTTATATTTAACATAGTTAATCAATATCACATGAAGAGTGCTGTTTATTTCTCCAAATATCAGCATGATTACAATGTGATCTTGTTTATTGAACTGTTGTAAAAAACAAATGTTAATATTAAGTGACTTGCATTTCATTGCCTGTTTTTACTCCATTTCACCACTGAAAATTGTTCCAAACAAAGACACAGTGGTGTTTCTAAACCCAATGAATGATTCAATGACTCGCTCGTTAAAACAAATGCTTCGTTCCTGAATGAATCAGCCGTTTGAATGAATCAGTTGAAACTCAATGACTCACTCATTAACAGTGACTTAATTTAGTATCTTTTCTTTTTTTAAATCCATTTAAAATATCAATATTCAGCGTTTAAAACATCAGCACATTATTTCTGCATGTGTACGTGCGGGTTAAACACACTGATGTTCCTCTGATCTGCATTCAACAGTCTGTGTAAAAGCATCTACACTTCAGATGCAGCTTCTGTGTTTCCCTGCAGTGCAAACATGACTTTTGTTGATTCTGATTTGATTTAATAGGTAACAGCCCTATTGTGTCTTGAATTTATGGATTAAATGTGAGAATTTGACACAAAATATGATGCATACATTTAATTAGGTTAAAATGGCTTTATAAAGATGGAACTCAATGTAAGCTGATTTTAAAAGCTGATTTCTGTCACTGCTGTGAACTGACCACAGCATATGAAGAATATCAGGAACTTTAGGAGTCTGTGTCCACAAACCTGCCAAGGTACACACACACTTATTAAAATATCCTCTAAATATTATCTAAAAAATTGATTATCTGTGATTTGTTATTTGTGATTTATTATCACAAAAATATTGATATAATTTTTAGTCAATATTGCGCACCCCTAGTCCGCGAGTAAACTGGTGTGATCGCTGTACCAGTACGACCTTTCCAGTTGCTCTGAGAAGAAAAAGCCCTGGCTATGTGTTTATACTCTTTAGCTCAGCAACATGCAAACATCACGCTTTGTGTTCTGCTTCACAGGGTCTTCACAGTGCCAGTGTCCCAGGAATCCTCTCTCTGGATCTCTGCCCAACAGACACCAACAAAGTCCTCACCGGTACCGTTACAATACATTCACACCAGGCCTTAGAAAGTCAGATGTGTCAAATTTAAGGCCATCAAAAGTCTTAGATATCCTAAAAGGTATGAGTCTTAATCTGCATTTGGGGACTGAAGAACAGGAATTGCGATATGGCTTTAAAGTCCCACTGAAGTGCCTTGATACGTGCAGCTTTGTTTGATGCGTTGATGTCATTTCCACTGAAACAGGAAGCTAAGGCGGGACATGAATGGCTCCTCCCCCTTTTCAAATAACTGCTATATTCTTAAAGGGATAGTTCCCCCAAAGATGAGAATTAGCCCATGATTTACTCTGCCTGAACTCATCCTAGGTGTATGTGACATTCTTCTTTCAGACGAACACAATCTGAGTTATATTAAAACATGTCTTGGCTCTTCCAAGCTTTATAATGGGAGTCAATGGCTGTATGTTTTTTGAAGAATGTCATATACACCTAGGATGTGTTCAGGGTGAGTAAATCATGGGGTAACTCTCATCTTTGGGTGAACTATCCCTTTAAGTTTGATTTTAAAAACCCTGCACACGAATACGGTCAGATTAGATCATGTGTCTCCTGTGAGCGCTTGCACATGTAACACACAGTGTTTTTCTCCTCAGGTGGTGCGGATAAGAACGTGGTGGTGTTCGACCGGCGAGAGGAGCAGATTGTCGCCACCCTCAAAGGACACACTAAAAAGGTCTCGTCCGTCATCTACCACCCTGCTCAGGTAGGCCCTCGCTCCTCACACACACACTCGTCCATCAGGAGGTGTGTGTCAGATCTCTCACCGCTCTTCCCTGTTCTCCTCAGTCGGTGGTGTTCTCTGCGTCTCCGGACAGCACGATCCGCGTGTGGTCGGTCACTGGGGGAAACTGTGTGCAGGTCATCAGGGCCCACGAGGCGGGAGTCACCGGCCTCTCTCTGCACGCCACTGGAGACTATCTGCTCAGCTCCTCTGAGGACCAGGTATCTCTCGCACTCACTCACTCACACACTCACTCACTCACTCACTCACACACTCTCATTCTCACACTCACTCACACTCTCACTCTCTCACCCACACATACTCACACGCTCACTCTGTCACTCGCTCACTCGCTCTCACTCTCATGCTGTGTGCCAGTCCACTTTTAGACATGCACTTGTGAACTTCCCTAAGCACTTCCCCTCGGGGGAATCCCTGCCGCCATTATGAATTGCGTCCACTTCGTGAAGCGGACGAGGGAAGTGTATATGGACAGACCCTCGTTCCCTCGATTTTGACCGAGGGAGCGAGTCTACTTCATATGTACACTTCAGGCACCTATGTGTCCCACAATGCAGTACGATTGCAGGGCTCGACATTAAGGCTTGTCCGGGACAAGTGGATTTTTTTTTAGGACAAGTGGAAGAGAAAATTAGTTGTCCCACTGGACAAGTTAAATTTCAAACAAAATAAAATGCCATGTTACTTCACGTCATGTGCCGCTCATTACGTCTATAATTTTACAGATTTAATTTTACCGATTTGAGATTCAAACTGCCAGATTCAAACTGCTGAGAGTCGGACGCATTCAGCGCTGTCATATATCACAACTAAGCAGTGTTTTCAACCTCATAATGTTTATTTTAGGTTTCAGATATTTAAATACACAAGCACGAGTAAAACAATACATTTGGAGTTTGTAAAATACACACTGATGTCTGTGGAAGCAGCAATAACAATCTATTCAAACATAATTTGCCAACATGTGTTATTCATATCAGACAAACATAGTGGAAGGAACTATAAAGTTTACTCTATTCTTCTCGGTTCACCAGCCACTTTCTTGCATTTATTTCGGGAGAAACTGATGAATTCACGTGCTGTAAATCCGACTGACAACATTGCAGCGCCCATCATGTTATTATAGATCAAGATTATTTATAAAGGTTTTTAAACGACCAAACACACTCACTTACACGTATTTGTGAATCGGGATATTAGATAGGCTAGTTGATGACATGGTAAGCAAGTTTGTGAATATTTTGAATAAAGGAAAAGCGAAATAAAAGCGACACATCTGTCATACAGTATTATTGTGGCTGCGGTGTATCGCGTGACGCGTCGCCATGGAAACATTAAAGGGAACGTTCGCCTTGAAAAAACTCACTCTGGGGGGTGGGGGGTGTCAGTTAGAATATTTTAAACTTACGCGTGAAAGGGTTAAAGAAAAGATCAAAAATAAATATTTGTGTGTGCTGTAAAGTGGTTAGAAAAAATAAATCGGAATCGGCAGGTCAAACTCAATGAAAAACTGGAATCAGCCTAGAAAATTGTAATCGGTGCATCTCTATGTCTACAAAATTATTTTAGATATAGTATACAGTAAGTCTAGCTAGCTTGCAAATACTGAGGATACCTACAAGAGTCACCACTTCCTCTGGTGATACACTGCGCACCAGCGTAAAGTATTACTTTGTATTATGGAGTCTGGAGATCCTTATTTCTTGTTGAAAGGGGAACTCTGTTCTTGGGACACGTTCCTTTCTACTGTTTCAACTGAATTTTATTAATATTGATAGTGTTTGGATGCTTTCAACGGTTTGTTCGAATTCTGCATTAGCAAAACACACACACACACAAAAAAAAATTATAAAATTATAAATCTTTACCCGGACAAGTGACTTTTGTGCATGGACAAGTAAAACATAAATTTACTTGTCCGAAGGACAAGTGCCTCAAAGTTAATGTCAAGCCCTGCAATTGTGACGTCACCACAGATCTCGTCTAATCACCAGCACAACAAACAACTCTATGATATATTAATTATAATTCTTTTATTTATTTAAAACAACCCAAACACCTATAGACATCTGGATGCTGCATTAAACAAATTCTTAAAGGAAAAATAAATGTAAATAATAAATCAACTCCACAGCTGATTCCCAGTGATCAAGGGCTGAGGACGTTCCAGTTCAGCCCGCCGCAGTTTCCGCCAGTAGTGGGCACTCGTGCAACGCAAGCAATGATGTAGGCTACATCCGAGTGAACGAGACGGAGGGAAGTTAGCGAGTGAAGGGCATGACAGTTTTGGACTGGAACACAGCATCACTCTCACACTCACTCACTCAAGCAACACACACATTGTTATATATCACAGTATGATCTGTGTGAATCGAGAGCCCCTTTAACTTGTTTGCTGGTTCAGTTTCTCTTCTCTTGTGAAAAGAACAATCCTTGTTTGTATCAGTTTTCTGTGTGTGTCTGAGTCTAAAGCATCTCACGTGTGTGTGTTGTAGTATTGGGCCTTCTCTGATGTGCAGACTGGACGTGTGCTGACTAAAGTCACTGATGAGACCGCTGGGTGTGGTATGTGTTCCAGATATTAACCATATATTCTGTGTCCTGTTGGTAATAGAAACATTGATTAGGGATGCACGGATACAAACATTTTGGCCAATACAAATAATTCTTTATATTTGAATTTATATTATATATGGTGGGCGATATATCATGCATCTCTAAGCACATTATTTATAGGCTTTGGAACTAAAACCCCTTATTCAGAACTGGTTTAATGTAACGTGTAGTGTCACTGACAGCAGGGCCTGAATTGTCTGGAAATGGGAATATTCCCCCATAGGCTCATCAGTCTTTCCTTTCCTCGAATCTCAGTGTAAACTAGATTTTTACGGTTCCATGTCTTGCATTAGATCACTTGAATCTTCTTGTCAACATTGGCTTCTGGTTGAAATGAGTGAATGTAAATGTATAACACGCATATAAAACATATCTTGAGGATCTTCAAAAGGCTGAACAGTATTTGTTCCTCAGCCCTTAACTGTGAGTAAACTGAAGTGTTTCCCGCTCTTCTCCTCCAGCTCTGACCTGTGCTCAGTTTCATCCTGACGGCCTGATCTTCGGCACCGGCACAGCCGACTCTCAGATTAAGATCTGGGATCTGAAGGAGCGCACCAATGTGGCCAACTTCCCCGGACACTCGGGTCCTGTGACGGCCATCGCCTTCTCTGAGAACGGCTACTATCTGGCCACCGGTAGGTCACATGACCCGCACTGCACTTCAAACAATGCTGATCATTACTGTCAAGCTGCTTTGAAACAGTGTTAATGTTGTAATATCTCTTAATTATGAAACTAATTTCAACTTGGTGTCATTATTCAGCTAAATTTGAAAGAAAATCTGTTCAGTTCGAAAACTATAATAGTTATGTTTCAATAGTTATGCATATTTTTATGCACATCGGCATATTTTTATGCACATCGGCATATTTTTATGTTTTATGTGTTATAAAGCCTATTTTTGGGATATCTCATAAAAAACTGCTGGATGGCGACGTTTATAAATTCTAAAACTTAAAAAAAAAAAAAAGTTTTTTAAATATCCAATAAGAGGACGCGGATATAATGCAGATTGTTCTGAAGCAGCTTTACAGTAATGAACAGTGTTAAAGGAGAACTCCGGTCAATTTTAACATTGAGCTAATTTTTTTGTACATTTGGAGTGCTGTCAATACAGAGAACAACGACAAAAATCGGTGTTGCCTACACCGAGTTATTCTATTTTTAAAATTTGCACCCTGTTGACTTCAATGGGGCAAGTACTAAACCTGCTTTTAGGCTCTTAACATCCTTACTGTGTCATTACAAGTGCACAGAAAATGTGAGTGATTCCTTCAGAGTGAACACGAGTGGATCTGACTGCAGTAGATGTGAAAGATATGTATAAAAATGATGTTATTTAAGCCAGCGCAAATACCTGTTTACATCCTGTTTTTCGGTTGAAGTCCAAAGTAGTCGATTGCCGAGTTCACGCGCATTGGTTTAGTTACCTATGATCACGCGCGTGAACTCGGCAATCGACTACTTTGGACTTCGACCGAAAACAGGATGTAAACACAGGTATTTGCGCTGGCTTAAATAACATCGTTTTTATACATATCTTTCACATCTGCTGCAGTCAGATCCACTCGTGTTCACTCAGAAGGAATCACTCACATTTTCTGTGCACTTGTAATGACACATCAAGGATGTTAAGAGCCTAAAAGCAGGTTAAGTACTTGCCCCATTGAAGTCAACAGGGTGCAAATTTTAAAAAGAGGATAACACGGTGTAGGCAACACCGATTTTTGTCGTTGTTCTCTGTATTGACAGCACTCCAAATGTACAAAAAAATGAGCTCAATGTTAAAATTGACCGGAGTTCTCCTTTAATGTTGTAAAATCTGTCAATTATGAAACTAATTTCAACTTAGTGTCATTATTCAGCTCAGTTTAAAACAATGTTGTTTCTATTCAGTTTAATAACTGTCAATAGTTGTTTCCATCAGCCTATTTTTATGTGCGTTTTAGGATGGCGCATAAAAAAATGCAGGATGGCAATGTTCAAAATCTTCTAAAAAATATAAAAAATATCCGATAAGACGCGCATATGTTAGAAACACATTCACCATTAAGTCCCTCTATGAGCAGAGCAGACCTCTGGCTCAGCGTCGGCTGTGACTGCTGTGGATCTCTGGTGGATGAGTGTGTAACGGTCCCGGATGTTGTCTGTGGATCTCTGGATGAGTGTGTAACAGTCCCGGATGTTGTTTATGGATCTCTGGATGAGTGTGTAACAGTCCCGGATGTTGTTTATGGATCTCTGGATGAGTGTGTAACAGTCCCGGATGTTGTTTATGGATCTGTGGATGAGTGTGTAACAGTCCCGGATGTTGTTTATGGATCTCTGGATGAGTGTGTAACAGTCCCGGATGTTGTTTGTCCCGCAGGTGCTCAGGACAGCTCACTGAAGCTGTGGGATCTGAGGAAACTCAAGAACTTCAAGACAATCACTTTGGACAACAATTATGAGGTGTTGTATAAGCCCCAGACTCCTCTGCATGTGCTCTTCATGAGCTCCTCACTGTTTTCCCTGAGAGCCTGCCTGATGATCCCGTGTGTCTCCTGTAGGTGAAGTCTCTGGTGTTCGACCAGAGCGGGACATATCTGGCCGTCGGTGGATCCGACATCAGAGTTTACATCTGCAAACAGTGGTCTGAGGTGCTCAACTTCTCTGGTAGGTCCTGCCAAACTACTCTCTGTGTGTGTGTGTGTGTGTCTGTGTGTGTGTGTGTGTGTCCAAGAGTCACTCAGAAATGCCTTCCTCTGGTGCTCTTTAAATTTATTAGTGGGAATGTTATGAAACTTGGTAAAGGTTTTGGCACTTGCTCTGTGAGCACAGAATAAACTCATGCACATGACTGGAACAGGTTAAATGGTCCTGAGAGAAACACTTGAGCTCCTCGCGGTCAGAAATCAGCGCACTGTAAATGAGTGAGAGAGTTTCCTCTAGTGGAAGCGTTTGGTACTGCAGCCAAACACACTCTCACTGAACGCTATACCACTAAAAATAGTATTTTTGCACGTTTTTCATTACAATAAACTTAAAATTATTTTTAAGTTCACTTTTTAAAACTTGTTTCACTTCATCAATAATCTGCCAAGTGTCGTCTTTGAAAAGAGATCAGACTGAAGTCTGTGCTCTAAGGCATTCAAGATTTACCACAGTTTAAGATCAGGTCAATGCATTTATAATCACTTTATTCACTTTAGCAGAGTAAATATAATCAGGGTTTCTGCGGGGCATTAAAAAGCATTAAGTCATTAAATGGATTTTGTGAAAATGAAGGCCTTAAATGGCATTAAAAAGCATTACATAAATCCTACAGGCATTAAACATTTACAGTTTTGAAGAAAATGTTATATTATAAATTTATTTGAATATAGCCTATATAATTAATCCTTTTTATTTGCTGTCGCAAAATATGTACATTAGTGTGATAAACACGCGGAACCGGTTTGGTAATTACTTCTGGCCGGAGACATTTATTATAGGTTTATGTGAGGATTGTTTAAGTTCACTTAAAGGAACCGTATGTAAGATTGTGGCCAAAACTGGTACTGCAATCACTTTCAAACTACTGTAGAGCGGTGTATCATTTTATGATTGGACAGCAATCTAATATATCTGAGGTTAGTTGGGTCATGTATGGCTTTTAAAATGTAAAAAAAGGCATTACATTTCATTTGAAGATTCCTGCAGAAACCCTGATAATGTAGGACCACAAAATCTCCTAAAAATACAAATTAAATAAAAAATATCGACCGAAAATATAGTACATTAATTTCATTGAAATAAAATGATAAATGTTGGTCCTCTTGGATGGACACACACGAGCAGCACCAGAGGGTTGAGGTGTGTGAGTGTGTGTTGAGCTCTGAGCTAATGTGTGTGAGGAGTGTGTTGTGAGCTGATGTGTGTGAGCAGTGTGTGTTGTGTGCTCTGAGCTGATGTGTGTGTGTGTGTGTGTGTGTGTGTGTGTGTGTGTGTGTGTGTGTGTGTGTGTGTGTGTGTGTGTGTTGTAGATCACTCTGGCCTGGTGACGGGCGTGGCGTTCGGAGAGCACGCTCAGTTCCTGGCCTCCACCGGCATGGACCGAAGCCTGAAGTTCTACAGCCTGTGATGAAGCGAGTCCGTCAGTGTCTGCTGTGCATGTGTGTTGTAGATAAACATCATCATCATCATCATCATCGTGATGAGTCCTCTGAGCGTCCAGTACACACTTGAGGCGCTCCTCTGTCACTGCTCTCCTCCTGTCCTCCTCTAAGCTCTGACTGTAGGCTGGTAAACTCTGTTAGTGTCCCATGACTGTTCTCTTTTTTTAACCCTTTTGTGGACAATAACAACAACTGTGACATAGATTCCAATAAAGTTTAAATGGTTTTTATGTATTGTTCTGGTGTGATTTTCATGTCCACTGAAGGTCCGTTGCAGGAACGGCATCTAATCGAGGAGCAGATGAAGATCATCATGATGATTCGCAGTGTTTCATTTCTAATAATAGATGTATTTGTAGAGGAGGTTCACTTATGGCGCTTTTCCACTACACAGTACTGGCTCGACTCGGCTCTGTTTGGTTTTCCACTGTGTAAAAGTTGTAACTGTATCTGCTTCCAGGTACTTTTTTTCGTACCACCTCCGGCGAGGTTCTAAGCGGGCTGAGGCGATACTAAAATGTGACGTGAAAACACGACAGATTGCTGATTGGTCAGAGAGAATCGTCACTATTCACTGCGTCATCATTGCACACGCCAGACGGAGTATCCTGAATAAAAAAACAGCAAACAAAAATAAAAACATCCAAAAACAGCATACACTCGATTTCCTCCATTGTCCTGTGTGTGTGGGTAGCGCGTGTGTCTCGCGTAAAAGGTCACGGCAGTTTCCTGCGGCGTCGCTATGACGACCAGGTACTATTGTGGAGGTACTATCTGCAATGGAAAAGCGAGCCGAGTTGAGCTGGTACTGGTAATGGAAAAGCGCTACGAAAACGAAACGAAGCTAACGTTAAGTGTTGTTTCAGCGTTGAGCATTGTAGCCAATCACAGACATGTATATTACGCGCATGAACGCAGTGGCAAATCAGAGGCGTTTTAGTCACCATGCGGAGAATTCATAGCCTGATTCTACCAGACTCGTACATTTCATTTGTACAGAGAGTCTGGCCTCTCTCCATTGAGAAACGTTTACTTCCTTGTAGGCAGGTTCTCTGTTAAAGTTCAAAACTATTGGATCTGCCCAGAGTCGCTCAGGATCTGCCATAGCCAATCGCTAACGTGTGGTTGACTGTGACGTATGTCATCATGCGCCGAAACCGGCCGGCGGAAACAAGAAGTCCAAATGATCAGAGGATTATGTTTAGAATAAGATGTCTGTCAACGAGAGCTGCTGGTTTTGTTAATCGAATTTAAGAGTTCAAGGAACAATTATAAATTTTAAATGTATATTTGACACTAAGGACAGTGATGTATTCAGTCAACTGTCGAAGCTGGGTCTAATCATTAACAATACGGCGCTGCGGTCGTTTCGGATCTGCCGCAAATGCTGTACAGTGATCACCAGGCTACTGCGCGATACGGAAACAACTTTTCTGCCTCCTTCACTTGGTCCTCCATTAGTGCAACAAGAGGGGAGACGACAACAACTATCGGCTTTGCATCCCTATCGTTCGCCTTAGCTAACTCATTCACCTCTAGAACTGTTTGTCATTTTGACCGTTTTGAATTTTATATCTGCAATAACTTTGTTGAAAAAATAAATACAATCCTTCTGGTACCTGACTTTTCCTAAAAGTGTCTGTATTTTCATTTAAAATGTTTTTCATATAAATTACACATAAGGCAAAAAAACAAACAAATGAACATAGCCTATTATTTACCTATTTCGGTCATAAACGGTCATATTGGCCGCACTGAATTTCGGTATTATTATACCAATATAGCCTACGCAACAATAAAATGTGGTAAAAAAATACACTAAACATATTCAACACAAATCATTTAAATGTAATGATATTCAGAACAGAACAAGAATGTAAAAATAACTAAAGCCTTTAGTTATTTTTTCATTCTTGTTCTGTTCTGAATATCATTACATTTAAAGCCAAAATGAAATGCTTTATAAGCGAAAGTGAAAGTAAGAAATGTTTCAACATTTGCGATGTATTTAAACGCTAAACTATTCTTTATCATAGGATTTTGAACTTCACTCACGGTCCAATATCGACGGAAAAAATCATCACACGCATAAAATTGTAGCCAACTAGTACTGAGAAGCAGTTGAATTTATATGTTAGGTTGACTATTTTATTATTATATTTTATTATGGCTATAATGAACAGGCTGCAATGCTGGAATATGGTGTGTGTGTGTGTGTGTGTGTGTGTGTGTGTGTCGGCGGGCGCGATCAAACAGTGGAAACATGAAAACATAGGCTATAGGCTATTTGTTCAGGGCATCTACGAATATAATTTATTTATAAATTATAATTAAACTTGTTTAAATGTACAGTATGGTGTTGTTTTGTTTTTAAAAGACATCCTAGTACAATAAATGTATTAATCTCTCAATTTGGGATTTATCATTAAAGATAGCCCAGAGCTTTGAATAGCGATCAAAATGACTGCTTGCGGCAGTTTAGTAGTTATGGAATTCTGGCACTTAGTGCTAACGGAGTGAGCTGGAAATCAAACTTTTCCCGAACCCGGTGGGGAGGAGGGCCACAACATCATTGCCACCAATAAAACTTAGCAAACATTGTTCTTGCTCCGGCTTTAACTTCTGTATATTCGGCAGTTTTGCAACAAAGGACCGAATAGCTTTTCTCACATCTTTCTCCTCTGCCATTACTCCAACTGAAACTGACGCACTACATCAACGTCATCGTTCTCAGCCACTCCCTCTGTTCGCTGATTGGTCCTACAAAAAATTTGGTTCTGGAAACCTAAGAATATACAGCAGTCCCAGACTGTCCCAGACGTAGTACCAGAGCCTGTCTACGGAGAGCCTGGCCACTCCCTATTAAGCCCTATTGTACCGAATTTTGGTTGTAGTACCACCAGAGTTCCACTGGCGGCGATCGCCATGAGTGCAAAATGAATGGGAGTCAATGGGGCTAGACGGCTAAATTTGTCTCTTTCACCCGATTGCCGTTGATAAATCTCAAATCTGATTGTAGATTTTGCAAGTTCAACATGGGTTATAGGTCACAAGTTGAATGAACGAGTACTTATGTCCTTTCGATTTCTTACAGGTTGAGTTGTTGTTGCCCATAACACGCTAGCATTCTGCTAATGAACGCTGATTGGTCAGTGAAGGACTGATTACGACCAGAGATACCGCTTGATGGCATCGTGTCATCCGCAGCGGGACCAGAAACAAACAAAACAAAAACTCTTCTAGCACGTGTGTTTACCTGTGTCAGCTGTGAGGTCGATGACCTGCGTGAAGTTGGCCCCCCACCCAACGCAAAACGTCGTCAAACTATGCTCAGTCGTTTGTGCTCCGTTTGTGCTGGTTTGTGCTGTAAAAAGTTTCGTTTGTGCTGTTTCGGTTTTTTAGATATTCAAAAAATATTTTTAGGTCACTCTGAGGTCACTCAGCCCCCCCACATGCTATAAATTCACCCAAAATAGTCTCGTTCGTTTGTGCTGGTTTGTGCCGGTAAAAGTTTCGTTTGTGCTGCGTTGGGTTTTAAAATATTATACATTAAATTATTGTTGATGACGTCACCAGCCCCCCCACATGCTCCAAATTCACCCAAAATAGTCTCGTTCGTTTGTGCTTCGTTTGTGCTGGTTTGTGCTGTAAAAAGTTTCGTTTGTGCTGCTCCGGTTTTTTAGATATTAAAATAATATTAGGTGGTCACTCTGAGGTCACTCAGCCCCCCACATGCTCCAAATTCACCCAAAATAGTCTCGTTCGTTTGTGCTTCGTTTGTGCTGGTTTGTGCCGGTAAAAGTTTCGTTTGTGCTGCGTTGGGTTTTAAAATATTATACATTAAATTATTGTTGATGACGTCACCAGCCCCCCCAAATGCTTCAAATTTACCCAAAATAGGCTCGTTCGTTTGTGCTCCGTTTGTGCTGGTTTGTGCTGTAAAAAGTTTCGTTTGTGCTGTTTCGGTTTTTTAGATATTAAAAGAATATTTTTAGGTCACTCTGAGGTCACTCAGCCCCCCACATGCTCCAAATTTACCCAAAATAGTCTCGTTCGTTTGTGCTTCGTTTGTGCTGGTTTGTGCCGGTAAAAGTTTCGTTTGTGCTGCGTTGGGTTTTAAAATATTAGACATTAAATTATTGTTGATGACGTCACCAGCCCCCCCACATGCTCCAAATTTACCCAAAATAGGCTCGTTCGTTTGTGCTTCGTTTGTGCTGGTTTGTGCCGGTAAAAGTTTCGTTTGTGCTGCGTCGGGTTTTAAAATATTAGACATTAAATTATTGTTGATGACGTCACCAACCCAAAATAGTCTCGTTCGTTTGTGCTCCGTTTGTGCACAACTGAATGGGAGAGACACTGAATGAGAGAGAATTCTAGACGGTGCACCACTTTTTTTAACAGTAGACTAGTTAAAGTAACAAGGTAAGACCTAAAGAATCGGCAAACCAAATCATAATATTCACTTAGGTTATTATGTTGTCCTGTGCGTTTTCAACTTTTAACTAACACTGCGGATCACAGGATGTGGATGCAACACAAACTTCAAGGTAAGTGTTTTTACTTGCTGTATCTTGTGTTTTGTTAATAACATATGAAAATTGTCACAAATACATGCACCATAATCTGTTTGCTGCGTTTATACTCGTGTGTAAAGGTCTATAGGCTACAGGTTAACAGTTTGGATTCTTCTTTTTTTATGTCTCTTAAGCTCACTAAGGCTAATTTTTATTTTTTTATTTTTTTGATGAAACGTACACTGATATTGTGAAATATTATTACAATTTAAAGTAGGTATTTTAAAGCTAGCTATTTTCGGTTTTAATATAATTACAATGTCATTTATTCCTGTGATGTAAAAGCTGAATTTTCTGTATCATTAGACCTACTCCAGTTTTCAATTTCACATGATACTTTAGAAATCATAGTAAAATGTTGATTGTATGCTCAATAATTATTGGTGCTCAGTTAAGAAAGGCTCTTAATTTTGATCAATGTTGATCATCCTTTTTTTTTTATTATGTCCTTGCTAAATAAAAGTATTATTTTTCATATTACTTAACCAAAATCTTTGAATTGCTGTTTATATTGGTTTTCAGAAGAAGAAAAGAACAACAAGCAGCACAACTGTTTTCAACATTGATGTTTCTTGAGCATCAAATTCTTAACATCAGTAGCTATATTAGAATGTTTTCTGAAGGATCATGTGACACTGAACTAATGATGCTAAAATTCAGCTTTGATTACAAGAATAAATTACTTTACTATATATTCACATATACAACTGCAGTATTACATTGGAATAATATTTCACAATATTACTGTATTTTTGATAAAATAAATATAGCCTTAGTGAGCATAAGGGAAAATTAAACTTTGAGAAACATTAGAAAATAAACTTTTTAAATCTTTTGACTGGTAGGCTACTACTGTGTGTGTATCTATGTGTCTGTGTGTATATATCATTTAATTACTATTATTATTATTATTATTATTATTATTATTATGTATGTGGAAACTCATGACTCAATTAAATCAAAATGATTTAACTTTTGAAATTTAATAATGTACTATCGAACATCCATTAACAAAAAAAAAACTTAAAAAACTTAAACTTAAAAACACTTAATACTGACAAGTTACAATCTGTCTTTAAACCAAAGATACCACACAAAATAATAGACTTGAGTGCAAACTTACATAAAATAGCACACTACTTCTCCTAAGAGTAAGAAAACCAGGGTGTGTGGCATACAAAAAGTTCAACAAAAATAATTTAACTTGTGAAATTAAATATAAATAGTGCAATCAGTCTTTTGTGTATAATACAGCATGTGGGCATATTTTGTTTTTATCTGACACTCCTGTCACTCCACTTCTCAGGTCGTCATACATCTCCCAGACACATGGAGACCTCCTGCAATAGGCCACATAATGTCCAAGAGCATCCTGGGTTAAGCCTCCTCTAAAAGCAATGACTGCCCGTAAAGTAAATCTCTTTCCCTGGAGCATCAATCATTTTGGGTTGGTGACGTCATCAACAATAATTTAATGTCTAATATTTTAAAACCCGACGCAGCACAAACGAAACTTTTACCGGCACAAACCAGCACAAACGAAGCACAAACGAACGAGCCTATTTTGGGTAAATTTGGAGCATGTGGGGGGGCTGGTGACGTCATCAACAATAATTTAATGTCTAATATTTTAAAACCCAACGCAGCACAAACGAAACTTTTACCGGCACAAACCAGCACAAACCAGCACAAACGAAGCACAAACGAACGAGACTATTTTGGGTGAATTTGGAGCATGTGGGGGGCTGAGTGACCTCAGAGTGACCTAAAAATATTCTTTTAATATCTAAAAAACCGAAACAGCACAAACGAAACTTTTTACAGCACAAACCAGCACAAACGGAGCACAAACGAACGAGCCTATTTTGGGTAAATTTGAAGCATTTGGGGGGGCTGGTGACGTCATCAACAATAATTTAATGTATAATATTTTAAAACCCAACGCAGCACAAACGAAACTTTTACCGGCACAAACCAGCACAAACGAAGCACAAACGAACGAGACTATTTTGGGTGAATTTGGAGCATGTGGGGGGCTGAGTGACCTCAGAGTGACCACCTAATATTATTTTAATATCTAAAAAACCGGAGCAGCACAAACGAAACTTTTTACAGCACAAACCAGCACAAACGGAGCACAAACGAACGAGACTATTTTGGGTGAATTTGGAGCATGTGGGGGGGCTGGTGACGTCATCAACAATAATTTAATGTATAATATTTTAAAACCCAACGCAGCACAAACGAAACTTTTACCGGCACAAACCAGCACAAACGAAGCACAAACGAACGAGACTATTTTGGGTGAATTTGGAGCATGTGGGGGGGCTGGTGACGTCATCGTCTATAATTCAATTTCTTATATTTTAAAACCCAACGCAGCACAAACGAAAATTTCACCGGCACAAACCAGCACAAACGAACGAGACTATTTTGGGTGAATTTATAGCATGTGGGGGGGCTGAGTGACCTCAGAGTGACCTAAAAATATTTTTTTAATATCTAAAAAACCGAAACAGCACAAACGAAAATTTTTACAGCACAAACCAGCACAAACGGAGCACAAACGACTGAGCATAGTTTGACGACGTTTTGCGTTGGGTGGGGGGCCAACTTGCCGATGCCTCGAGACCTAAGAAAGTGCAGAGCGCGAAAGCATCAGTGTGACTGAAGGATTGCCGTGAAGCAGTATCTCTGGTCGTACATGTATATGACGTCATTGACACTTTAAAAGACGTTTTTAAGCAAATAAGTGACTCAAAAAAATCTAACACCCAGCAATGTGTAATTTATTTGCATCTCCTTTCGAATACCACATTCAAATTACTAGACAAAAAATTATATCCTGAGAAAAGTGGATTTTTATTGGTATAGCGCCATAGACCTCCATTCATTCTGCACTCGTCCTGTGAGCGCCCTCATATGGAATCAGAGAGGAACTGCAACCAGTTCAGAAGCCGGAAGTGTACTGAGAGTGAAACTTCTCGCCATATTAGACAGAGGCTGCGTCCGAAACCGCATACTCAATGAGTAGGTACTTAATTTCAATGAGTACTTACTTAACGAGCGCTAAAAGAGTAGGTACTTTATAGCCAGATCTCGTTGAGTATGAATGCGAACCGGACATCTGCCATGTTGACGTTATCATGTGACCTACGACGCATTATCACACGCGCAACAACTTAAAAGATTTGAACGACACGTTTAATTAATCTATCTGTAAATATTGATATTGATTAAACTTGCTCATTTTGAAGAAACTGCTGCCCATTTATTTTGTGAATACATTTAGGGTTGATCAAAGTTCTTATATTTAACCCTACTAATGTGACCCACCGTTTTATCCTTACAATATTGTTTATTTTTATTACGAAATCCCAAAATGGTCATCTCTTGAATGTTGTTAATTTCTTTATTTTATATCCAAACATTTTTATCCACAAGCAAAAGTGGCTAACTGCTTTATGTTTTCCTCTTTTTCTTGTTGAATTTAACTCTCGTTTCATCCCTCAGGCCTAGGCCTATAAATATTTTTTTTAAATGCATTTTTAAATGTATTATAATGAATTATTTAAGAAAAAATATATTAAAATATTCATCCTTGTACTAGGTTCTTTTTTCCTGTGTAAAAAAAAATCTCATATTATGTATGCAAACCCATGATATATATATATATATATATATATATATATATATATATATACTCACCTCATAACATCAGTAACTCAACAGCCCTACCTAGAACGGGTTTCCTCAGCGTTTGTAATGTCTGCACAAAAGGCAGCTGTGCAAAGATTTGCCTTTGGAGAAAACTGTTGATTTTATACTCAAAAAAATTTAAGTATCATTAATATTAAAAATTAATCTTACCCCAGAATGAATTGCATTGATATCCCACCCCAAAACATACAATAATAACAACGATAAATGCTGACCAATACTTAATTACTTTTTACTGAAAATATTCAATTCAATAAAACAAACAAAATATAATGCATGTCATATGACAGCTATGCAGGACTGAATACACTCTACATGTGTATATAGTGAACATACCTACATTTGCATTCAAACAATTAAATAAAGCATTTATTAAATAATTATTGTATTTACTGACAACAATGAGAAATATTAATAAATTAGTAAAAGAATGAATGAAAGTCACCATCACACAATAAACAAATGCATATACAAGTCAACACATGAAACAAAGCTTTATTCAAACTACAATCATGTATGTAGGCTGAAGGCGCTGAGGTTGTTGCATGTTGTGTTGTGCTTCACAATCTGAGGCAATAAGGGCAGGTGGAGTGATGCAGGGACTCGTAAGGGCAGGTGGAGTGATGCAGGGTCTCGTAAGGGCAGGTGGAGTGATGCAGGGTCTCGTAAGGGCAGGTGGAGTGATGGAGGGTCTCGTAAGGGCAGGTGGAGTGATGCAGGGTCTCGTAAGGGCAGGTGGAGTGATGGAGGGACTCATAAGGGCAGGTGGAGTGATGGAGGGTCTCGTAAGGGCAGGTGGAGTGATGGAGGGACTCATAAGGGCAGGTGGAGTGATGGAGGGTCTCGTAAGGGCAGGTGGAGTGATGGAGGGTCTCGTAAGGGCAGGTGGAGTGATGGAGGGACTCGTAAGGGCAGGTGGAGTGATGGAGGGACTCGTAAGGGCAGGTGGAGAGATGCAGGGTCTCGTAAGGGCAGGTGTAGAGATGGAGGGTCTCGTAAGGGCAGGTGGAGTGATGGAGGGACTCATAAGGGCAGGTGGAGTGATGGAGGGTCTCGTAAGGGCAGGTGGAGTGATGGAGGGTCTCGTAAGGGCAGGTGGAGAGATGCAGGGTCTCGTAAGGGCAGGTGGAGAGATGCAGGGTCTCGTAAGGGCAGGTGGAGTGATGGAGGGTCTCGTAAGGGCAGGATGAGAGATGGAGGGTCTCGTAAGGGCAGGTGGAGAGATGGAGGGTCTCGTAAGGGCAGGTGGAGTGATGCAGGGTCTCGTAAGGGCAGGTGGAGAGATGCAGGGTCTCGTAAGGGCAGGATAAGAGATGGAGGGTCTCGTAAGGGCTGGTGGAGTGATGGAGGGTCTCGTAAGGGCAGGTGGAGTGATGCAGGGTCTCGTAAGGGCAGGTGGAGAGATGCAGGGTCTCGTAAGGGCAGGTGGAGAGATGCAGGGTCTCGTAAGGGCAGGTGGAGTGATGCAGGGTCTCGTAAGGGCAGGTGGAGTGATGGAGGGTCTCGTTAGGGCAGGTGGAGTGATGGAGGGTCTCGTAAGGGCAGGTGGAGTGATGCAGGGTCTCGTAAGGGCAGGTGGAGAGATGCAGGGTCTCGTAAGGGCAGGTGGAGTGATGGAGGGTCTCGTAAGGGCAGGTGGAGTGATGGAGGGACTCGTAAGGGCAGGTGGAGTGATGGAGGGACTCGTAAGGGCAGGTGGAGTGATGCAGGGTCTCGTAAGGGCAGGTGTAGAGATGGAGGGTCTCGTAAGGGCAGGTGGAGTGATGGAGGGACTCATAAGGGCAGGTGGAGTGATGGAGGGTCTCGTAAGGGCAGGTGGAGTGATGGAGGGTCTCGTAAGGGCAGGTGGAGAGATGCAGGGTCTCGTAAGGGCAGGTGGAGAGATGCAGGGTCTCGTAAGGGCAGGTGGAGTGATGGAGGGTCTCGTAAGGGCAGGATGAGAGATGGAGGGTCTCGTAAGGGCAGGTGGAGTGATGCAGGGTCTCGTAAGGGCAGGTGGAGAGATGCAGGGTCTCGTAAGGGCAGGTGGAGAGATGCAGGGTCTCGTAAGGGCAGGTGGAGTGATGCAGGGTCTCGTAAGGGCAGGTGGAGTGATGGAGGGTCTCGTTAGGGCAGGTGGAGTGATGGAGGGTCTCATAAGGGCAGGTGGAGTGATGCAGGGTCTCGTAAGGGCAGGTGGAGAGATGCAGGGTCTCGTAAGGGCTGGTGGAGAGATGCAGGGTCTCGTAAGGGCAGGTGGAGAGATGCAGGGTCTCGTAAGGGCTGGTGGAGTGATGGAGGGTCTCGTAAGGGCAGGTGGAGTGATGCAGGGTCTCGTAAGGGCAGGTGGAGAGATGCAGGGACTCGTAAGGGCAGGTGGAGTGATGGAGGGTCTCGTAAGGGCAGGTGGAGTGATGGAGGGTCTCGTAAGGGCAGGTGGAGAGATGCAGGGTCTCGTAAGGGCAGGTGGAGTGATGCAGGGTCTCGTAAGGGCAGGTGGAGTGATGGAGGGTCTCGTAAGGGCAGGTGGAGTGATGGAGGGACTCGTAAGGGCAGGTGGAGTGATGGAGGGACTCGTAAGGGCAGGTGGAGAGATGCAGGGTCTCGTAAGGGCAGGTGGAGAGATGCAGGGTCTCGTAAGGGCAGGTGGAGTGATGGAGGGACTCGTAAGGGCTGGTGGAGTGATGGAGGGTCTCGTAAGGGCAGGTGGAGAGATGCAGGGTCTCGTAAGGGCAGGTGGAGTGATGCAGGGTCTCGTAAGGGCAGGTGGAGTGATGGAGGGACTCGTAAGGGCTGGTGGAGTGATGGAGGGTCTCGTAAGGGCAGGTGGAGAGATGCAGGGTCTCGTAAGGGCAGGTGGAGAGATGCAGGGTCTCGTAAGGGCAGGTGGAGTGATGCAGGGTCTCGTAAGGGCAGGTGGAGTGATGGAGGGTCTCGTAAGGGCAGGTGGAGTGATGGAGGGTCCCGTAAGGACAGGTGGAGTGATGCAGGGTCTCGTAAGGGCAGGTGGAGTGATGGAGGGTCTCGTAAGGGCAGGTGGAGTGATGCAGGGTCTCGTAAGGGCTGGTGGAGTGATGGAGGGTCTCGTAAGGGCAGGTGGAGTGATGGAGGGTCTCGTAAGGGCAGGTGGAGTGATGGAGGGTCTCGTAAGGGCAGGTGGAGTGATGCAGGGTCTCGTAAGGGCAGGTGGAGAGATGCAGGGTCTCGTAAGGGCTGGTGGAGTGATGGAGGGTCTCGTAAGGGCAGGTGGAGTGATGGAGGGTGTCGTAAGGGCAGGTGGAGTGATGGAGGGTCTCGTAAGGGCAGGTGGAGTGATGCAGGGTCTCGTAAGGGCAGGTGGAGAGATGCAGGGTCTCGTAAGGGCAGGTGGAGTGATGCAGGGTCTCGTAAGGGCAGGTGGAGTGATGGAGGGTCTCGTAAGGGCAGGTGGAGTGATGCAGGGTCTCGTAAGGGCAGGTGGAGTGATGGAGGGTCCCGTAAGGACAGGTGGAGTGATGCAGGGTCTCGTAAGGGCAGGTGGAGTGATGGAGGGTCTCGTAAGGGCAGGTGGAGTGATGCAGGGTCTCGTAAGGGCAGGTGGAGTGATGCAGGGTCTCGTAAGGGCAGGTGGAGTGATGGAGGGTCTCGTAAGGGCAGGTGGAGTGATGGAGGGTCTCGTAAGGGCAGGTGGAGTGATGCAGGGTCTCGTAAGGGCAGGATGAGAGATGGAGGGTCTCGTAAGGGCAGGTGGAGTGATGCAGGGTCTCGTAAGGGCAGGTGGAGTGATGGAGGGTCTCGTAAGGGCAGGTGGAGAGATGCAGGGTCTCGTAAGGGCTGGTGGAGTGATGGAGGGTCTCGTAAGGGCAGGTGGAGTGATGCAGGGTCTCGTAAGGGCTGGTGGAGTGATGGAGGGTCTCGTAAGGGCAGGTGGAGTGATGCAGGGTCTCGTAAGGGCAGGTGGAGAGATGCAGGGTCTCGTAAGGGCAGGTGGAGTGATGCAGGGTCTCGTAAGGGCAGGTGGAGTGATGGAGGGTCTCGTAAGGGCAGGTGGAGTGATGCAGGGTCTCGTAAGGGCAGGTGGAGAGATGCAGGGTCTCGTAAGGGCAGGTGGAGAGATGCAGGGTCTCGTAAGGGCAGGTGGAGTGATGCAGGGTCTCGTAAGGGCAGGTGGAGTGATGCAGGGTCTCGTAAGGGCAGGTGGAGTGATGGAGGGTCTCGTAAGGGCAGGTGGAGTGATGGAGGGTCTCGTAAGGGCAGGTGGAGTGATGGAGGGTCTCGTAAGGGCAGGTGGAGTGATGCAGGGTCTCGTAAGGGCAGGTGGAGAGATGCAGGGTCTCGTAAGGGCAGGTGGAGTGATGCAGGGTCTCGTAAGGGCAGGTGGAGTGATGCAGGGTCTCGTAAGGGCAGGTGGAGTGATGGAGGGTCTCGTAAGGGCAGGTGGAGTGATGCAGGGTCTCGTAAGGGCAGGTGGAGAGATGCAGGGTCTCGTAAGGGCTGGTGGAGTGATGGAGGGTCTCGTAAGGGCAGGTGGAGTGATGCAGGGTCTCGTAAGGGCAGGTGGAGAGATGCAGGGTCTCGTAAGGGCAGGTGGAGTGATGCAGGGTCTCGTAAGGGCAGGTGGAGTGATGGAGGGTCTCGTAAGGGCAGGATGAGAGATGGAGGGTCTCGTAAGGGCAGGTGGAGTGATGCAGGGTCTCGTAAGGGCAGGTGGAGAGATGCAGGGTCTCGTAAGGGCAGGTGGAGAGATGCAGGGTCTCGTAAGGGCTGGTGGAGTGATGGAGGGTCTCGTAAGGGCAGGTGGAGTGATGCAGGGTCTCGTAAGGGCAGGTGGAGAGATGCAGGGTCTCGTAAGGGCAGGTGGAGAGATGCAGGGTCTCGTAAGGGCAGGTGGAGTGATGCAGGGTCTCGTAAGGGCAGGTGGAGTGATGCAGGGTCTCGTAAGGGCAGGTGGAGTGATGGAGGGTCTCGTAAGGGCAGGTGGAGTGATGCAGGGTCTCGTAAGGGCAGGTGGAGTGATGGAGGGTCTCGTAAGGGCTGGTGGAGTGATGGAGGGTCTCGTAAGGGCAGGTGGAGTGATGGAGGGTCTCGTAAGGGCTGGTGGAGTGATGGAGGGTCTCGTAAGGGCAGGTGGAGAGATGCAGGGTCTCGTAAGGGCAGGTGGAGTGATGCAGGGTCTCGTAAGGGCAGGTGGAGTGATGGAGGGTCTCGTAAGGGCAGGTGGAGTGATGGAGGGTCTCGTAAGGGCAGGTGGAGTGATGGAGGGTCTCATAAGGGCAGGTGGAGTGATGGAGGGTCTCGTAAGGGCAGGTGGAGTGATGGAGGGTCTCGTAAGGGCAGGGCAGGTGGAGTGATGGAGGGTCTCGTAAGGGCTGGTGGAGTGATGGTGGGTCTCATAAGGGCAGGTGGAGTGATGGTGGGTCTCATAAGGGCAGGTGGAGTGATGGAGGGTCTCGTAAGGGCAGGTGGAGTGATGGAGGGTCTCGTAAGGGCAGGTGGAGTGATGGAGGGTCTCGTAAGGGCAGGTGGAGTGATGGAGGGTCTCGTAAGGGCAGGTGGAGTGATGGTGGGTCTCATAAGGGCAGGTTGAGTGATGGTGGGTCTCATAAGGGCAGGTTGAGTGATGGAGGGTCTCGTAAGGGCAGGTGGAGTGATGGAGGGTCTCGTAAGGGCAGGTGGAGTGATGGTGGGTCTCATAAGGGCAGGTGGAGTGATGGAGGGTCTCGTAAGGGCAGGTGGAGTGATGGTGGGTCTCATAAGGGCAGGTGGAGTGATGGAGGGTCTCGTAAGGGCAGGTGGAGTGATGGAGGGTCTCGTAAGGGCAGGTGGAGTGATGGAGGGTCTCATAAGGGCAGGTGGAGTGATGGTGGGTCTCATAAGGGCAGGTGGAGTGATGGTGGGTCTCATAAGGGCAGGTTGAGTGATGGAGGGTCTCGTAAGGGCAGGGCAGGTGGAGTGATGGAGGGTCTCGTAAGGGCAGGTGGAGTGATGGAGGGTCTCGTAAGGGCAGGTGGAGTGATGCAGGGTCTCGTAAGGGCAGGTGGAGTGATGGAGGGTCTCGTAAGGGCAGGTGGAGTGATGCAGGGTCTCGTAAGGGCAGGTGGAGTGATGCAGGGTCTCGTAAGGGCAGGTGGAGTGATGGAGGGTCTCGTAAGGGCAGGTGGAGTGATGGAGGGTCTCGTAAGGGCAGGTGGAGTGATGGAGGGTCTCGTAAGGGCAGGTGGAGTGATGGAGGGTCTCGTAAGGGCAGGTGGAGTGATGGAGGGTCTCGTAAGGGCTGGTGGAGTGATGGAGGGTCTCGTAAGGGCAGGTGGAGTGATGGAGGGTCTCGTAAGGGCAGGTGGAGTGATGCAGGGTCTCGTAAGGGCTGGTGGAGTGATGGAGGGTCTCGTAAGGGCAGGTGGAGAGATGCAGGGTCTCGTAAGGGCAGGTGGAGTGATGGAGGGTCTCGTAAGGGCAGGATGAGAGATGGAGGGTCTCGTAAGGGCAGGATGAGAGATGGAGGGTCTCGTAAGGGCAGGTGGAGTGATGGAGGGTCTCGTAAGGGCAGGTGGAGTGATGGAGGGTCTCGTAAGGGCAGGATGAGAGATGGAGGGTCTCGTAAGGGCAGGATGAGAGATGGAGGGTCTCGTAAGGGCAGGATGAGAGATGGAGGGTCTCGTAAGGGCAGGATGAGAGATGCAGGGTCTCGTAAGGGCAGGTGGAGAGATGCAGGGTCTCGTAAGGGCAGGTGGAGAGATGGAGGGTCTCGTAAGGGCAGGTGGAGTGATGGAGGGTCTCGTAAGGACAGGTGGAGTGATGGAGGGTCTCGTAAGGGCAGGTGGAGTGATGGAGGGTCTCGTAAGGGCAGGTGGAGTGATGGAGGGTCTCGTAAGGGCAGGTGTAGAGATGGAGGGTCTCGTAAGGGCAGGTGGAGTGAAGGAGGGACTCGTAAGGGCAGGTGGAGTGATGGAGGGTCTCGTAAGGGCAGGTGTAGAGATGGAGGGTCTCGTAAGGGCAGGTGGAGTGATGGAGGGTCTCGTAAGGGCAGGTGGAGTGATGGAGGGTCTCGTAAGGGCAGGTGTAGAGATGGAGGGTCTCGTAAGGGCAGGTGGAGTGATGGAGGGTCTCGTAAGGGCAGGTGGAGTGATGGAGGGTCTCGTAAGGGCAGGTGGAGTGATGGAGGGTCTCGTAAGGGCAGGTGGAGTGATGGAGGGTCTCGTAAGGGCAGGTGGAGTGATGGAGGGTCTCGTAAGGGCAGGTGGAGTGATGGAGGGTCTCGTAAGGGCAGGTGTAGAGATGGAGGGTCTCGTAAGGGCAGGTGTAGAGATGGAGGGTCTCGTAAGGGCAGGTGTAGAGATGGAGGGTCTCGTAAGGGCAGGTGTAGAGATGGAGGGTCTCGTAAGGGCAGGTGTAGAGATGGAGGGTCTCGTAAGGGCAGGTGGAGTGATGGAGGGTCTCGTAAGGGCAGGTGGAGTGATGGAGGGTCTCATCCATGGCACCATCTCCAGGATTCAGCTCTGGGCTCCTCATCCTCAGTGCTCACACCAGCCTGCTGACATTTCAGATCCTACAAAATGCACAAACATAACACAAAAGCAGTCATTTTAACAGCACAATGTCATATGATTTCTGTATTATTTAGAAGACAAAACCACTTTTTTTCACAAACGCCGCCATCATCTTCCCTTGCAGGTCCTGCTCCACCACAAAAGCTGTGCAGCAAATGCACAGAAATCAAGAATCAGAAAAGTGCTGTAATAGCTCTGTTTGAAATTAGAATAATTAGTTATTGTTATTAATTTCTGTGGTATACTCACTCAAAGCCTTTGATGGCAGCATTCAGCTTCATGAGCCACTCTCCACCGGATAAACACACTTCTGTTCATCTGACCCTGTAACATCCAGACAGGATTCACATTACCTCTGTTAGTCAGGTCCGAATCTTCAAGATTGTGTAACCCTGTAGGCATTTTTGAGGAAAAGTTGTTATACCACATTTTTAGAAAGTTCAATATCTCCTGAATAAGGATCCACCGTATAACATTGAAATAAGGGTCCCATTTTCTTGTAATTGTTATCAAAACAATAGGTGCATTATTCACAGCCGTAACAGTACAGGTGGATAGGGTAAAAATTTTAAGTTATAGATATCACCATAAAAACCTTTCCAGTTTTTCACTTACATAGAGACAGACATTTATTGTATTACAAGTTTTCTGAAATGTCATGTTTACATATGCAAATGAGGCATACTAGTATATATATATATATATACCAGTACACGGTTCTCCCTTTTGGGCTAGCCCAGTCTCCTCGTGTCGTCACAAAGGTTGTCGAGGCAGCCCTTGTTCCTCTTCAGGAACACGGGGTTCACATCCTGCATGACTGTTCACATCTCGATGACTGGCTGATCCTAGCTCACTCTCGAGACAAGGTTTGCGAACACAGGGACCTAGTGCTCCGGCACCTACCTTGTCTGGGCCTTCGGGTCAACTGGGAAATGAGACTTCATATGAGACCGCTTCAGCTTTGGCTTCGCGATCAAGTCCCGAGGTGGGCATGGCAACACGGCACGCTCCGAGTCCCAGTGACTTCGTCCTGCCGTCAGACCTTCACCCCGTGGACGAACCTCAGTTTTCTATGGGCTTGAGTGCCCATAGAACGAGTTTCTTGGCATGTTGTTGTATCAACAGATGCCTCCACAATGGGCTGGGGCACCATGTGCAATGGACATGCTGCCGCGGGCTCCTGGACAAGACCCCAGCACCTTTGGCATGTCAATTGCCTCGAGTTGCAGGCTGTACGTCTCGCCCTGCACCGCTTCTGTGCGTTGCTCAGGGGTCAGCACTCGCCCGCCACCTCCTCATATGGAGTCAGAAGCATCTGAGGTCGCTTCGAGCCATTTATATCCCGGGAGACCTGAACCGTGCAGCCGATCTGTCTCGGTTTCGGTCTCTCGCTGGAGAATGGAGACTCCATCCCCAGTCGGTTCAGCTGATTTGGGATCAGTTCGGGGAACCCACAGGTAGATCTTTTTGCCTCCCACGACTCGTCCCACTGCGACCTGTTTTATTCTCTGACCGAGGGCACGCTCAGCATGGATGCACTGGCGCACAGCTGGCCGCAGGGCCTCTGCAAGTATGCGTTTCCCCCAGTGAGCCTTCTTGCGCAGACTTTGCGCAAGATCAGGGAGGACGAGGAGCAGGTAATTTTGGTTGCCCCGTATTGGCACAACTGCACTTGGTTCCCAAAACTAGTACTCCTCACGACAGCACCTCCCTGGCCAATTCCTCTGAGAAAGAGGTTTCTCAGGGACGGGGCACCCTATGGCACCCTCGTCCCAATCTTTGAAACCTCCATGTGTGGTTCCTGGACGGGACGAGGCAGGTTTGAGTACCCTACCACCAGCGGTGGTGGCTACCATCATTTCTGCTAGAGCATCGTCCACGAGACATGCCTATGCGTTGAAGTGGAACCTCTTCGTCAACTGGTGTTCTTCTAAACTTCAAGAACCCACGAAAGTCAGTGATCAGTGTCGTGCTTTCCTTCCTGCAAGAAGGGTTGGAGCGAAGGCTGTCTCCCTCCACCCTGAAAGTGTATGGTGCCGCCATTGCCGCACATCACAATGCAGTTGAAGGTAAGTCCATTGGAAAGCACGACCTGATCATCAGGTTCCTGAGAGGAGCGAGGAGACTGAATCCTCCTCGCCCTCCTCTCGTTTCCTCTTGGGATCTCTCAGTGGTTTTAACTGCCCTGTAGAGTGCTCCCTTTGAGCCTCTGCAATCAGTGGAGCTTAAGTTCCTGTCAATGAAGACAGTGCTCCTGGTTGCATTGGCCTCCATCAAGAGGGTAGGGGACCTGCAGGCATTTTCGGTTGACGAAGCGTGCCTGGAATTTGGACCGGCTAACACTTACGTGATCCTGAGACCCCGGCCTGGATATGTGCCCAAGGTTCCCACCACACCCTTTCGAGTCCAGTTGGTGAACCTGCAAGCGCTGCCCTCGGAGGAGGCAGACCCAGCCTTGGCACTGCTCTGTGCAGTACGCGCCCTCCGTGCTTACTTAGACAGAATGCAGTGTTTCAGGACTTCAGACCAGCTCTTTGTCTGTCATGGTGGGAAGCTGAAGGGAAAGGCTCTCTCCAAGCAAAGGTTGTCTCACTGGATAGTGGACGCCATTGCTTTGGCTTACCAGCAGCAAGGTCGACCATGCCCCCTTGGTGTGACGGCCCACTCCACCCGGAGTGTAGCATCCTCTTGGGCTCTAGCGCATGGCGCCTCGCTAACAGACATCTGTAGAGCTGCAGGCTGGGCGACACCTAACACGGCCTCTGGGTGATCCCCACGTGTGTATTCCACTGTAAGCCTCTCTGAGCATGTGTCTTTCCCTCGGCAAGCCACCTTGCCACCCCTGGGTTTGAAATATTCCACCTGTGGCTGGACACCCCAGTGATTCTCAATATGCAGCCCCCTGGGGTCATGTGTATTCCAAGTCCCCCCCTTCAGGCTGGGCATAATTGCATATTTCCACTGATATATGCTTCCCAGTGTACCTTGGTACCTTGGCATAATTCCAGCAGCCATTCAAAACTGTCCCTTTCATGTTAATGTTGTTTTTTCATTGTTTACATGTTTAAATATTCTGAGAATGCATAGTTTAGTTCTAATGTTTAATGTTTAAATTGCAATAAATGCATTAAAAGTTTTTGTTTTGTTTTGTTTTTGGCAGCCATTTTGTTTTTATTGTTTATGCCAAAACAGTGATGTTTACAACTTGTTATACGGCAGAAATGGATTCAGCACCTAAAAATCATATAGAAACAACACTTGAAGTACTTTTCCTCAAAAATGCCTACTGCATCTTATCCAGGGCTATTTATCTATTTTGGGACTTGACTATGTGATTTATGAGCTTGTTTTAACTTTTTATCCAACATAAATGTTCCTCAATTTATCAACAGTACTAATGGACAAATAAAATAGATAACTTATGTTTAGTTACTTTATAGATTTGTTCTACATAATAGCACACATTCATCACTCAGATGTCTACGGTATTTTGTGTTGTGATGTGCTCTTCTGCAATACTTACTGAAGATTTTCCTGTCAGATGTAAATGTACATTTAAAATAAGCGTCTTTAGGATGTATATGGTTTATGTAACTCCACTTTAGAGACCTAACTAACGTGTCCTTACTGGAGCTCGCCTGTTAGCTAACGTTATACATAATAAAACGTGTTTTTACAGCAAAATCACAACTATACTTTACTGTGTAACGTCTTTACACCTTCAACAATTCAACAGTTTACTCTACAGTAGTTCAACACATGCAATTTTAACAAAAGGAACGTGTTTACTCACATTTGAAAGCACCCGCGTCGCTGATCTCTGCGATGTTTGATAATGACGTATCCTCTCGCGTGGCCAGGGCCGTGCACAGGGGGGTGGCCCGGTGGCTAGAGCCACTGCCCCTCTGCCCTCATCGACTGAGGTGCCCCTCTTCCCCACCCCCCACCGCTCCGCTCAAAGCATTTCGCTGATTCCGCTAATCTGCTCCAGGTTTTCCCGCTCGCTCCGCAGCATCACTCACAGTATTCACCTTATTTTTAACGGAAATACGGGCGCAGCCAGTTGACGGTATTTTGTGCGAGACTTCCGGTCAGGCACTTCCGGTCACTGGCGCGCTAACTCACTTTTCACCATAGCGGTTAATTAAACAAGTGTTCGTAAGAACTAACTCATCTTTATGGCTTCGAGGAAGACCGGGATTGTTTGTGCAGTTAGAGGTTGTCATAATAACTGGTACAAAATAAAGGTTTACTTGGAGCAGGAGTGTTTTAATCATCGAAATCATTGACATTTTAATTATCAGGCGCCCTACGACCAGAGACACACTGCGTGGCGTTTTACATGTCTTTGCACACCAGAAACGTGTCTGACGCGGCACTGCTAGGTGACATATGATAAGCCTCATTCATTGGTGAATAAAATTCGACATAATGGGGAGAGAGTTGTGGAAGGCCTATACTTAATGTTAAACATAAATATATAGCAGCAAAGACAACGTCGGCAGTATTGACGGCAAAATAGGCTACAGAATATTTCGTTCTGTATTGACAGGTGCAATATTAGAACTTTTTTTCCATTGCATTTAGATCTGTATTTGTCAAAACCTAAACTTTCAAACATCAAAATGTCATTTATTAATATGTATTCATGTCAAAATGAAATACAAACATATTTTCCTATTCTATTTTGCCTGGAAACGCTTCCAAAACGCTTGCGTGTCGCGTGAAAAATAGGCGTCGATTCTATTTATAGCATGCACGCGTTTTCCGCGCCTGTGAGACGCGCGTCTTTTTTTACTGTCTATGGTTCTAACCTGTTCTAACCTGTTAACATATAACAGGTTAGAACGAAAATAAAGCCGAAATAAAAAAGGACACGCCACGCAGCCAGTGTGTCGCCGGCCTGAGGAATCCCTTCGCCTGTGGTTAAAAGCTTTACATTTGAAGAAACCATCGAAACGACCGTATGTTTGTTCTTTTCATTTCGTGAGCACCCACAGAAGACCACCCGATACCAGAAAAGTGGCTGGGCTATGAAGTCTCAATAAAAAACTACATGATAAAAACTCCAAGGAGAAACAAAATCATTATAGTAACCCCTGTATAAAATCTAGTGATCATGGCATAATGGCATGATCATGGCATTTATTTTGTATGATTTACAATTATTTATAGCCATCTACTTATTGCTATCCTATGCTTTGGTTGCATTCTGATGGCATTATTAATACATTTGACATGACAAAATACCTCCATAGATATATTAGTCCAGCGTTGGCTCGACTGTGTTTAGGGCGGGGCTGAAGGCGCCGGCTAAGTTTTGGCACTCTGCCAGCTAGATGCATGAGTGTTTTCAACCAGGTCCGGTACCCTAACTGAGTGAGGCGGGGCTTTAGTTCTTTGTAGTATTCATCTGCTACGCATGTGTAACATTTTTCTGTCAACTCTGCATAATCCTTCGCGATCGATATCGTTATTTAGCCCAGGGAAGTGAGGAAACGGAAGTGCCGCACAAAAACCGGATATTGGACCCATGTTTACTTCCGCGTTCGAAAATAAGGTGATAGTTCACGAGTGCTAACAACTTGTACAACCAGGGCTGGACTGGCCATCGGACATACCGCACACTTTCCAGGTGGGCCGACGTGCTTTTTGGGCCGATACATCTCATACTCATACATTATTTTTCTTTTTCACGGCCCATAAAATTTGTACATCGGCGGCCCATTCGTTTTGTTTTGCTTAATTGGCTGTGCTGGGTTTGTGCCAGTGTATGCATCAGAAAAAGTCAGCGTTAGGTTTTTTTTTCTTCTGACAGACCAGTCCATGAAACACGTAGATCAAAGGCCCAAGTATAGAAATTGGTACAAAACTAATTATGAAAGTTTCCTTTATTGTTTTACAAAATATGGCTATTACTGTCATGTGATTAATATTATAACTATTATAGGTGTAACGTAAATAGACACTGTAACTAAAAGAGTTTTGAAATTTTCGTTTAAATTGCACATTGAATATGGGTTTGAGCTTTTAATTTTGAACTCTCAAAGTGCACCAGATTGATGAATTTAACATGAAAATGCACAAAATTTTCTTACGGACCCCCCTAGAGGACCCGAGGTCCACCCACCACAGTTTTACCAAAAATCCTGTAAGAAACAATGGTATTTATATGCCAGTGCAGCTTATTGCTTGTTTTAGGATTCATCGCTGTATTAATAAATGTCAAATTTTTACTTATTTCATCTGTTAACTCTCACTCGTTCCTATACTGACTCATAACATGGCACTAGTAGTTTTAAGGAATTGGAGTTTATGATCATATAGTGGGCTAGTCTGGAACAAAATGCCAGGGCCGATTTTTTTTTTACACTTTGTAGTGTGCCAACCCCCCCAAAAATAGTGCCCCTTTTTTGGTTTAGGCCACTGCCCCTTAAAATGTCTGTGCACGGCCCTGGTTTACATACACCTTGCAGAACCTCTAAAATGTTATTTTATTTATTTTTTAATAATACGGATAGGCCTAATAAAAAGGGTTTTTTTATATACTGCCCTGAAAAAGCTTTTTCACATTACAGATGTTTAAGTAGGCTATAGCCTAGTCCACAAGACAAAATACAAACAAAAAATTAAATAAGCTTGATTTTTAATACTGTGTCATTACCTGAAAGATCCACAACTGTTTTTTTTTTTTTTGTAATGGTTGTTCATGAAACCCTTTGTCCCGAACAGTTAAACTGCCCAATGGTCTTCAGAAAAATCCTCCAGCTCCTGCACATTCTTTGCTTTTCCAGCATCTTCTGCATATTTGACTCTAGCAGTGATTGTATGATTTTGAGATCCATCTTTTCACACTGGGATTCATACACAACTATACTGGTATTACAAACACTGAAAACATTCAGTGATGCACAAGAAGGACACATCCATTCAGAGCCAGGGCGTGTAAATTGGTGTAAATTGTTCATATTTTGTTTAAAAATTCATGAATTAATTTAATACTGCCCTTCAGAGGCTAAATACGATATTAACATAAAAGCAAATAAGAAACATGTACATATCACTATCTTCTTGATCAAACGTTTACCCCTGGCTCTTAATGCATCGTGTTGCATATTCTTGAGCATTACCTTGCAGATTCTGAATAATGTGACCAGTCATAAAGCAGATATCCACCATTTTTGTCTGACAAACAAACCAAATCAAAACTAAAAGGTGTGTATTGACATCTTTTTGCATTTCTAATGTTCATTAACTAAAATAGATGATCAGTTCATGCTGCTTGAACTAAGGCGCTATACAGTAAAGCGCCACAAAATGGTATTTATTGTTTGAATTTCACAAAATTACTCATTTTAAAGCTGAGACTTTATTTTATACCAAAAGGACCCTGCTCTGTCTTGTCTGGTGGCGCATTGTCAGTATCCTCTCCACAATACATTTGTCACTGTGTGAGAACACTGTGGATTGAGAGCAGAATGGCTTGTCAGGCGTAGCAACAGTAACTAAGAGGGGCGGGTCTTTGTGAAAGATCAATTTCAAATCATTGAAATCTTTGTGGACTCGGATGTTAAGGACTCGGACTCAAGTCCAACTCGGGCCCATTTGTTCTCGGACTTGGACTTGATTGGTAAGGACTTGGACTTGACTCAGACTCGACAAAAGTGGACTCGGACCCAACACTAAGTGTTTGTCTATTAATAGTCTTTTCAGAATTTTTTTTTATATATTTATAAAAAAAAACTCCTCTATTAGGTGTACATGTAATAACTGCAAAAATGCCAACTGAAGTGGAAAACATCTGCTGCAAAGAAATACAGAAGGTAGTGTAATAAGCTAGTACCAAATGCTACTTAGTACCAAATAGTACTTATGCTATATGCTTATTTATAGTTATGTATAATCCTTTTTTCATATTTAAAAGACGAACAAAGGTTAGTTGTACAGTATATACTCATTGTCTTACATTACTGTTTAGGTTGTAAAACGAATGGAGGTTCCAGACCCTCCTACATGTATGGTTGAGCATCCAGGTTTCGAACTGCTTAAATCCGTATACTTAAGAAAACATCAATAATATTTACAGAGCCGACTATGGACCAGTGAGGCGCAGAAATGAAGAGGACTAAGTATTTATTAAATTTAATGAAATTATGTTGTGTAAAATATTATAAATAAAAGACAATAGATTCAAAAATATATACACAAGACATATTAATCATAAAAATGACAAAATTTGTTCTGTATTAAAGACAAAAACTATCAAAATATAAATTTTTATCTAACATATTTACACATCACATATACATGTTTCCTATATACCACTGGTTTTATTTACAATATTGAGGTTTTCTATTCCTGCCATAGGCGTTTCCGTTATCTGGCCTATCGCAGCTTTGTCAGCTGGGGCTGGGGCTACTAGGACGTAGTGTGAGTGAGGGTTGTCATCCCGTCATGTGTGGTCCGCCGGATACGCCTGCAGTTTCCGGATCCAGCTGGACAGTATGTTGGGTTCCGGCCACCCCTCGACTGAATCGTGACACACGGTGGGCAATCACCTCTTCTTTGGTGGGTTTTTCAATCTGTGATGACAGAGGAGGTGGAATGGGGATTGTGTGCAGCTCGTCAGCGTATGGCCTGGGATCCACAAAGACTTTATGTAGTAGAAGGCTCATGAGGTCATCGAGATAGCCTGTAATCAGAGAATACCGAGTCAGTCTATGGTTTTACATAATTACTGATAAACAATTTACCTTTGTTGTATAATTTACATTTGTGTAATATTTAGATTTTTTTTAAGTTTATATTTATTTTATTATAGCTTTTTTAATAGTATATATATATTTTACAACTTACTGTATGTTGGGTCTACTTTCACTGGCTTTGCTGTGCATTCCCCCTTTTTGGACTTTGGAAAAATGAGTTTATACACAGCCTGTCCTGCAGTCGTTGTTGCCTGCTCACGGTTAGCATTTTCATTATAGTGCATTGCTGCAAGATACAGCCTGAAATCATTGCACAATACATAAAATATGCAAAGATTAGTAGACTGTATTGTTGGAAATAAACAATTCTGAATAAGAGACAAATGTTCAGTCAATGATTATAATGGTTACTTTCTTGCAAGTCAAGAGAATGTGAGAGTGTGCGCCAAGACGGGAGGCTCTCTACCTCTTTATATCTCTGCTACTTATAACACAGATCACATAGGGCCACAGACAATGCTCCTAGCCAACTGAACCTTTTCTGCCTTATTAGGAAAGTACATTATTATAGGGAATGATCATTAATATGAATAAAATAATGAATAAAAAAACATTTACATAATTCTTAGAAACTATGTTTATAAATATTACTGATTATGTCAAAGATTATTACCTGCACAACATTCCTATGAAAGGGAAGATGACGTTCTTTGGCGCAAAACGCACAATCAGACTGTGGAAGGCCTCCAGTGATGACGTCTGAAAGTGGTGGCTGAGCTTCTCTATATCCTTGAGAACTCTCTTGTTGTATAATAGCTTTTCCACTTTGTGGAGTGCTATTGATCCTGTATCCAGATTAAAAAATATTAAAGGGGGGGGTGAAATGCTATTTCATGCATACTGAGTTTTTTACACTGTTAAAGAGTTGGATTCTCATGCTAAACATGGACAAAGTTTCAAAAATTAAATTGTACGTTTGAAGGAGTATTTCTGTTCCAAAAATACTCCTTCCGGTTTGTCACAAGTTTCGGAAAGTTTTTCGAGTATGGGCATGTGTGACGTCAGATGGGGCGGAACTTCCTTATATGGGTCCTAAGGACACTTCTATCGGAAGAGCGCAGGCGCGCGCGCAACCGTAGACCAGAGCGAGAGAGCGAAGAGAGCGAAAGCAGTACCTCATCAAAGCGCCCTGCCCGGCTTTTGGGAAGTCAATGTCACCAAAGAAGTGGGTTTTTGGTTGCCAGGGCAAGACAAACCTCCACAGATTCCCAAAGAACCCAGCGTTAAGGGAATAGTGGATGCAGTTTGTTTTTCCAGAGCATCAAGGGAGGTTGTGCAAGACTGTTTGTTCCCTGCATTTCGACGATGATTGTTTTATAAACAAAGCCCAGTTCGACGCCGGATTCGCGACGATCGTCTAATGCTTAAGGATTATCCCAACGATAAAGGTTCGCGGTCGTGCGTTGGAACCGCAGGCGGGGAGTAAAACTGCTTTTCTGCTTCAAATGTCTGAGTGTTGTTAGCTATCGGCACGTTAGCACAGCTTTAGCTCCGCCCACACGGCCCGCCTCCAGCCGCTCGGTTTTTCCGGAAAGACTCGGTACAGCCTATCTTTCTTTTAAAAATATAATAAAACTAAAAACTTTTTGGAGATATGAAGGATGCAGTACTACTCTATAGGTACTCAAGATTAACAGGAGATTGAGTGAAAATGAGTGTTTCACCCCCCCCTTTAATAAAATATACAAAATTTAACAGTTTACTGTCATTTTATTTAGTGTCTCTACACAGTATATAGTCATACCTGGTTGGAACCATTTTTTTGGATCCCTTGAAACTTTGTCTGGGTGTTCACACTTGGGGAAGAGGGGATCATCATGAACATGTACATTCTGTATGTGGTTCTGCAGTGAATTCCACTTCGCCACCTTGTCAGGCCCTGACTCAGATGAATTCGCACTCCAGTAAACATGGTTCTTGATGCTGTGCAACCATTTTTTCAGCAGCTCGCAGTCCTTCATTTTTGAAAGTTTGTCAAGCTTCTTAGATAAACCTGTACAAAGTAAAAGCTCGGTTGTACAATCATCATTTCAAGATAATCAAATTACACCAAAAATAAAAATGAACAAGTTAGGTTGAACAATTAATTGAACAAGAATCAACTTTGTATCTGATTAAATACACAAAGATAAATAACTACCTTTCTCAAAGTGCCACACGTCATAGAACTGAGTGATATTGCGGTCCCTCAGGTACTTCTGAATCTGCGGATGGCGATCGGTGACTATGTAGTCAACAGCTAAACCATTAGACTCCAGCTTATCCAGACAACGCTTTAATCCCTCCTTTTCCATATGATAACTGCCACCAACCTCGTTGCTCTGTTGTTGGGTACGCAACATTTCAAATATAGGAATATAAACAATAACAGATTAAAGAAAGCGTCAAAATTATTTTATATGCTTAGGGATTATTAACCTGAACTAGTTGAAGATCCAGAATATTGTTGGTTTCCATGTGCATAATGGTGTAGCTGCCAAATTTGGCTGAGTGTCCTATTGTAAACATCATAATCATATATAGAACATTACTGAGAACATCAGTATCATAATATTTTAGGAAAAATCAAAGACTATAAAATAAACAGCATGATTTTTTTTATAGTCTAAACGTGCCTGGTGTGTCAGCACGCATATCTCCAGCCACAGCAACATGTCCTCCCTCTTGCAGCCGCCTAATCAGATTCAGTTGATCTCGGTTCCACTTGTGTATTATGGTAGGCTCAATGAAATTCCTGGCATGAATCCTAAAAGTCACATAATGCATCATCTGGAGCTTCATGGCCTTGAAAATCTATGAAAATAGAAATTAAACAACATTGATACAGTACGTATACTGAAACAACACAGTACTTTTAATTTTATTTTAATGTAATTGTAATACCTTCTCCAGTTGTTTAAAAGATCCACCGGTAAAATATGTTGCTGCAGACAATAGCAGGTCTCCAAGTGGGGTACTCCCTACGATGGGCTGGCTCTGCCACTGTCTGTGGTAGTTACACTTTTCACAAAGCTGGGTGAATGCAACAAATGTCCCCCTTCGTCTGCTCTGGACAACACACTTCATCTTACAAACTGGACATGACACAAACAGCTCTCGAAGACAGCTTTCAAAAACAATGTATTTGTTATCGCTGTGGTCAGGCTGTGGATCTATCCTAAGGCAATATAAAATTAATAAATATTAAGTTCCTTTCATGTTATATACATTTTGAAAACACAAATGTATTGTTAAAAATGTATGTAAATATGTATTTATATCTTACGTCAATTCAGATTCTTGAGTGACAACAGACTCTGGGTTATATGTGGAGTCATTGGGTTCGACATGTAATTCTGAGTCTTCCTCCTCATCTAACACCAGACGAGGTCTCTTGCTGGGCCTAAAGATTGAGCCCCTTACTGGGGTTGATGACAGCTGCGCATCAGGAAACATGTCAGTTGCTTCAGTGCCCACATCATGACCATACAATTTTGCCTGATTGCCTACAAGTCAAAAAAAAAAAAAGTAAAAAATTAAATTAATCTAAAACATCTGCTTTTTTTTTTTAAAGTAAGACGCATAAGCCACTTTCTAATGCACATAATTAGCCTGTATAACAATTATAATTAAAATTATGTACTAGTACTGCATATGATAAAGTAACACATAAACACATTTAATGTCTGTATTTCATACCATTGCTCCTGAAGTGGAAATTGCTGAATGTACCCATTGAAAGTTGTGTGCCCACTGATCTCATCTTGGGCTTCATCTCTGTGGCTACAGTATTAATCTCTATAGGGTCTGACTGACATCCAACTTCATGGAGTGTAGATGTAGTGGGGATCTCTTGGGAACTCGAACCCTGCTGAGATGTTGTCTGTAAGAAATAATGACATTATGTAATCCATGATCAAATAAGAGTAAAAAACATACATTTGACATGTAAAAGAGTACTTTTTTTTATTATTACTGTAAAATAATCATTACACCACAAAAAAAATAAGCTTCATAAACAAGAATTTCATATAGGCTAATCGTTCTAACAAATAGCCTAATACTACAGTCCTCAAATGGATTATTTTGAGTAAAGACTGCGGTCCTATAGTGATCACTACTGAATGGCACCGTTACTTTTGTATTTTTTTTAAAGATTGTAGCCAAATATCTGTCGCGAGAACTATTAACCTCAAAACGAACACTAAACTTTGGCTTTACTACAGTAACGTTAGCCAAATCAAACACAGAACCTAGTTTAGCATGACTGTAGATAAGCATGTAGATAAAAAAACAGATAAAAGCTCTAATCAAAGAATAATTTACACTAAATAAAAGTTCGCTGTTGAGATTTTTAAAAAAAGTTTGTAACGTTCACGTTAGGTGTTTGTCGGATAACGTTAAATATGAAGAGCATTTAACAAACAGCGTTGTCATTTGTTTACTTCCTTGCTACAACGTACAATTAACAATACGAACTATTACAGGAAAACACGACGACGAAAAATAAATCATACTTACAGGCTGTGGGCCGTAAACAGCTTCTGTTTTTAACGCTGGAACCGCTCCATCTTTCAGGACAAGCCGTTTTGCGAATCCTGCATTGAACTCGCGAAGATTGTGGAAGTTTTCCTCCGGAAAATGTGCAGCACAGAGAGCGAGATTTGGATAATAATTAAGAGGGACTGAATCAAAAATAAATTTCAACCATTGCTCTCTAACTCCCTCGTCCCTAGGAAGGTTGAACAAAGTGGACGTGCAATCCGGATGAAAATAACAACGTCTCCTCGGCATTGCGGCAACAACACTCCAGACTAACTACACAACAACTCTTCTCCAAAGCAATATATTGTCTCGCCCCCCTTATTTAATATTCTCGGAGGAGGGGTTTATGTAAATATTGGGCTTAGTGACGTCAGCAAGCCCGCAGGAATGTCGTGTAGTCCCTAACGGCCGTTTTCTGTAGTCCTAGAAATTGATTTCTTTAAAAGCAAATATCTCCCTTTGCTTTAAACTTTGAACGTTGTAACTTTGGAGATGTTTATGCTCAAACAGCAACATTACACACTTGATTTGATGACTGGCTGCTTGATTAGCCGCTGCAGCTGCCGCTTGTCAATACAGGCGGCCATGACAGGTCACCGGAACCGGCCTGATGTCGCACCGGAAATGTTTCCCCAGGGGGACTCGTTCCGCTTTTCAAAGTTCCCATTCGTCACCCGGTGACAGTTTCTTTATAGGTAATCAATAAATAACTAATGGATTAGATCAACCTCATTATGAAATATTAAGTAACTATGACAAATTATTAGCAATTATTACCAACTACACTGTCTGAGACATAATACATTGCATTTTTTACTCTGAATATGGTCGTTTTCTAATGACTCAGATGTTATGTAGTCAATATGCAGACAATAAATCAATAAAGTCAATAATAAAAAAAATGTTTTTCGATTTAAAATAGTGGATCAGAACACAAGCAGTTCATACAGAGTTAATAGGTAAATAGCAATGCATTTTATGACCATGGTAAGACTACAAAAAGACAAGTGGTCACATCTCAGATACGTTAAAGTGGTGATTATTTAGTAATTGTTCATTATTTGTCATTGTTAATTGTTACAGCACTACTTAACGAGGCTAATGTTATTTTGTATTTATTGATTACCTATTGAACTATCTTATCCTAAATGTACTTTTTTTTTCATATTACTAAATAGTGGTAGCTGAAGTGTTAATATAGAACTGCAGATTTATAATTGTAAAACTTAACTACAGTTTGTATAACTAAATATTCAAGAGAATGAAATGCATATACCTCGCCATATAACCAGCGGTGCGGTTGAAGTGTACGGAGCTCACGGGGACGAACTATAATTGTTTGCCCTATATTTGTTCTGGGTGGGGATCACAGAAACCACAACCTCTGTGTCTTTTCTTTTCCACCAGGAGGTGAGCTGCATGCCATACATCTAAATAAAAAAAATGACACATAGTTAACCATAAGTTGAATGTGTTTCTTTTTAATGTTCTTTCAAATAATAACCTTTAAAGGTTACTAGTAAGAACTTGTGATACTAGAAAGCCTTCTTACTTGATGCTGTGGGGTTATTTATGTCTTGGATGGTTTCTGAGGTTTGGTAGACATATCCCCATGTTCTACATCCTTTCCATCCAAGCTTTCTTCCTGGTCCCCCAGCAGAGATGAACTAGGCTGTGGTGAAGACTTCTGTTTCCCAATGGCACCGTCAGGTACTGAGGAGTCAACCTATCAACAGTGTATTTAAAATCAGATCACCTTACTAAGGATCCTCATGTTAAATTCCTTTTGTTTGTCTCTTAATGTCCTATTTTAAATACATTTAAAACAAATATAAAATAAAATATTTTACAATATTTCAATTGTTTGTAGAAGTTTCAGTTGTAATTTACATTAATAGTTTGTCTAAAAAAAATGTACCACACACAAAATGATAAACCACATATTAATATTGAGTAAAGATTGTATAGTGTGTAGTAAAACAGCTTTTGCTGTTATTTATCTATGAGTGGTAAACTATTTCGGATTGGCTGTAATTACATTGGCTGCAGTAAAGCTAAAACTGTAATGTTTAGATTAGGATTATTACTATTAATTCTGTAGAAGGCATGATAGCTTTATATTTACAGTGTACCTTCTTGTTCGATGTCTTGAAATGAAACGGCTTCCGGAGTGGTGTAACACATCTCCCCCTCCTTTTCTGCTGCCGCTCTTTCCACTTTTCTTGGTCCACTCTGTCCGTCTGCATAAAGTAAAGTTTTGATGGAAGCAGTCATTTATAATTTCAATAACTTTGGAGAACTGTTTTAGATACCAATACATATAATATGACGACATACAAAATGTACAGTAAGTTTCTTTATATTTACTTTGACTTAAACACCTTCAATGAAACCTTAAAGTATTCAAACCTTTCTTCTAAAAACTCTTTGGGAATCTTCATACTCCTTCAGGAGAGCAGTGTGAGTAGTCTGATAGCGGGCCACAAAGTCATCAAGCCCAGTCAGGCGGCCAGAGGGAACTCGAATGTGTTTTAAATCCCACTGGCTCTTTTCCATTATGCCCTGGGTTCTGTTGTCCTCTGTTATGTTCTGAGAAAGGTATAAAAAACAGGTAAATTCGTAAAATAATTTACCTGTTAAACACATTAAGCATCATGTCATGTAAAATATATTATAATTACTTGTCTTGGAAGCTTTCTGAGGGTGTTGTGTTTCCTAGAGCACTGCTCATATTGTTGGCCATGTCGTCCAAGGTCACCTTTGAACAAAAGTACGTAAGTAAAGCCATGTGTTTAATTTTCAGAAAACAAAGCAAGATTTTTTATATCCAAAAGGGATATATTGATTAATGATGGCAAACCTAGCATTATCCCGGTCCACAATCCAGAATAAGGCAGAAGGTGTTTGTTGAGGTGCTCGATAAGGCCTCTGCAGAAGTCAACATTCGGCTCTCCACGCCTGTCCAGTGGAGCTTTGGAAATGACTTCTTTGCAACATTTTGCAAATCTGTTGACTCCATCGATGTCCTTAATGTAATGTAACAATGTGTTGTTATTACAGGTGTGTTTGAAAATGAAAAAATGACTGACAAAACTTTCAGCTTTGACCTTTTTGATAATGTCTGGGCAGGAATACACCTCAGTAATACACAAGTCCTGCCGGACATGTACTTGGTGCCATGTGTTGTTGATGTCGTGTAGTTTTGTCCCAAATTTTTTGATAAGTAGTTAAAAATTTTGGAGAGCAATACAACACAGCACATATAGACCACGCAATGCACATAAAAGAACCACATCAATGACACATTTATTAAAAATACTGCTATTTTTCTTTTCTTTTTTTTTACTGTGTTCACTGTCTGTTAATCGTCAGTGTACCCAGCTTTCCCATGTGTTTCTTTGTTTCATCTCATTCACCTGTTTGTCTCCTCGGTTACTGATTAATAAGTGTCCTAATTTCATGTGTGTCTAGTTAATTAGCTCCCTTGTGTTTCTGTGTCTGTTAGTTGTCAAGCTTTGTTTAATGTCACAAATGGCCGTGCTAAGTTTCTCCTTATATATCTAATACAGGGGTTTTCAAAGTGGGGGCCGCCAGGGGGCGCCAGGGGGGCCGCAGCAAGTTGGGGAAAAAAAGCGGAAAAAAGTAAAAAAATATATATTTATATAAAATATTAAATATTTGCTAATATGAGCATTGTTATGAAATAACATTATAATAATTTGTTGCATAGCCTATCTTAACATTATACTTTTAATGTTAATATTTTAGAGATGAACTGATTGATCGGCTAGTAACAAGAATTGGCCGATTTTCACGTGATTTTCAGTCTGACATATGCCGATTCAAATGCACGCAGGCGCCGCATGAATAACATGATCGCGCAACATCAGCATCACACATGCACACAGAACGCACATGTAGGAAACCTTGTGAATTACGGCCGTTTCAGACCGCGAGCGGCGCGCGAGCAGCGCGATTCATTCACACTGCGAGCAGGAGCAGCGCGTGAGCGTCAAGCAGGAGCGTCGCGTGAGCAGCAGTGAAGCGGAGGGTTTCGGCGCCGAGTCTATTTTTGCTGTGCTGCTCACGCTCAATTAAAGTGAAGGCACACTTTTGATGGACAAAATAAATATGATTTCACACAAAAAGTACCTAAAATGCACATATTGCATGTAGCCTATAGTGTGTTTGAACAAGAACTGGAGTAGGATTTTTGTCTTCATTTTCTTTTCTGACATAGCCTACTAAAGAAAATGAAGACAAAAATATTTTTAGAAAATAAACTTGTTTTTATTAGGCTAATCAGTTTGGGTAAAAGTGGTGTTTTATTATATATATAGGCTATATTATGGCTGGTGGAATTAACGCGTTAATCTTTGCGATTAATTTGAAATGTTTAACGCGTTAAAAAAATAACGCATTTAACGCAGCACTTTTTTTTTTTTTTGCCTCGTTTTAATGATTTCCTGTTGCGGCTGCTATTAAAAAGCCGAAAATATGTGGATCGGGTTTCATTCTCGAGCAGCTTTAATGAGCGGGTCTTTTCCGCTCCGTGTGCGCCGCCGCACTCTCCGTTCCGCGCGCGTGTGTGTGTGTGTGTGTGTGTGTGTGTCGGCGCGCTGCGCGTTCTGCTCTGTCGTTCACGGCCCAAACGCTCCATGTACCGATCACGCACTGGAAAAGCAAGTCCGCTCAAATAAGGTGAAATTTCTCTCTAGACTTCCGTTTGCTGCGCTGTTATGCATGCTGGGCAACAATGTTAAAGGGATAGCTCACCCAAAAATGAAAATTCTGTCATTTACTCTCCCTCAAGTTGTTCCAAACCTGTATGATTTCCTTTCTTCTGCTAAACACAAAAGAAGATATTTTAAAGAAGGTTTGTAACTAAACAGTTGCTGGTCCCCATTGACCATAGTATTTTATTATTCCTATATGGAAGTCAATGGGGTCCATCAGTCGTTTGGTTACCGACTTTCTTCAAAATATCTTCTTTTGTGTTCAGCAGAAGAAAGAAAGTCATAAAGGTTTGGAACAACTTAAGGAAGAGTAAATGAGGACAGAATTTTTAATTTTTGGGTGAACTATTCCTTTAAAATGACCTGCTCTGATCACATGCTCTGTGTAATAATAGCTTTTTTAGGACTATAGTTTATTTTTATAATTAGCAAAAAAAAAAAAAAAAAATTGAAAAAAAAAAATTCTTAAATTGATTATGTTGATTGATTATTGAAAAAGAATAATACATTGATATATTGATGTTTAATATTATTTTAATATAGGGCTATTTTCTGTTCCTTTTTTTCTGGTGATTCTAAGTTTTAATTATTGATGATTACAAGCTTGGAGGAAATGCAATTAATTGCAATTAATTACAGCAAATTGTGCAAGTAATTAGTTAATTTTTTCTAATCGATTCCCAGCCCTAATATATATATATATATATATATATATATATATATATATATATATATATATATATATATATAATATTTGTGTGTGCTGTAAAGTGGTAAGAAAAAATTAAATCAGAATCGGCTAAAATCTGTATCGGCAGGTTAAACTCAATGAAAAATCGGAATCTGCCTTGAAAATTGTAATCGGTGCATAATCTTTCTGGTATCAAACACCACCACATAATCTGATGTTCACCTAGATGTTTTATTTATTTATTTCTACACGTGCCGTAGTATTGTCGATGGGTTCAATAACACATCCTGCAAAAGGGGGGCCTTGGCCAGAACCTAGTGGTATTTGGGGGGCCTTGGCATGGAAAAGTTTGGGAACCCCTGATCTAATATATAATTTCCTAATGATCCTAAATCATGCGCTTTAATACACTGTTAGCCCGGATTTTATATCTAATAAAGAATTTAATTACAATTTAATTAAAATATTTAAGTTTGATTGCGCTACTAATAAAATATAAGTAGATTCTACTAATTTGTGTACATAATTTGAATGTGTGAATAAATGTAAGTTAAAAAGACTCAAATTATGAAGTTTTTCTCCTGACCACGCCTTCCACGCAGTGGTTTGATGCTGCGAGTCAGGTAACGCCATTTTGTCGTGTGTGTGAATTCAAGGAGCTGTTGATGAGAAGTTGGAACATTTGTTTTAGCAAGTTCTATGGACGTTTTTCCCGACATTTACCTTTTTATCGTTTATTTGTTTTCCGTTTGTGAGCAGTGAAAATCAATGTTTGTTTGTTTTTTAGCTAGCTAGATTTCTCACTCGCGTGCAGCGGACATCGCCGCGCTTGAACCCCTGACCGGCGAGTTCGACGTACGTTGTTTTTTTGTATTTTCCTTCCTATTGTTTCTATTTCACTGTTGTTGAGACGGAGAGTGTAACTGTTTGAACCTCCGGCCGGCGCCGAACAGGACGAGGATTGCGGCGCGAATACGGTGGTGAGTGCAATAATTTAAGACCATATTTTATTTCAACACGGCTATTCATTAAAAGAGTAAGTTAAAGTTAATTAATGGGTTGAATACAAAAACGTATGGATGTACTGTTTTATCTAAGTTCATAGCCCTCTTAACGACAGACTATCTTATTTTGTGTTGCAGGTCAAGAAGAGATGCTTTGGACCTGCAAGTATTGCCCTCATAACTGTGAAAAGAGAGCACATCTATTTTAAAATTGCAGGCTCAAACATGTAAGTTATACATGAACAGAACAATTTCTTTGTTTACATCTGAAATGTATGTACATTTAAATCACTTTATGCACAATGTTCAACTTATCCGGCCTCCAGATAAGTAGGCCTATGTCATGTAAGTTTATTAAGACATGTTCTGAGGCTGATTGGTGTATTCATCTGCATACTACACAGTGCACAATTACATGTAAACCAGAAAGTCAGGTGCTATTATAAAGACTATAACTTTAATGTTTGCTCCTCACAGAAAAGTTTTCAACGAAAAGCTTTGACATCAGCCTGATGGTACTTCAATGGCCAGCTCTTTCTACAGTAAACCAGGTATGTATAGGTGCATTCAAGCCATTTTGTAATACCATAATTATGAGATTCCAGCTTGTAAAAAAGCGCTGTCGTTCTGGTAGAACTCGTAATTGCAACCTGTAAACTGGGAATTTTCTGAGGGTTCCTTATTTTTACCACGTGACTGTTGTACCACCCTTCTGCTGCTGATTCATTTAGCCGTTGACAATTTTGCCTTAAAACTGCATAATTCCCAGTCAAAGAACATGAACGGCTCTGAGTAAAACGTCACATTTTATCATCTCGGAATTACAGTAATTACGACATGGCGTAAATGCAGCATATGACTTATGAGTATTTGACAACAGAATCATCTTACATGATAATATATTTGTCTATCTTTATCTTTAATCTTTTTCTTCCTCATTAGGATGCAGCTGACAAGGACTCTTACAGACAAACTCCAGTGAGAATCCTCTGCGTTGATCAAGAAAGTCATCAGCTAAACCCATCTAGAGTGATGATCGATTTGGAAGGATGTTTGGTGATGGATGAACTGACCAACATCATGCCTTTTGTGTCCTTTTTTCGGACTGATTTACGCCCTGCCCTGGAATACCCTAACTGTATGAAAAACTTTTTTTTTTTTTTTTCAGCAGGTAATGTTTAGCCTGGGAAAAGGTGAGCTGGCACCTAAAATTAAATACTGACAATACTGTGAACTCATTTTGGTGCAATTTGTTGTGATTGTCTTTTCATGTTTTATGAGGAAAATGTATTCAGGGCATGTAAAATTCATGTTTTGTTGTATTTCAAATGAAAATTAAAATAAAACAGAAAATTGTATGAATGTACTTTTATTTGCTTTTTTTCTTAATTTTCTAGTTTAAGTAACCATTACTTAATTATTTTAGGGCAACCAGTTTGCTCACATTTTTTAAGTCGTTGGGCTAGTACATTGAACTTAAATATACTATGTGTAATAACTGCAAAGTAATTGATATTACAAAACATTTTAAGTTAAATTAGCTAAATTTTTTTAAGTTACCATTACTTAATTATTTTAGGGCAACCAGTTTGCTCACATTTTTTAAGTAGATTCAACTTGTCCGGGCTAACAGTGTACCGCTACCAATTGACAATCATACTGTTATATATGTTTGAGGCTGCAGATGCTGTGGACTTTATATTTATTATACATTTCTGTCTTGTTATATTAAAATGATGCTGGGTTGTGGTGTTCGAGTGGCAGATAATTAATTTAGTTTTTTTTTTTAATGAAGTAAGTAGGACAACACACACTTACAAAACACACTAAAGTTACTTTCTGTACTGACAAAAGGCCTTGTTGTCCTACTGTTATTGTACAATATTTACATGTAATGCAATTGTTCCTAGATTTGTTCTGTTAAATGGTAGTAATATATCAAATACGTATCATTGTAACCTACTTTTATATATACTTTTATACTAGCTGCCCTCCATGGCATTTTCACTCAAGAAATTTAACTTCATTACCTTTTCTTTATAGTGTTTACTTGATAACAACAGTATACCTTCGCATATTTGTTCAAATTAAAACCGTAAATGTTCAAATGTAAACTTGGAATTGACATTTACCTTCAAGCTCTCACTTTTGGACTTGGTTGTCTCATCCAATGTAGTCGCTGTTCTCAGCAGGTTTCTGGAGTGTTTCTCTACACTGGGCCCACTGGATGGACTGGAGAACACAACAGCACCACTTTGAACCATGTCGTCTCGCTCTATTAAAGTGCTTGCAGTTGTCAGTGAACCGAAGACGTGCACGGCCAGATGGTAGTGGTTTGGCGCACTGTGGGATGTAACAAAAATAATTAGGTTCAAGAATATAACTATGGTCTTCAAGGTTATATGTTGATAGATGATAAATTGTACAACTTGTGTGTATTATATCCAAATCTGCACTTTATGTAATACTTGCTGGTCTTTTGTATATTTGTTGAGTAGATCATTATTCTATTCATTTCACAGGCAAAGCCGATGTAGGGGAATTCAGAGGCCACACTGCTAACAGAAAACACTGCATTTTGGATAGTTCAGTTCACATTGGTAGTAACATTATTAGTTTTTGGTATGAGGAAAAGAGATGTTGCTGTTGTGTTTTTTAGCATAGCACATTAATGAAAGGTAATTCATTACAGAATCTGTATGAAGTTTATTGGACACTTAGCAACTGACACTAAAAGAGGATTGTCACAAACAGTAATTTTTTCAAGTACACAACTTACTACTTTCTGCACATTTCCTTTGCATTCATCATTACGATGAAGAATGGGCACCTCAAAATCTGCTTTTTTTCCTTGACCACTTGCTATCTTGTAGTAGTGGTTAATGGTGTCTTTCAGGGTGGCATATTGCCTGCATTAACACCATTGACACATCACACAGGATCATGATGGGTGACCGCATACCTTTTCTCCCAAAACACCTGGCCACATCAGTCTGACACGCCTCAAGGAAGTAGTTAACTGAGGCCGTGGTGCGATCACAGGTAAGGTATGTGGCAACAGGTAGTGGAGACGAGCTTCTGTGGGGATTCCTGACCACCAACTCAACTCTGCTTTTTCATGATGCTGCCAGTCACATCCAGATAGACAATGTCCTCCTGGCATCGCTCCCGATATATCTCAATCCCCCTGCGTGACCAAAGAAGAACCCCTTCTGGGTGTGGCATCACTTTCTGGAGGACCTCATCAGGACCGCTTTTTTTCTGGTCAAGCATTATTTGAAGACTTATGAATTCATTACTGTGCCGTCGGCTTCTCTTACGCGCTTCCCACAATATATTTTTCAGGACATTCGGCTCGTGGAAGCTGTCTTTGTAAGTCTTCACCCAGTGATTTTCTTTCGTGTGCCCTAACAGGTCTTCTTTTTAATTCTGTTCAATTATGAATACTCTTCTCCCCTTGGTACTCTACTGTTGCCTTGAGGTCCTCTTCAGTAACTGTTACTGTGACAGGGCAATCCTCAAATCTGCAGTAACCACGGCAGGAGAATTCAGGGCTCGCATGTAACGAACCCATCACCTTCAGTCTGTGCCTTTTAAAGGCAATGGAACAGTACGGGTTCATGGTCCTCAGACCTTTGGAAATCACATTTGTCCACTGGAGTCCTTTAAAGCTTCTTTCTTTTCTGTTCTTCTTCAGCTTTTCCCAATCACTCCTTTCAATGTAAAAGAATGATGGGTTCTTGGGTAAGTGGATTTTTATAAATCCATCGGTATCAGATGTATTACTCATAGACCCCTAATGAAGAAATAAAATGTTACTTTAACTTGTACGTATGTTGACGGTCTTACCGTAATAGCTAGTGTATATGCGCACCGAGAAATATAGGGGCGGCTAGTTTGACCGCTCATTTCGAGGTGGAGGCTGGCTTGACCTTGCATAGATGAATCAAGCTGCACTTAATGCAAACCAGTCGAAGCTCTGATGTCAGTGCTGTACTTAAAGAACACGCTTAGCATATACTTATTTAATAATAACTTATTTCATAACTGAGCCAGACAGCTTAGCTTTGGTTAATCATGCAGCCCCAGATTAATCTTACACATGAACAAGCTCACTTTGCAAAACTAAGCGTGCACTGTACAGAAATGCTTATGACAAAACAGTGATGATGGTGTATGTGAAAAGAGTAAAAGAGTAAAATTCTACACCCAATCGACATCAAAAGTGCATAAAACAATGAAAATACATATTACAGAGATAAAATGGCTGATGTAGTGACTCCAGAATGCTGATGAAGATTGGTTACCTTGTCTTTGATAGTAGCCATGGAGTCCTCAATGAGAGTGATTGCTAAGACAAAATTCGAAGACGAAAGAAGAAATCCACAAAAGTGATATGAACTTGCGTCTGATGATTAAATGCAAGTAGTTGACGTGACTACGAACATTCAGAATGATAGACTGACATGGACGTAAAAGCAGTACATTTAACATTTTCCATCGTTAAAATTGTCAAGTGTTTCCTCATTTGCAAGGTTCTCAGTGTGCCCACTTGAAAAAGACAGTCCACTACAAGAAGAATTCAACTGGACTTCACTCATTGACCACACTTTTGCTCTCTTTCCTTCTTTTTTATTTTGAAAGTTCGATGAAGCGTTCATTCAGTCAATCAGTCCGGTGAAAAACTAAATATAAATACAAACACCATTTTAAGAGCACAAATTGATGCAGTCTAATACAAAACAGGATTTAGCACGTACAGGATTGAAATGCTTGATTTTAAATTACCACAAAGAAGACAATGTAAATAGGCAGCAGATATTCAAAACACAGTAAATAAAAATCAGAACAAAATCCAATTTCATACAAGTAAACAAATACATATATGAAAGCTCACCGGTTCCTTCTTCATTGATTGTAGTAGGCATAATTCTTCACAGAAAAGTTTTTCTTTTAGTCCAAATAATGACAAGTTTGCAGTGCTCACTTTCCAGTCCTGCTTTCTGCTTGCTGCTCTGCCGAGTGTGTGTCTACTCTACTAATTAGCAGATCAACTTCACCTGGTGCATTCAGGCTAGGAGGGGCCTAGCCGGCAGTTTGCCACAACAAAAATTATTACATTTTTTACATCGTAGTAGGACAATCAAACGACCGCTAACACTTCTTGTGTGATTATTTTATTACACAATCGCAATAATATAGCGTGCATAATGAAAGGGACATCTTTTACACAAGAAACGTAATTTTCAGTTAAAATGTAATTAATTTAATGGACTTAGATATAGTCAGGCTAAAAATCAAAGTGCCCCAATTATGCTTTTTTAAAGTCCCCCTGTAGTCAATCATTTTATCCCTCAAAACTCATCTTTGATCACCAAAATTACATATTTAGACGTTTTTTCGTTTTGAAATCTTCATGCCTTGAAATAGCTTGAATGTAACTCGACACCCTTGCCTCATTTAGTATACGCGGTTCTATGAATATGCAAATGAGCCCCGCCTCCACTCACTCCCTCAGCTCAGAGATCCACTGGTTGACGATCACACGTTGATCTGATTGGTTACAAGGTAGTTTGTGACGTCAGAAACACCAGCGATTTCAAAGCGTGTTTTTGAGACTGTCTTTGGTTCACTGCAGTTTTAAGGAGAAAATACTCAGCAATGCTGTCGACTTATGAATTTACACATGGTTTGTCTTAAAGCACATTAAAAACACCACATAGACACATAAACAACATTAAACGCTGGATTTTCACCACAGGGGGACTCGTAATTTTATTTTGGAGGTCTTATACAAAGGTTTACCTCCTACAGGTTTACATGCATCAAAAGTAAAAAAAACTATAATATACATAATATTTATTAATAATAACATAATATTAACTATAAAAACGTATAATATACATTTGCACATCACCGCATTTTTCAATGATTTTCAAACAACTCGATGGATGAATCAGTCTCTCTAAATCCCTCCTTTCAGCGAGCTACTGATTGGCCAGATGGCTCAGTCTGTTGTGATTGGTCTACCACATACAGCGCGTGTCGTAAACAAAAACTCCTATTACCATAATAACTTCAGCTCCGTCCGGAGGCTTCCTACAGCTCAGCGTTTGTACACACTGTAAACTAAAGACAGTATAACGATAACATTCATTTTACCATATCAGTCCGAGCGCCAGTCCGATGATGAAACACTGGAAGAACGAGTTATTCAACCTGAACCTCCATCGCAGGACGACTCGAGCAGGGCGTTTCTCAGTGATCCGCTACTCAGTTTGAAGTACATTATGAGATGTTGCAACTGTAATTCCTCACCATCAGCATTAACAAGTGTATGTCCATCAACAAACCCATGTGTATATTTCTAATTTATAGCAGTGCACGTGCTGGAACTGTATCATTAAGTGTATCAATAACAGTGCATTAGCCGAGCACTAGCGTGAATGACTGATGTAACAAACGTTGGTAAAATAAATCTGGCTCCATCCTTTATCTTTCCTCAAAGTAGTGAGAACGACAGACAATCTGCATTAATAGACACAGTTTTAGGTAATAGTGGCCCACAACAATTTAGCAGAAGTATTTCAGTAATAACGTCTTACACAGTTAGCCTACACAATATAAAACACAAAACTACCTATTTTGAACACCCAGTAGAAAATATCTACATCAGTAATTATTCATACTTACAGGTTGTGATTCTGCAGGGAAGGAGGGAAAGACTGTTCGGATACAACTACAAATCCTGGAGTCTGTTTAGGAATTGTGACCGATTCACTGTCAGACACAATAGTAACGACACTGATATACCTGTGATCCATTCATCCTCTAATAGAGTAGGAGTGTATGTGGACGTGTCAGCCGGCACTTTGTCCTTCTACAGCGTCTCTGACACACACACACTTACACACACTCAACACCACATTCACTGAACCCCTCTATGCTGGATTTGGGGTTATTAATTATGATTCTTCAGTGTCTCTGTGTCAGCTTAAAACATAACACACAATCCTCTTTGTAAATCTGTCGTCCACATGCACACAAAGTCATCAAATCTCAAATAACTAAATTTGAATGACTGGAATAACAACCATGAAAATACTATAATAACAGAGTTATAAGGTTGCTTCAGTGTTTATATTTTAAACTGATCATCAAATTTAATAAAAGTACATTTACATTTAATCATTTAGCAGACGTTTTTATCCAAAGCGCCTTACTAATAAAGGATAACAATAGAAGTATCAAACCAACAATAGGGCAACAATACATTTGTGACTCATTTAATAATGAACCTGTTTATGAATGATTGATGTGAACTGATGACAGTATGAATAATCATGAATGTAATAAGAGAAAAGCAGAATAAAAGACGGTGACTGAATTCACTAAGAATAAATCACTGATAGTGTAATGTATTTTGCACACACTGTCTGCACTGATTTAGTAGGATTCACTAAATGAATTCTGCAGATCAGGCGACGGTACAAACACTCACAGTATCACTGCTGAGCACAGTTGATCACAGTGTAATTCCAGTCTTTCACGAGCTTCAGAAGCATCTCTCCTTTTGAAATTATTGTCTTTTACCCTTTTTTATGTTCACTTTACTATCTGCTCTGTCCCACTAACTTAGTTTCATCTCCTCAACACTTATACAGTAACATAAAAAAAAAACTATTGTGAAACGATGGCGTTTCCATTAACCGATGTTATGTGACTGAAACTTATTTTTTTCCTCTTGAGGTAAGTCATTCCAACAATTATGGCAACGAATGTTTGTAGGTTTATGTATATCCCAGCCACAGCATTAACCATTATTTTTAATCGAAGGAGCCGTAGGCGTGTATCCAAGCATTAATGGCAAGGGAATCCCCTTATAGTCAGGTGGCCAAAACTGATATTAAAACTTTGTCGGACACTTTTTGGTACAAGTATACAACCTATCCAGTATTAATATTTAACCCCTCAACATGTGTTCTAGCCAGGTTGTCAGCTTAGAAAATGTTTTTTTTTGTCCATTTTAACACTATATTCTTAAAAGTGGTAAAAGCGGATTTTTTTCCCAAAGTGCTTCCATTTTCTTCCATGTTACCTATTGTAATTTTGGGCAAATGTGCAATATAATCCAACTTATGTGCAAGCATGATCATTAAAAATTAATAATCAATAAATACCACAAGAGTATCACACCACAAGGGGCACTGTTGTGTCAGCGCAGCTGTGATTTGGCAGCAGATCCAGAGAAGATGATCACAGCAGGTGTCAACAGTCCAGTCTGAACAAAACTTTATAAAGGAGTGAATCACACAATCACACAACAGATTAACTTGATCTATTTGTCAACACAAACATTTACCTCAAGATTCTACCATTCTACCATCAAATGTTGCCAGAAACAGGTAAGCTAAACTGTTTTCCAACTAGCTATATACTTACCAGACATACACTCACCTAAAGGATTATTAGGATCACCATACTAATACTGTGTTTGACCCCCTTTCGCCTTCAGAACTGCCTTAATTCTACGTGGCATTGATTCAACAAGGTGCTGAAAGCATTCTTTAGAAATGTTGGCCCATATTGATAGGATAGCATCTTGCAGTTGATGGAGATTTGTGGGATGCACATCCAGGGCACGAAGCTCCCGTTCCACCACATCCCAAAGATGCTCTATTGCAGAGGTTCTCAATCCTGGTCCTGGAGACCCACAGCTCTGCACATTTTATATGTCTCCTTTATCTGACACACCCAGTTCAGTTCATAGAGCTCTTTCCTAACGAGAAGTTCAGGAGATTGTCTTGACCAGGACCACACCCCTAAATGCATTGAAGCAACTGCCATGTGATTGGTTTATTAGGTAATTACATTAATGAGAAATTGAACAGGTGTTCCTAATAATCCTTTAGGTGAGTCTACAGCTAGGCTAATTTACTTTAATAATTACTGGCTTACTTACTAATAGGTAAATTAAGTTTTGTGCAGATGTGTAATGGAAATATTATGTCTTTAATTTATTTGCTGCACAGCAGCCTATTTTACAGTCTGCTATAGCTAATGAGTTTGTTAGATAGCAAAGCCCTCAGCTTATGTCAGAGGACATTGTAGTGATCCACTCAGAAACCAATCAGACTAGTGTAGTGAAAAAATTCTTTGCCTTCAGATGAGATAACATGGATCCAGAGGAAGCTGTAAGCCTAGCGTCCAAAGAAAAACAAATAGGAAGAGATATTGATTGGGAAAAATGTTTCATTTGTCAAGACAAATATGGAAAATACAGCCAAGATAAAGCCCTTTGATTGAAGTGATTTTTCAGGAAGTGGTGTCTTTGTGCTCTTTCTAGAGATTATTGTAGTATACTATTGTGCAATATTTTTGCAATATAATAGACACACACCATTATTTGCATTGCGCTTAGCTTGACCTTGCTTATTCAATCCATTCAGTCTCAAAGGGATGAGACTGACAACCTGAGAGCCAACCTCTGCCAACCTGAGAGCCACTGCTTTGATGGGGAAAAACACACCTTTGCCATACGACTATTACATAGTTATTACTACTAACTACTTACTAACCCCCAACCCTAAAGAAGTGAGAGAGCAGTTTTGTTAGGATGGAATTAATAACTATAGTGATATGTGAATGTAATATAATTTGTGTTACAACCTGGTACACTAATTAAGTCAAATAGCACCATAGACCATCATCTACAGTTCTAAATTTCCGCCTTGACATTAAAGTATTATAACTTGTGCAGCATTGCACTGTCTCTCCCTACAAGCTTTAAACTTGGCTTGACTCATTCCCATAGATATGGGTACTGATTGATAGAGGTTTTGGGATACTAGGTTATGTTTCCAAGCTGGTATTGTCACAGTGTCTGGTGGTTCCCTGGGTTAAACACTAGAGGTCCTCAGTTTTCACGGTGTCTATGCATTTTCACTACAATTCCCATGATCCTGCCTGTCACTGATTGTACATTGTCTTTCAGCTGTTTCTCGTCACCTTGTCAGCACTTGTGTGTATATATACCCTGTCTGTTTCAGTGTTTGTCACGGAGTCCTTGTCTTGTATCACACCACTTCTGTGTTCTGCCTCGTTGCCTGTTTTTGGATTGTTTTATGTTTTGGATTGTTTCTTTGGTTTTGACCCCTGCCTGGACTGGATTTGAGTAACGGATTTCCCTTAATAAATTATACTGCTTTTGGATCTTCTCTCTGTTTCCCGTGTGATGGATCGTGACAGAAGGACTCCGTCAAATACAAGATCCAGCGGTATGTACACTAACTTCTCTTTCCCAGCCACCGAGCGGGAGAGGAGAGATTGTTTTAAGGGAACCCGCCAAGTCATTTTTCGCGGGACCCGTGGAGGCCGCAGTGGAGGAGGTGGTCGAGAGGAATCCCGACACCATTCTCCACTTTGGCCCCTCTTCAACCCTGGGCTGGTGATGTCCAGCCCAGAGCTCCATCCGCCGCTGATTCCGCCCAGCTCAGAGTTCTGTTCGCCGCAGTTTCCGTCCAGCCCAGAGCCTGCACATCGCCATCAAAAACGGCGGAGGAGGAAGACCTCCAGTCTCCCCAAGGACCCAGAGATCGTCCTCGTGCAGCCCGCTGTCGTCCCGGAGGCCGTCCCCTCCGAGCAGTCCGCTGTCGTCCCAGAGGCCGTCCCCTCCGAGCAGCCCACTGTCGTCCCGGAGGCCATCCCCTCCGAACAGCCCGCTGTCATCCCTGAGATCGTCTCGGAGCCGTCCACCATCAGTCCTGCCATGGCCAAGAGAGCAGTCTTCCTCTTTTATGCAGTGGCGGTACTGCATGCGTGGAGGAAGCACAGAACGTCTGCCGAGCCTGTGTCTTCGGACAAGATGGCCGCCGATCCTGTTCACGTCACGTCTGCCGAGCCTGTGTCTTCGGACAAGATGGCCACCGCCGAGCCTGTTCACGTCACGCCTGCCGAGCCTGTGTCTTCGGACAAGATGGCTGCTGCAGAGCCTGTTCACGTCACGTCTGCTAAGCCTGTGTCTTCGGACAAGATGGCCGCTGCCGAGCCTGTTTACGTCACGCCTGCCGAGCCTGTGTCTTCGGACAAGATGGCCCAGCCAGGGACTGTTCACGTCACGTCTGCCCAGCCAGAGACTGTTCACGTCACGTCTGCCCAGCCAGAGACTGTTCACATCACGTCTGCCCAGCCAGAGACTGTTCACGTCACGTCTGCCCAGCCAGAGACTGTTCACGTCACGTCTGCCCAGCCAGAGACTGTTCACGTCACGTCTGCCCAGTCAGAGACTGTTCACGTCACGTCTGCGCCGCCTGAGGCCTCAGTGACCGCGACACTGGCCATTATGGCCACAGCCATGTGGTGTGTGTGGGCTGCGCACACACTTGAGCCGGTAGTGTCTGTTCCTGAGCCGGTGGTGTCTGTTCCTGAGCCGGTGGTGCCTGTTCCTGGGCCGGCTGTGTCTGTTCCTGAGCCTGAGCCTGTGGTGTCTGTTCCTGAGCCTGTGGTGTCTGTTCCTGAGCCGGTGGTGTCTGAGCTGGTGGTATCTGTTCCTGAGCTGGTGGTATCTGAGCCGGTGGTGTCCGTTCCAGTTCCTGAGCCGGTGGTGTTTGTTCCAGTTCTTGAGCCGGTGGTGCCAGTTCCTGAGCCGGTGGTTCTAGTTCCTGAGCCGGTGGGGTCTGTTCCAGTTCCTGAGCCGGTGGGGTCTGTTCCAGTTCCTGAGCCGGTGTCTGTTCCTGCGCCCTGGCCGCCCGAGGGGTCGTCTCCGCCCTGGCCGCCCGAGGGGTCGTCTCCGCCGTGGCCGCCCGAGGGGTCGCCTCCGCCGTGGCCGCCCGATGGGTCGTCTTCGCCGTGGTCGCTCGAGGGGAAGTCTCCGCCCTGGCCGCCCGATGGACTACCTGCTCCACCCTGGCCACCTGAAGGGTCGTCTCCGCCCAGACCGCCCGATGGACTACCTGCTCCACCCTGGCCACCTGAAGGGTCGTCTCTGCCCCTACCGCCCGATGGACTATCTGTTTCGCCCTGGTCGCCTGAAGGGTCTTCTCCGCCCAGGCCGCCCGATGGACTGTCATCCCCTGTGTCCATTCCTTCCCATGGTCCTGGCCCTCCATCCCTCCCCCTAGTCCCCCACAGTTCCACCTCCCTCCTGGACTTTTGTCGAGTTTTGTTTTCTGTCGTGGAGCGTCTGGTAGCCGCTCCGTAGAGGGGGGGTTATGTCACAGTGTCTGGTGGTTCCCTGGGTTAAACACTAGAGGTCCTCAGTTTTCACGGTGTCTATGCATTTTCACTACAATTCCCATGATCCTGCCTGTCACTGATTGTACATTGTCTTTCAGCTGTTTCTCGTCACCTTGTCAGCACTTGTGTGTATATATACCCTGTCTGTTTCAGTGTTTGTCACGGAGTCCTTGTCTTGTATCACACCACTTCTGTGTTCTGCCTCGTTGCCTGTTTTTGGATTGTTTTATGTTTTGGATTGCTTCTTTGGTTTTGACCCCTGCCTGGACTGGATTTGAGTAACGGATTTCCCTTAATAAATTATACTGCTTTTGGATCTTCTCTCTGTTTCCCGTGTGATGGATCGTGACAGGTATTCACTTTGAAAACTGGTTCTCTTTAGGCGGAGATTGTTTTTTTCATGTTCTAGTTCTGTTGTCTCTTGCACTGTACAATCAATTCAGCAGACATCCCATGAGTGTTGGCTTTCATTTGATACCATTTTTATGAATATGGTCCTTGTGGTTGTGGAGATATTCAACATTTACTGTTGGCATGTCGTGTTGAGCAGGAAACCCAAAAATTGGCCTGAAATTGCTTGTACAAGCAACAAAAACAAAAATTCAGCTTGACAACCCCCCTAATATCTTACCTATGGGTGTCTTCTAACAAAAAAAATAGGGTGACAGCTTGTACCAAAACATGTCCGCAAACGTCTTAACGGAAGCCCTTTTCAGAATTGGCCCCCTGACTATTAAAACCCCTCACTTGAGAGCAGCAGCGGCTGTGTAGCCTATGAGGAGTTTCTGGGTGTTTGTCCTCATTTTTCCGAACTGCCTGAAAATGCCTGATATATGGGAATTTTTGCGAAATTGACATGTTTCCATTGTTTCAATTTCAATTTGCGCAATTTGAGGGGTAATGGAAACGCTGCTATAGATCAGCAGTTTATCATTTTTTATAATTTTTAATTTCCTGGCAGAAAGGTCTAGGCCAGGGGTGGGGAACGTTGATCCTGGAGGGCCATTGTCCTGCAGAGTTTAGCTCCAACCCTGAAAAAAACATTTGGCTGCCTGCAACTTCAGTAATCCTGAAGACATTGATTAGCTTCAGGTGTGTTTGATTAGGGTTGGAGCTAAACTCTGCAGGACAATGGCCCTCCAGGATCAACGTTCCCCACCCCTGGTCTAGGCTATGAAACTACCATGTAAGTTTCAAAACAGCCAATCCACAGACAAATGCACACAGCCTGCATAAAGTAGCTGTGCCTTTTCACAAGCCGCTGTTACTTCATGTGATGTCAGAACTACTCAGTCACCGCCTTCAGTCTCACCCCGAGCACTGCCTAACGTCAGGAACTACAGCACTGCACAGGCTTCCGAACAATATCAATACAAGAGAACAGTGGCTATGTTTATTTATTCAGAAACACCACAGCAATTTAGTTCAACCTTAACCGTCTGTTCTGCATATTTCACAAGTGACTGCTTCGTCAATCAGGCTCAGTTCAATGCGGTTTTTCAAAGAAGCTTTCTCTCATTAAAGATGCTGCAGTCCCTCCAGTTCATAGTTTTATAAGTTTACCTTGGGCGTCAATTGCAGCATGTTCTCGCGTTCTGTTATCCTGGAGTTTCAGAGTTCTCGCGAGAGCACAAGTTGAATTTGCTCAGCGAGTTAATCTGGCGTGAGTAATGATGCTCATTAAATATGCCCCTCGATCAGAGCTGCACCAATCACAGCGGGTTATCTGATAGAGGCGGGCCAGAGGCGACATGACGACAGCGCTGCGACGCCGAAGTCATTGGTAAACATTGCAGGATGGCTCTGGATGAACACCAGATGTGTGAAATGGCTTTGGCCGCTACAATGAAAGATTTAGGCTTTTTATCTAAAAGAGGAACAGAAGACGCCGCTCGATCGTTCCTTTGTAAGAAGGGCGTTTTTGCTGTTTTGCCGACCGAATACGGTAAGTCTAATCTACCAGTTAGCTGCGCTGGTAGCTGAGCGTATGGGGCTTGTTGTGATTGGTCGTAGTGTTATCCAATTGCGTGCAGTGAGATTTTCAAATGCATGCTTGGTGCCGCCCCTCAAACTGGGCGATTTTCATTAGTCGACGCCAGACCATTAATCTTTCAGATTTAGCTCTGGATTTCCAGGCTAGCATTCTGTGGGTTTCCTTGCAGATTTACCACAAGTACACCTTTTACAGAAAAAAGTAACATTGTAAAAGAAATTGTAGCACGTCAACTTACTGTATCAGTAGGAAAGCAATAGTTGCATAGCTTGGTGCATTCGGTGTCTGTCTGCTAACGTTACACCTTCCTAAAATAATTGGCTAAGTCATTTTTTGACAAATTTTTTATTTTTTTTGCATAAGTCATCTCCTCATGATGCTGGCCACCTCTGGTAAAATCGCCCACATCCTCAGTTGAACAGTATATGCATTTCTACCCCTGTAGAATAATGGCCTATGTCAAGAGTCTGATTTAGGCCGTTTTATTTTGCCTAAGTTAAAAGACTTAGGCAATTTTACAAGCTTTTCAAGATGGCAGCTGCATCAAGAAGAACGAAAATCTACTCAACCTCTAAAGTTAGGTTCAGTTTTTTGTGTTTTCTGAGAAACCTGCAAAAATTACTTAGGCAATCATTTTAGGAATTTTATAAAGCAGTTAAGTGTTTCAAAATCAGTGTATAACTAGCTATTAACTTACATATTTTGGAGATTTAAATCGAATTTGACAAAAAAAAGTCTGAGTTTGTTCACAGACAGTTTAAATTAGCGTTAACGTTAAATCTGCGTGCAGTACTGATGTAACGTTAATGGTAATTATAATACTCTTACAATAACACCAAAAGTAAGGAGGTGGTTGTTTGTCTCCTCGCCGATTCGCAATTCCCTCAGCAATGTCCGTTACAGGTGTTTTATTTACCTTAAAAGCCACAGCAGGCTACAGCATACATGACCCTAGTTACCTGTGGCCGTGCATCACTCAGAAAACAACAGGCCAATCAGAAGAGAGGCTCATGAATATTAATTAGACAGGCCAAAATCAACCTGAGAAAGGAGCTATAAAAGTGTATTGCAGGGAACGGCAACTGGCGGCCCGCGGGCCAAAACTGGCCCGTCAGCAATATTTTCTGGCCCGCCGGATTATTTTGGCAGTCCTAAATGCTGTACAAAACTCTTCCACTACTTGAGAAAAGCCGTAGTCGCGCGGCGATTTCACCGCCGCATACTGTGTGAAACGCCCATAGGGAATCATGCGGTGCAGGATTACATTTTAAAGTATAACTGTGCGTTCACAACGGACGCGAATAGCGCGTCAAATTCGCGCCTGCCGCGTCTAGTTATACGCTTGACCACTTTGTGTCCATTCGCGCGTCAAAAGACGGTAGCGGTCAGAACTCTGGTGTACTTTGGACGGAGCGTGCGGTCTGACTGACAATAGCCAACTCCCGACATCTTTTGACAGCGTATCCGCACTTAATTCTGACCGCCTGTACACCTATCTCTGAGGAGCTGTTTGGTACTGAAACCATTGTCAGTCAACAACATTCTTTTTTTGCAAGGATGTTTGAAATAGTTCGACAGAAAATAGCCTACTTCATTTCGTCAGTAGGGCAATATGTTTTTCGTTTATGTTGCTTAGAAACTTGAGTGATAGGCTTTGTCCTATTTAATTCATGTTATTTATATTTCATATTTTTTTCTGTGACATTTTTTTTCTCTGCTGACAGTACAATGTTAAAATAGCCTAATATTTACACTGACACGAACACAATTTTTGTATAGCATTTATAATTATTATAGGCTACTCCAATCTCCTTCTTTCCATTAGAGACATTTGAATGTGAGATTATGGAAACGAGATCTAAATTTTGTGGACCCGTCAGGTCGGGAAATAAAGCGGGTGAACACCGAGTGTATTTTAAGCGGTTGCTGAATAGAACCTTGTGGGAGCGGGACGAAAAAAAAACAGTCCCACGCAGACCTCCTTAAACCTTAGGTGTGTATGTGTGTGTCCCCGAATAAATAATAATAATAAAAAAGGAATAAAGTTCAAAAGTCGGACTGTACGGAATGAGGCATGATTGCTATTCACACCTTTATTAAAATGGCTGTAATATGTTACCACAATAGTAGCCTACTTGATCTGTTTAAAATGGTTTCCTTGATATATGCATAAGGTGTTAAATTAAAACTTAAAAATCAAAATTTAAATTTGTTTAATCCAGTAATTCATTTTTTCTATTTTTGATCTGAGCACAATCAGAAAATCAGAAAACCCGTCCTTATTTTTTTTTTTTCATTTCAGTTTAGGAAATAAATAATGGAAAAACAAGTCGTTTTTCATCTTTTTATTTTTGGTTTTAATTTGAAAAAAAAAAAAAAAAAAACGATTGAATGAATGATCCACGGACGGTGACGGACCCATCATATTCCGCAATTATAGGCCTATATAAGAGTATTTAATTTGTATCCATAGGCCTACTCTGTGTAGCTGGCCCGCCATCTACTGGCTAAAAAAAATATTGGCCCGCGGCCAAAGTTACTTGCCGACCCCTGGTGTATTGGGATGGTTTTTGGGTACTTATACCGCAGATATATATTCTTAAGGACATCACAACCTAAAATAAAACTTCAGAAAGGTTTACAATGTGGGACCTTTAAGCACTTGCAGTAAATTTACAGCATTTAACAGTAAACTGGTTTGTTTCCAAGAAAAAAGTTCTCGCGCTGTAAAAAAAAATACAGTAAATGGGGACAGGGCTTCTTCAACACAAGCTCTCGTCTGCAGAAAGCGGTCCATTTGGATTTATCGAGGGTAAACGCATCTCTTAAAGGGGTCGTGAACTGGATTATTTTATTATTTTATAATGTTTCCTTATAATGATTTTTACATAAAAAATTGTCATAATTTATAAATAAAAGGCATTTTTCCTAGCCTGATTTTAGCCTCTGATTTGAATGCTCTGTTTGAAGGGGCATGTCTGTGTGAGACTTCAGTGTAAACGCCCACTGCTGTGATTGGCTGTGAGACTTCAGCGTAAACGCCCACTGCTGTGATTGGCTGTGAGACTTCAGTGTAAACGCCCACTGCTGTGATTGGCTGTGAGACTTCAGTGTAAACGCCCACTGCTGTGATTGGCTGTGAGACTTCAGTGTAAATGCCCACTGCTGTGATTGGCTGTGAGACTTCAGTGTAAATACCCACTGCTGTGATTGGCTGCTGTGAGACTTCAGTGTAAACTCCCACTGCTGTGATTGGCTGTGAGACTTCAGTGTAAACGCCCACTGCTGTGATTGGCTGTGAGACTTCAGTGTAAATGCCCACTGCTGTGATTGGCTGCTGTGAGACTTCAGTGTAAACTCCCACTGCTGTGATTGGCTGTGAGACTTCAGTGTAAATGCCCACTGCTGTGATTGGCTGTGAGACTTCAGTGTAAATGCCCACTGCTGTGATTGGCTGCTGTGAGACTTCAGTGTAAACGCCCACTGCTGTGATTGGCTGTGAGACTTCAGTGTAAACGCCCACTGCTGTGATTGGCTGTGAGACTTCAGTGTAAACGCCCACTGTTGTGATTGGCTGTGAGACTTCAGTGTAAATGCCCACTGCTGTGATTGGCTGCTGTGAGACTTCAGTGTAAACTCCCACTGCTGTGATTGGCTGCTGTGAGACTTCAGTGTAAACGCCCACTGTTGTGATTGGCTGTGAGACTTCAGTGTAAATGCCCACTGCTGTGATTGGCTGTGAGACTTCAGTGTAAACGCCCACTGCTGTGATTGGCTGTGAGACTTCAGTGTAAATGCCCACTGCTGTGATTGGCTGTGAGACTTCAGTGTAAACGCCCACTGCTGTGATTGGCTGCTGTGAGACTTCAGTGTAAACGCCCACTGTTGTGATTGGCTGTGAGACTTCAGTGTAAACGCCCACTGTTGTGATTGGCTGTGAGACTTCAGTGTAAATGCCCACTGCTGTGATTGGCTGTGAGACTTCAGTGTAAATGCCCACTGCTGTGATTGGCTGCTGTGAGACTTCAGTGTAAACGCCCACTGCTGTGATTGGCTGCTGTGAGACTTCAGTGTAAATGCCCACTGTTGTGATTGGCTGTGAGACTTCAGTGTAAACGCCCACTGTTGTGATTGGCTGTGAGACTTCAGTGTAAATGCCCACTGCTGTGATTGGCTGTGAGACTTCAGTGTAAATGCCCACTGCTGTGATTGGCTGCTGTGAGACTTCAGTGTAAATGCCCACTGCTGTGATTGGCTGCTGTGAGACTTCAGTGTAAACGCCCACTGTTGTGATTGGCTGTGAGACTTCAGTGTAAACGCCCACTGTTGTGATTGGCTGTGAGACTTCAGTGTAAATGCCCACTGCTGTGATTGGCTGTGAGACTTCAGTGTAAATGCCCACTGCTGTGATTGGCTGCTGTGAGACTTCAGTGTAAATGCCCACTGCTGTGATTGGCTGTGAGACTTCAGTGTAAATGCCCACTGCTGTGATTGGCTGCTGTGAGACTTCAGTGTAAATGCCCACTGTTGTGATTGGCTGTGAGACTTCAGTGTAAATGCCCACTGCTGTGATTGGCTGTGAGACTTCAGTGTAAATGCCCACTGCTGTGATTGGCTGTGAGACTTCAGTGTAAATGCCCACTGCTGTGATTGGCTGCTGTGAGACTTCAGTGTAAACGCCCACTGCTGTGATTGGCTGCTGTGAGACTTCAGTGTAAATGCCCACTGTTGTGATTGGCTGTGAGACTTCAGTGTAAACGCCCACTGTTGTGATTGGCTGTGAGACTTCAGTGTAAATGCCCACTGCTGTGATTGGCTGTGAGACTTCAGTGTAAATGCCCACTGCTGTGATTGGCTGCTGTGAGACTTCAGTGTAAATGCCCACTGCTGTGATTGGCTGCTGTGAGACTTCAGTGTAAACGCCCACTGTTGTGATTGGCTGTGAGACTTCAGTGTAAACGCCCACTGTTGTGATTGGCTGTGAGACTTCAGTGTAAATGCCCACTGCTGTGATTGGCTGTGAGACTTCAGTGTAAATGCCCACTGCTGTGATTGGCTGCTGTGAGACTTCAGTGTAAACGCCCACTGTTGTGATTGGCTGTGAGACTTCAGTGTAAACGCCCACTGTTGTGATTGGCTGTGAGACTTCAGTGTAAATGCCCACTGCTGTGATTGGCTGTGAGACTTCAGTGTAAATGCCCACTGCTGTGATTGGCTGCTGTGAGACTTCAGTGTAAATGCCCACTGCTGTGATTGGCTGTGAGACTTCAGTGTAAATGCCCACTGCTGTGATTGGCTGCTGTGAGACTTCAGTGTAAATGCCCACTGCTGTGATTGGCTGCTCTGAGACTTCAGTGTAAACGCCCACTGTTGTGATTGGCTGTGAGACTTCAGTGTAAACGCCCACTGTTGTGATTGGCTGTGAGACTTCAGTGTAAATGCCCACTGCTGTGATTGGCTGTGAGACTTCAGTGTAAATGCCCACTGCTGTGATTGGCTGCTGTGAGACTTCAGTGTAAATGCCCACTGCTGTGATTGGCTGTGAGACTTCAGTGTAAATGCCCACTGCTGTGATTGGCTGCTGTGAGACTTCAGTGTAAATGCCCACTGCTGTGATTGGCTGCTCTGAGACTTCAGTGTAAATGCCCACTGCTGTGATTGGCTGCTGTGAGACTTCAGTGTAAATGCCCACTGTTGTGATTGGCTGTGAGACTTCAGTGTAAACGCCCACTGTTGTGATTGGCTGTGAGACTTCAGTGTAAACTCCCACTGCTGTGATTGGCTGTGAGACTTCAGTGTAAATGCCCACTGCTGTGATTGGCTGTGAGACTTCAGTGTAAATGCCCACTGCTGTGATTGGCTGCTGTGAGACTTCAGTGTAAACGCCCACTGTTGTGATTGGCTGTGAGACTTCAGTGTAAATGCCCACTGCTGTGATTGGCTGTGAGACTTCAGTGTAAATGCCCACTGCTGTGATTGGCTGCTGTGAGACTTCAGTGTAAATGCCCACTGCTGTGATTGGCTGTGAGACTTCACAGTAAACGCCCACTGTTGTGATTGGCTGTGAGACTTCAGTGTAAACTCCCACTGCTGTGATTGGCTGTGAGACTTCAGTGTAAATGCCCACTGCTGTGATTGGCTGTGAGACTTCAGTGTAAATGCCCACTGCTGTGATTGGCTGTGAGACTTCAGTGTAAATGCCCACTGCTGTGATTGGCTGCTGTGAGACTTCAGTGTAAATGCCCACTGCTGTGATTGGCTGTGAGACTTCAGTGTAAATGCCCACTGCTGTGATTGGCTGCTGTGAGACTTCAGTGTAAATGCCCACTGCTGTGATTGGCTGCTCTGAGACTTCAGTGTAAATGCCCACTGCTGTGATTGGCTGCTGTGAGACTTCAGTGTAAATGCCCACTGTTGTGATTGGCTGTGAGACTTCAGTGTAAACGCCCACTGTTGTGATTGGCTGTGAGACTTCAGTGTAAACTCCCACTGCTGTGATTGGCTGTGAGACTTCAGTGTAAATGCCCACTGCTGTGATTGGCTGTGAGACTTCAGTGTAAATGCCCACTGCTGTGATTGGCTGCTGTGAGACTTCAGTGTAAACGCCCACTGTTGTGATTGGCTGTGAGACTTCAGTGTAAATGCCCACTGCTGTGATTGGCTGTGAGACTTCAGTGTAAATGCCCACTGCTGTGATTGGCTGCTGTGAGACTTCAGTGTAAATGCCCACTGCTGTGATTGGCTGTGAGACTTCACAGTAAACGCCCACTGTTGTGATTGGCTGTGAGACTTCAGTGTAAACTCCCACTGCTGTGATTGGCTGTGAGACTTCAGTGTAAATGCCCACTGCTGTGATTGGCTGTGAGACTTCAGTGTAAATGCCCACTGCTGTGATTGGCTGTGAGACTTCAGTGTAAATGCCCACTGCTGTGATTGGCTGCTGTGAGACTTCAGTGTAAACGCCCACTGTTGTGATTGGCTGTGAGACTTCAGTGTAAATGCCCACTGCTGTGATTGGCTGTGAGACTTCAGTGTAAATGCCCACTGCTGTGATTGGCTGCTGTGAGACTTCAGTGTAAATGCCCACTGCTGTGATTGGCTGTGAGACTTCACAGTAAACGCCCACTGTTGTGATTGGCTGTGAGACTTCAGTGTAAACTCCCACTGCTGTGATTGGCTGTGAGACTTCAGTGTAAATGCCCACTGCTGTGATTGGCTGTGAGACTTCAGTGTAAATGCCCACTGCTGTGATTGGCTGCTGTGAGACTTCAGTGTAAACTCCCACTGCTGTGATTGGCTGTGAGACTTCAGTGTAAATGCCCACTGCTGTGATTGGCTGCTGTGAGACTTCAGTGTAAATGCCCACTGCTGTGATTGGCTGCTGTGAGACTTCAGTGTAAACGCCCACTGTTGTGATTGGCTGTGAGACTTCAGTGTAAACGCCCACTGTTGTGATTGGCTGTGAGACTTCAGTGTAAATGCCCACTGCTGTGATTGGCTGTGAGACTTCAGTGTAAATGCCCACTGCTGTGATTGGCTGCTGTGAGACTTCAGTGTAAATGCCCACTGCTGTGATTGGCTGTGAGACTTCAGTGTAAATGCCCACTGCTGTGATTGGCTGCTGTGAGACTTCAGTGTAAATGCCCACTGCTGTGATTGGCTGTGAGACTTCAGTGTAAACGCCCACTGCTGTGATTGGCTGCTGTGAGACTTCAGTGTAAATGCCCACTGCTGTGATTGGCTGCTCTGAGACTTCAGTGTAAATGCCCACTGCTGTGATTGGCTGCTCTGAGACTTCAGTGTAAACGCCCACTGCTGTGATTGGCTGTGAGACTTCAGTGTAAATGCCCACTGCTGTGATTGGCTGCTGTGAGACTTCAGTGTAAATGCCCACTGCTGTGATTGGCTGCTCTGAGACTTCAGTGTAAATGCCCACTGCTGTGATTGGCTGCTGTGAGACTTCAGTGTAAATGCCCACTGTTGTGATTGGCTGTGAGACTTCAGTGTAAACGCCCACTGTTGTGATTGGCTGTGAGACTTCAGTGTAAACTCCCACTGCTGTGATTGGCTGTGAGACTTCAGTGTAAATGCCCACTGCTGTGATTGGCTGTGAGACTTCAGTGTAAATGCCCACTGCTGTGATTGGCTGCTGTGAGACTTCAGTGTAAATGCCCACTGCTGTGATTGGCTGTGAGACTTCAGTGTAAATGCCCACTGTTGTGATTGGCTGTGAGACTTCAGTGTAAATGCCCACTGCTGTGATTGGCTGCTGTGAGACTTCAGTGTAAATGCCCACTGTTGTGATTGGCTGTGAGACTTCAGTGTAAACGCCCACTGTTGTGATTGGCTGTGAGACTTCAGTGTAAATGCCCACTGCTGTGATTGGCTGTGAGACTTCAGTGTAAATGCCCACTGCTGTGATTGGCTGTGAGACTTCAGTGTAAATGCCCTGGCTGGCTTGTGGGACTCCTGAGGCAGTTGACGGGTACTGGCAGACACAGAAATGGCACGTCCTAAGGATAGTCTCGTAGTGGCTGTAATTCTGCACCAAGGCTGAATTTCGGGAAAGAGACCACTAAGGCCTATATAAAAGCATCCAAAAAGCAGCATGTCATAGGAACTTTAATGTATGTTTTATTTTGAGTTTTATTCCACTATATGTTCACGATCACTTTGTAAAAATGTATATTTAGCAGTGTCTCACATCTCTCGCTGCTGACTTCTGAGCAACGTTGATGTACACTCATTTGGTTGTGTTTGCCCCATTTTTGCCTGTGACAGGCCCGGTAAAGTTCAATCTTGAGTGACCATCCACCTGCTCTCAGTGTGATTCCATCCACACAAACACACACAGTCACACACACACACACACACACACACACACACACACACACACACACACACACACACACACACACAAAATAAATAAATATTTTTTTTAATAATAACACATGCAGAGCGCCAAAAAGAAATCTTACTCTTTCTGATAAGAATGATCAAACTTCAGGAGGAACTGAGAGCCAGCAGAGGGAGCCCATTATCCTCTCACTTCAAACTGACTCTGTCATCCGCTATGATCATTTATCTAGACCAGGGGTCGGGAACCTTTTTTGACCAAAGAGCCATTTTTTTCATTTTTGGATAATGCATTTTTCCAAAAGAGCCACAGTAGGAAAAAAAGTTGCCTATATATATATATATATATATTATTAAAGTTAATATTAAAGACGTGCTTTTTTCAATAAAAAATTCAACCGTAGTAATTATTAATATTATTTAATTATTAATATTATTAACAAATATTCAGCAAACAATAAATAAGTTGGAATATGGAATTAATTCTGCAGGGATTTCACTGTGAGGTTGAGTACCAAGTGATGAGCATATACCATTTTGTGTGCGTGTGAGAGAGAATGAATGCACACAGTACTATCTGCTGTGTTTACGTGAATACTCGACTTAGCATTTTGATATATTTCTGTGTTTATTTGGCCGTTTAGGCGCGCAACCGAAGACAAAGGCTGCTTGTCCGTGTTGCGCTCGGAGCGCGCGCACAGTATCCTGTCAGTTCCCTTTCGCGACTTATCGCGCTTTTAATATTTCTTTTCAATATAAAGCACATCCTGTTCTTTTCTTTCTCATTCATTCATGTTTTGTTTTTAATAACTTTAAACAGAATCGTCAACTGAAATCTGCGCGGATTATCAAAAATACGACACATTTATAGGACATAAAGGGTCTCTGCGGCAAAAGTGGAAGTAGCCTACCAGCGGGTGAAATGTCTCTATGCGCAGCAAAGCACCCGTTTCAATAAAATGTTATATTAAAGTTTATAAAGTCTACTTTTACATTTTTTGCTGCTGTTCTAGAATGGTTTTCGCCAGCTTGAATCCCAGTGCAGGAGCTGTAGGTTACCACAGAAACGTAAGCGGTTAGTTGATTGCTGTGGTGACTCGTGACACTCGCGAACAGCACTGAACACGCACTTTTGCCGGTACAACTTTAATATTATTATTATCATAAACTTTTCATTAACTTCAGTAGGCTGTACTACAACAAGGGAATTGTAATTGGTTGCTTTTTCTGCAGAGAGCCGATCTCTGTTGATGTGTTTTAATTGTTTTTCATCGATGGTTTGTTGGTAAAGGGTTAGAGACCTCGCGAGCCACATGATTTTTGCCAAAGAGCCAGATGTGGCTCGCGAGCCATAGGTTCCCGACCTCTGATCTAGACTAATGCTGGGATACAGGATATAGTTATTTGTACAAACGTTCTCCTTCAGCTCGTGCTTCACGTCTTTCTGCTCTCAAATCTGCACTGATTAATGCAGTAGACATAAGAATAACTTTGCTATTAGTAATATTTCAAGATGAACACACTGGATTGAAGCGACTGAGGTTTGATTATCCATCACAATTATTTAGAAAAGTCAAAAATGATCATCAGGCTTTTGAGGAAGGTTAATTTGTTCATCTATTATCATCATTGCATTATGTTTTAACACTAAAGAGATTTTATCATAAAACGAAACATTTAAATATCATCTTACTAAGACATATTATTGGCAGATATTGATATTTAAATTAGTTTTATGTAAGTATCTGCTATGCTGTTATAAAGATCTCATTGATTTACATTACAAGCATCAGCATTTCATATAAATATCAGCATCTGCAGCAAACAGCATATTTTGCTCAACTGTTTTTTCCTTCTATATTCTCACTATATTAGACTAAATGAGCCATAAACGTCTGATGGATCAAATAGGATATATCCAACTGTTATACTGCATTTATACCACAGTTAAATAAACAGAAGTTTAAATTGATATTTGTATTATTAATATTATTTAAAAAAAATAAAAACAGCACAATAAGTTTATAAAATTGTTTATTTCGCTTACATAGTTGAAAAAATGCTGACAATTATGGAAAAAAAGCACTACACATATACAAAATGATAATGCAAAAAAAAATTATACATCTTTGTTTGATATCAATAACTTATGGCATTAAAAAAAAGAAGAAAAACAAGTAACATTCAGAGCATAACTGAGTTTTGTCATCAGTGCTTCGCAGTATTTACAGTGTTCGGCTTATTTCTACATTTATGACTATTACAGTAGTCAAAGAAATAGTTGCAGGGTGTGCAATAGTCACATACCCTGTGAATGCTGTTACAAATTAATATTCACATTAGAGAAGTGACATAAAAAGCAAGTAAAAAAGCCAGCAGTGGGCGCTGGTCAGACCTGCAGATTTAGTGAGTTTGTTCTCAGAGAAAAGACGTTTTCAGGTGTTGTTTATGCTTCAGGAAATATAAACATTTCTCCTCATTTCTCCTCATATGCACTGCATGAACACCAATTACACTTTCTGCTCAAGGACATATGAAAGAACTAGATCATTTTCAGTCTTATTTCATGCAATGAAGGGTTTTTCTTATTTTTTATTCTTATAAAATTATTAAACTTTCTTGTCATGGCCTGTTCCAGACAGACCTGGTTGAAGAAAGGAAGACATTATGAGGCGCTTTGGCCATTGACAGGGGTTTAGAGGTCAGTCTAGAGTTCCTGAGGCTTCCCAGACTGCAACACAGTGTCGGCTCAGATCTGGCCCACATCCGGTACGCACTGAATCCAAGGTTGCCACACAAATCCTGAAAAGTGAAGCCAAAGCGCCTCTATCGCCATATGTCATATGCAAACGACTGGTACGTCTCTTCATACCGTGACATCACTTCTTACCCTGGATCCTGGGGAGGACGTCTTAAGCTATGAAACTTGCAGGAAGTTTTAATGGTACAAAGTCCTCTTAAATACCAAATGATCAAGGCAAATTTGGTTTCTCATGTCATGACCCCTTTAAATTAATGGGTTAAAAATGTAATTAAAAAATTTAACCCAACGGCTGGGTTTGTCCATATTTGACCCAAAGTTGGGTTGAAACAACCCAGCATTTTTTAGAGTGTAATAAAAAAAATCTTGCATTGTTTCTGCGAGAGTGTGGGCGGGACCTTGTTGCTATCGCGACTATCACTTTACGCTCACTACTGTGTGTGTGTGTGTGTATGAGTGTGTTTGTACATGTGTGTGTGTGTGTGTGTGTGTGTGTGTGTGTGATACCGTGGCTCCACTTCACATTCACTACTGCACAGAATCAGCTCCCAAATCTGCACCATAAAAGGACTTTGGCGGCTTCACTTTTCCCCAATGGTAGAAAAGTGAAGCCCATCTTGTTTTACAGTCAATGGTTTAATCCAGATGTGGGCCGGATCTGGGCCGACACTGTTGCTGTTCTGGTTGCATGGATCCCCAAAATGACATGGCACCAGAAATCAGAAATGTTTTTTGTTGTTGTTGTGGCATAGAGTTGGCGCACTGCATTATGGGGGAGTGTGTGTGTGTGGCGTGTCTAGGCCGAGCGAGCGCCTGTACGCGGCCGAGAGCCTGTAGAGCACATCGGCCCGAGGACACGACTGGGCTTCGGCCTTCTGGGTCAGGAGCATCTCGAACAGAGAGCTCACCTCGGACATCAGCGCTCGGCCCTCCAGCACGCTCTTGCCCGGGCTCTTCCCGAAGGTGGAGAACGAGCTGGGGTCGTCGGGGCGGGCCTCGGGACCCCGGGCATCAAGGGACGGGGGCCCGTCAGGGACAAACAGGTTCTCATGGTAGTCCGCTGTCAGGGGGAGAGAGAGACGGGCCATCCATGCTGGATCGGGGATGTCTGAGAACACATCGTCTACACAAACAGAGAGAAGAAATATGGCAGAGACATTTTATACACTGATATAGTTGATCAAAGTACTTTAACATTTACAACAGCATGGATAGTTTAAAGTCAACGAGAGGCTGTGCTGTATGGTGAATAAGTCACGGCTGAAGGGCGTTGTTAGACTTATTCATGATACAACACTAGCCTTTTATTAAATATTAAAATGTTAAATAAATATTAAAGCCATAAAATATGTATCAATGCGATTTTAATGAAGTAAAATCACTAAAAGCCTTCCTTCCGCTGGAACAAATAGTCCCTGATCATGAACAGCAACAGCAGTTACACACATTATTTCTCCATTAGATGGCGGTAAACACTGTCTTTATGAGTGAGTCAGTCAGTAGAGAAGACTTTTACATTGAAAGGACTCTAGTGGTGGAAATTTTGATTCTTTCCAGAGACTCGTTCATTTTCAGTTCGTTCACCAAAATGATTCGTTCAGACTCGTTCACTGATTCGTTCAGTGACAATTTCTTAATAAATACTGCAGCAGGTGGCAAAAAAGAGTGTATTTTATTATATGTTTTAACGAACGTATTTACTTGTTAAAAAAAATGATTTGGCTTTGTTAAAATGTGTGCCTTATTTACTAAATTAATAAAATAAGTCTAAATAAGAGGTTCAGATGACCAAACCAAGGTTTTCTTGCATAATTAACATTTTAATTGTTTGGTCAGACATACACATTCATAAATCTGGGATTATATTAAACGTTGAGTTATGTTATGTATGTTAAATATGATAAACAATTATACGCACACGCACACCTATAACTGCGCTTTGAATGAGATTGAATCACATGACCGATCAACCCAGTACTCTCATTCACGAACGAAAGTACCAGTTTGATCAATTCGTTCACGAACGAGATCTCTCTCTCGTTCAGACTCGAAACAGAGCAATCTCGGTCAGTGACGGGCGTATTCGTTCATTAGATCCAACCAATTACATGCCCCTTCACAGCCCTAACTGAAATGTTATTTGCTGACGTTACGCAAATGAGACCTAACATATTTTTGGTTTGTTTTAGTTTTTAGAGAAGTGCATATGACATGAATAAAACGTAATTAATTAATTTTTGATCATACAAAATGAACACAAGTAGTAAAGTAAATTTTTCAAAGTGCAAAATACCACAAAACTAAGTCTAAAGAAAAGCAGGTAAAGAGAAGTGTAAATTTAAATCAAGTAAACCGTCAAGTACAAAATGACAATGTTAATTTGTCTTTGTTATATTTAACCATGCTTGCGTTATTAAACTGTTTTCATTACAATGGTAAAGTGTAAATTTCCTTCTTTGATGCAAATATGCTGACTACACAAACCCAGCTCTATCGGTTCGCCACCATTATCGTTCAAACAACTGGTTCTTTTCGTTCACGAACGACATGTAGCCTACCAGGGGTGCGTTTCCCGAAAGCATCGTTGGCCAACTATGGTCGCAAGTTCCGTCGTTACCAATAGAGTTCAATGGACATTGCGATGAACTTGCGACCATAGTTGGCCAACGATGCTTTCGGGAAACGCACCCCAGTTCGTTCACGAGAAGATCTCTCTCTCGTTCAGACTCAAAACAAAAGCAACTCGGTCACAGTCAGTGAAGGGCGTATTCGTTCACTACATCCAACAAATCACATGCTCCGTCACATCTCATAATCGAACGCTATTGGCTTGAGGTTTAGTCATTCTTGACAGGTTGAAAACACAGAGCTACCCGGTTCACTGAGCTGCGCATGCGCTGCAATAGCGCCGCGCGGCGGTGGAGGGAGGAATTTCAGTGAACGAGAAATATGAGTCAATGGATTATGTGAACGAGAACGATTCGTTCACCTAAAAGATTCGTTCAAAAAGAACGATTCGTTCACGAACGTAACATCACTAAAGGACTCAAACTTGAGAACACAGAGAGAGTGAAGCTACTGACAGAGGACTAGAGGAACGGGAAAACCCTTTGACTGTTAAAAAGGTATAAGATATCGCAGAGGACATTCAAACTTGGACTATAATTTGGACTATAGATGCTATATCTACTGTAAATGCAGGTACACTCGCTTACTCGATCTCTCACCATACTCTACTCCACATGTGTGAAACTCAAGGCCCGCGGGCCAAATCCGGCCCGCCACATTATTTTATGTGGCCCGCGAGAGCATATGGGTGTCTTAAAATTAGGGATGCAACAAAATTTAGGCTGCCGAAAATAACATTTTCGGTTTTTGGCCGAAATATACTAAAAAGCCGCCGCGCCCCTCCGTGTTCGGCGATGGTTTGACTCTGGCTCAGCGTGTTTTATGACTTTGCGTGCGAGTCCGCTTCCGAAGATGCAGAACGATGCATATCATTCCGTTCCCCTCGGTTCCGCTGTGTGTGTGCGCTGTGCTCTCCGCTCCGTGTCCACAGCGCGTTCTACTCAATGTTCCGCAAGCAACCTCCGTGTGCGCGCGTGTGTGTGTGTGTGTGAGTGTTGCGTGTTCTGCTCACGCTCATTGGAAAGGCAAAGTCCGCTTAAAAAACGTGCCGACATGAATTTTCTCTGGACTTGTTTCATTTTGCAATTGTAGCCTACTACTGTGCTGTAACATGGTGTATCCGTGCTGGGCAACACTGGTAAAATTACACGAATCACGATCCTCTCGTTCACTGGTCCTCTCCCTGATCTGCTCATGCTCTGACAAAAATAGCTTTGTAGTACTGTAGGCCTACTTTATTTTGACAATTGGTAAAAAAAATTCTGTTAAATCTGATTCTGCTGCATATAACTGATTAAAGAATAATATATAGATATTTTATATTTTTTAAAATAGGTCCCAGTATTAGCCTTTTCACCATTTGTATCACTCCGCTTGTCTGTGTTTGCGCCACTTGCATCATTAAGCCAGTAGGTGGCGACAAGTGACTGTCTTTAGGGGTGAACAATTGAACTTTAAACTGATTAGTTTTAAAAAGATTGCACTGGTTTTTGATTGAAATGTAACATCTATGCAAAATAATCCTTGAAAGATTTCTCATTTAAGGCCATTCTCGTTTGGAATATGTGATTGTGTATTGTCAACAATAAGCAGAAACATTCTGCATTTCCATTTTGTAGTGTGGATCATTCATTGCACCATTTATCCTCATTCTCATTTTTAAGAATCTGTTTTCTTGACAAATAATTTATGCTACTGCCCACTGACATGCTTTTAAAGCTATTGTTATCCCAAAAAAAAATTGGCCTTTAAACACCTTAAAATGCACATATGTAGGTCAGAGAAATCCAAAATTTATCAGGGGAGCATGTCCCCGAACCCCCCTAACTACCTCACATTTGAATACGCATGACTGTGTGGTAATGTAATAAGTAATAATCAAATAAAGAGACAATATATTAACATTTTAAAAGTCTTACAGTTACAACCGGCCCTTTGAGGGCAGCCATAATGCTGAAGTGGCCCTCAGTGAAAATGAGTTTGACACCCCTGCTCTACTCTATTAGCTTCAATCAACAATATCAATGAGATCACACATGTGTTTGCGTTGCTAAGAGTGTTGCTAGGGGTGTTGTGTAGTGATACATAGAACCGTTGGGTGAAGCGGTCATAGCCGTGTTTTATCGTGAATAACACACAGATATTGACCAATCAGAATCAAAGGCGACAACTAACCGTTTAATAAAGAGATAAACTCTTAGAAATAAAGTTCTGTGGGTTCTATATAGAACTCTAGGGTTCTTCACACAGTTTTGAAGAACCCAAATGCCAGAAAGATGCAATATAAGGAGAAATGCATAATACTTTCATGTTTAACAGGTTATTTTAGTTGTTTTCTAGTGATAAAGTTTGTTTGGTTTAAACTTTAAAGGGATAGTTCACCCAAAAATGAAACTTATGTCATAATTTAGTCACCCTGAATTTGTTCAAAACGTGTATGAGTTTCTTTCTTCTGCTATACACAAAATAATATATGCTGAAGAATGTTTGCAAACAAACAGTTGATTGACCCAAACACTGACTTCCACTTCAATTCCTTTTTTTTGTTCTTTAACACTTTTTGAGTGGACAAAACAAACCATTTTTTCCATGACTGAAAAATAATTGTAGTTTTCAAAAAGACATTGACAAAAACAAAAGAAACCATCTCTGAAGAAGGCTGCCTAAACCTGCTGAGTCTTCACTTGTTTACTGGTTTGAGTTTGTGTAGAAGAAAAACAGGATGGCATTTATCTTGAGTACAGTAAACAGCCGTTTCCTCGGCCGACACTCGTCTTCATCAGCACTGCGGGTTTACTGTAACACACATGAGTATGGACAGAACCGCACGTCTAAAAATGACACTCTCAGCCACAGTTTTACAGGGGAAACGAGGTGATTCAGTGCATCGGTAAACATGGAAATTACCGTCCTCAAGCAGAGACATTCCACAGATGCTCAGTTAACTGGATAAGGTTCAATTTGGTTATAACTGAGATCTAATTCACAGGTTTTCTGTTTGTGTGTGAGTGAAGGAGCCTCTTAAACACCAGGGCATCTACGAAGAACCATGAAACCTGTCTTTATAGTGGGAAAATGGTTCTTCAAATGTTGTTCACACTAAAAAATGGTTCTTTAAGAAGTGTTAAATGAATGGTTCTTCTACGGCACAAACTTAGATGGTGTTTTCACAGTGACGCCGTGTAGAAGAACCATTTTAAGCTCCTCAAAGAATCTTTCGGTGAGCAGTGAACCACTTTTTTCTTAGTGTGAAGAGCATTTTGAGAACTTTTTCCACAGCAAAGAACATTTGCAGAATGGAAAAGTTCTATAGATGTTCTTCATGCCAATAAAGAACCGTTATTTTTATAAAGAGTGTATTGCAAAGGGTGTATTGCAAAGGGTGTATTGCGTGGAGGTTTGACACAGCCACACACACTGAGGCCTGGCAGTTTTACAGCCTTTTGAGCTTTTTCTGGGTCTTGCTTAAAGATGTGGAGAAACAAAAGGTCTCGGCTTGTTTGAGTAAAGATCAAATGACGCCACATCACAGAGATGAACCGCATCACTTCCTCTCTCCTCACCCCTTAACTCATTATTCACTAATAATTATATGGGCCATCATACATTTCTTGCTTTTACTTCACAGATCTCCTTCAGTGCCTCATAATCAGTGATGGAGGGAAATGGTGGTTAATTCATCCGAAACTCTTAAACCCGTTAACCCACAGATGTGGTTAAAGTCCCACCACATCCAAACAGCCACCGGCAGACTCACACACGTAACAGTGACATGTGTGTGACACTCAGCCTGTGTTTGCTGGTTAGAGTTAGAGTTAGAGCGATTATTAAATCTTTACAGTAGTTAACCCTCGCTGTCAAAGAGTTTTAAATCTATAATTTTATCACCTGTGTTTTTCAGTAACTTTAGTAACATTTGACAGAAAAATCTAATTTCACACACTCTCGCCTTCTCTGTCCTTAGGGTATGCATAACACACACACACACACACACACACACACACACACACACACACATCGCCTGCATTGTGTTACAGTTTTTTTTATTCGCTTTGGTACTATTATCGCAAGTATGTGGTAAAACCTCACAACTGTTAGTACAAAACTCAAAGCAGATCATCAAAAAGTCTGTTTTTTCAAACATGTAATCACATGTTCAATTGACTAAGTACAACGCACAAAATTACACATTCACTTTTTCACCTCACCTAATCAGTGTGTCATCAAAGAAACACCTTTCATATGAAGTAATTGTCGTTCACAATGCAATGCTCACAATACTTTTGATATGCTTCTCATTTGATTTGCGTAAATACATTTGACCAACACTTAATTTCCATTGTTATGCTGATGACACTCAAATCTATATTTCATCACGGCCAGATGAAAACGCTAAATTATCTAAATTGACAGAGTGTGTTAAAGATATAAAAGATTGGATGACGCATAATTTTCTTTTATTAAATCCAGACAAGACAGAGGTACTACTTATCGGTTCAAAAAACCACCCACAAAACCTCTCACAATACAACTTTAACATAGTAGGATGTCCTGTTACTTCATCCTCTACAGTAAAAGACCTGGGTGTTATATTAGACTGCAACCTGTCTTTTGAAAATCATATTTCATATGTTACAAGAACAGCCTTTTTCCACCTTAGAAACATTGCTAAGCTACGTAATATGCTATCAGTAATTTTGTGCGTTTCTGACGCAGAAAAGTTAGTTCATGCATTCATGACCTCGAGACTAGATTACTGTAATGCGTTATTAGCCGGTTGTCCTGCATCCTTAATAAACAAGCTACAGTTAGTCCAAAATGCCGCCGCTAGAGTTCTAACTAGATCAAGAAAATATGATCATATAACACCGATTTTATCATCCCTACATTGGTTACCTATAAAGTCCCGTATTAATTACAAGGTATTGCTACTGACTTATAAAGCCCTAAACGGCTTAGCTCCAGTCTATTTAACCGATCTTCTATCGCCCTATAATCCATCGCGCTCTTTAAGATCACTAAATTCGAGGCTTTTGGTCATACCTAGGATATCCAGATCCACCAAAGGAGGGAGAGCATTTTCACATTTAGCACCAAAACTCTGGAATAGTCTTCCGGATACTGTTCGTTGCTCAGACTCACTCTCCCAGTTTAAAACTAGATTAAAGACGCATCTCTTCAGCCAGGCATTCATATAATACTTTTAATCCTACAGTTAAATCCGACCTCTAGTTCATAAACGCCAGAGGAGAACTGGCCCCCGACTGAGCCTGGGTTCTCCCAAGGTTTTTTTTTCTCCATTAGGTCACCTGATGGAGTTTTTCGGTTCCTTGCCACTGTTGCCTTTGGCTTGCTCAGTTGGGGATATTTGGGGATATTTAATTGAATTAATCAATCAACGATACTATTGATCAGCATTACCGAACGTAGACGTTCCACTAGAAACAAACATTGATGTATTGTTCTAATTTATTACTGTGAAGCTGCTTTGATACAACCTGTGTTGTGAAAAGCGCTATATAAATAAACTTGACTTGACTTGACTTGACTTAATCCAACTGATCTTAATGGTTAATCACAGAACCATTTGGTAAACCTATAGATTTTCATTTCAGCAATATACAGTATATGGATTTTGAGAACTATAAATAAAATGGTTGTTTGTACAAACATATAAATTACGTGTAACCACACATGATGAATACTCGTTATTGCTAAATGATTTCACATAGTGGTAACCACAATTGGTCACCATATATAAAAGTGTGGGTGTAAACACTGGCAATTTCTTTCAACATGGAGCAGGATAGACAGCAAGGAAGAGGAAGAGCTTGTGGACAAGGGATCCGTCAGAGAGGTGGGCATGGGCACCAACAGAGAGGTCAGAGAGGTGGGCATGGGCACCAACAGAGAGGTGGGCACCAACAGAGAGGTCAGAGAGGTGGGCACCAACAGAGAGGTCAGAGAGGTGGGCATGGGCACCAACAGAGAGGTGGGCACCAACAGAGAGGTCAGAGAGGTGGGCATGGGCACCAACAGAGAGGTCAGAGAGGTGGGCATGGGCACCAACAGAGAGGTCAGAGAGGTGGGCATGGGCACCAACAGAGAGGTGGGCACCAACAGAGAGGTCAGAGAGGTGGGCATGGGCACCAACAGAGAGGTGGCCATGGGGCCCGTCAAAGGGTTGGTCATCAGAGAGAGGGAGGCAGAACTGTTGTCTCTAATGAAGTCCGGGCCATCATTGTTGATCATGTGGTGAACCGAGGCCTTACTATGGCAGAGGCTGCCAGATTAGTTGATCCAAATCTAAAAAGATCAACTGTCAATTCTATCATCTGAACTTTTCGCCAAGAAAACTGGTAAGTGTGGAGGATGTAAACTATTATATTTACAGTAAATTGTAATGCATGTAAATTCATCAGACATGTTACAGTATTCGTACAGAATGATCTATTGACAGTATACTCTGTTCTATGCTTAGAATTGACAGAAAACCCCACAGTGGGGGCCGTGGCCGTGTGCTGACCGACCAGCAAGAGTGGGCAGTGGTGGAAATGGTGAGGGCCAGGAATGATATACGGCTGTCAGAAATAAAGCAGGCAATTGAGGAAAACAATGACACCTTTGCCAATGTGGCATCCATCAGCCTACCAACAGTAGGCCGTCTTTTAAAGAGGCACCAGGTATCAATGAAACACATTTACCTGGTGCCTTTTGAGGGAAACAATGACCGGGTGAAACAACTAAGGGCTGAGTATGTTCAGGTACTGCACTATATATTGTATTACTGTTACTATTTGATGCATCACTTACGTCATATGTATATTGGAACAACACTGTAAAAAGAACTAACCAAAATATATTTTTTAGAGGGTTATGGTGCTTGACGCTGATGTGAACCATCACAAGTATATTTTTGTTGATGAAGCGGGCTTTAACCTGGCCAAAACTCGTCGCCGTGGACGGAACATCGTCGGCCAACGGGCCACTGTCCAAGTGCCTGGACAACGTGGAGGAAACATCTCCATGTGCGCAGCTATCTCTGAAGATGGTGTCGTAGGAATGGTGTCATCAGTGTAGACCAATGTCAAGCATGGATTCGTCATGCCAAAAGGTTTTTTCCAAGGTGCATGAACAATGATAACATTCATTGTGATGTGGACGAGAATCTATGGCCAAATGCTCAAGACAGGCTTGATCCAAATTAATGTAATGTGTGCACTAAATGTTATGTTTTGTTCTCATTTAGTTACATTTCATTATAGAAAGTATACGTTACAATTATATCTGAAAAATAAAAACTAATTTGCCAAAATGATTGTAGAAGATGTCTTCATTGATCCTTCACTTGATTACACATAGGATGGATATTTTGGAAATTATAGATTATGCAAATGTTGGGTAATGTAAGTGTATTGCCTAATGTGAAAACTGTGTAATCTGTCTTTTATAGTACCTTAGCATATTAATTTCAGCACTTCTAAGGCCGATTTGAAACATGTATCTTGCATTGTTTGCTGTTGGATGAACTGATTGTTAAAAGTACTAAATTGAAAGAAGATCATACTGTTGTGTTTTGGTGATTAAACCAAATGTACTCATTACATATTACAAAAATCTTGTTTTTGAAACGATAATTAGGTGGACTGAAAACATGT